>NW_028270140.1:152255989-152573280 GCF_037043375.1 Chiloscyllium plagiosum
TACCGGGTAGCAATACGGGGGCCCGGCTCGAACCAGCGCCCACGCCCGGTCCTGTTCCGGCTGCAGAGCTACAGGGAGAGGCAGATACTCCTAGAAGCCTCTAGAAATCTCGGAAAAGACCCCCAAGCTATGATCTACAAAGGATCCAAGATCATGCTATTTCAGGACTTTTCCCCGGCTCTGGTTCGAAAGAGGAAAGCATTCGACGAGGCGAAGAAGCGTTTAAGGGACTTAAATGTACAGTACTCCTTACGCTACCCAGCGATGTTACGCTTTAACCATGAAGGTTCTGTATATAACTTTGGATCACCAGAAAAGGCTAAGGAATTCTTGGACTCTCTTAGATAAACTGTAGGACATAATGGATGTTGGTCTGCCTTCCCCCCCCGTTTTGGTTTATATCCCCTCCCTTTTTTTTTCTTACCTTATTGCTTAATATTATTATGGGGGGAGGGGAGAGGGATTTGATTTTCTCCCCCCCCCCCCTTGGAGTTGTTTTCTGTTATTATTTTATGTATATATGAGGGGTGTATGTATATGTGTGTGTATGTATGTATATATATATATATATATGTATGTGTATGTATATATATGTATATATAAGTTGGGGGATTTGGTTAATGTTGGTGGGGGGAGGTGGTTACCTTATTCGATTTTACCTCTGTCTTTAGGAGCGGGGTTGTTTTTCCCTTCGTTATTTTGTATTATCATATTTAATTATTATTTGTTGAACTGGTAATTTTATAGTTATATGTTTATATATGGTATTAACATTACCAAATATACCCAGGTGTTGGTAGGGGTGGGGGTGGGGTGCTCACTGTTAACTCTAGCTTTGTATTATATTTGAATTTTCCTCACTTTATTGAGGAGTGCCTGGGTCAAGGGTGGGGCATTGGTTGGGAGAGGATATGAGGGATTTTTGGAGAGGAAGTGATGCCCCCTGGGAACAAGGGGGAAAGTCTCCACTTAGATACGTTTTATATTTTTTTTATTTAGAAATAGTTTTTTACTGTATTGTTGTGGGTGTATTAAAGAGGGTTTATTTTTGTAAATTTTACATGTTCCATGCTCGGGATGTTCTGGATAGGGTTCCCCCTCCCGAGGGGTCTCGGATTGGCCCAGAGGATTATGGTTGATCAATCGGTTAAGTGGTGCACCTGGAATGTCAAAGGGAGTAATTCGCCACTTAAAAGGAAGAAAATATTATCAAATCTTAAGAAGGAAAGAGTTGATATAGCTCTCCTACAGGAGACGCATCTGTCAGATAAAGAACACTTGAAATTACGACAGGGCGGATTTGATCAGGCCTTTTTTTCTTCTTTTAGCTCAAAAAGCAGGGGAGTTGTTATTCTTGTTCGGAAGAATTTCCCTTTCAAAATCCTAAAGCAGATAAAAGACAAATCTGGACGATATATCTTGATTAAAGCTCTCATAAATGGAGAGGAATATGGGATTTTAAATTTGTACTGCCCCCCGGCACACCCCTTTAAATTTATAACAGAAGCCTTCTCAAAATTGATGGCTTTTGATGCCCGTCATATAATTATAGGGGGAGACTTTAATTGTATTATGGATCCGGAAATAGACAGGATTCCCAAGAGTACTGCAGGAGTATCTCCCAGATCTAGACAATTGATGGATCTGAACAAAGAATTAGGATTAGTAGATGTATGGAGATGTCTTCATCCACAGGGTAGAGATTTTTCTTTCTACTCTAATCCACATAAATGTCATACCAGAATTGATATGTTTTTTGCCCCCTCAATTTTTTTAAATTCCATATCATCCTGTAAAATAGGTAATATAGCAATTTCTGACCACGCTGCTGTATATATGGAAACTAAGGCGAGGAACAGTGGGACATCCCCTCGGCATTGGCGTATGGACCCCTTCTTAATGAAAGATAGTAAATTTGTAAAGTACTTCTCTCAAGAATTTAAAACTTTTTTAGAAATTAATTCAGGTACAGCTAGCAACCCGTCAATGATGTGGGAGACCATCAAAGCTTACACGCGAGGCTTGATCATCTCCTACTCAGCGACCCAGAAGAAATTAAAAGGAGAACAACAGCGTTTGCTTGAAGCCCGCTTAAAAGCGGCTGAAGCAGCATACACTGATAGACCCTCTATTATTAAATTGCAAAGGATTACAGCTCTTAGGACAGCTCTAAATACTACACTTACTCAAACGGCTAAGAGGGAAATATTATTTGCAAAGCAAAGATTATATGAATATGGCGACAAACCGGGTAGATACTTAGCATTTCTTGCAAAGAAAAAAAAGGCCCCTCAGACGATTATGTCTATTAAGGAAAGTACGGGTATTTTGACTCATGATCATAAAAAGATTAATGCGACCTTTAGAAAATTCTATTCTGAGTTATATAAATCACAGGATTGTGAAGATAGGGCGAAGAGGATGCAGTCATTTTTTAAAAATTTGACTTTTCCAGACCTAACTCCGGAACAAGTATCGGTCCTAAATGCTCCTCTTACACCCCAAGAAATAGTTGATGCAATTAGGCACCTTCAAAATGGTAAGACGCCGGGCCCAGATGGCTTTCAAGCTGAATTCTATAAAGAATTTACAGAAATACTGGTTGGTCCACTTATGGACATGTATAACTATGCATATAGTCAGGGCTGTCTCCCGCCTTCGCTGAAAGAGGCAAATATCTCTCTTATCCTCAAAAAAGGAAAGGACCCAGAAGATTGTACATCATACAGACCAATATCCTTGCTAAATGTAGATTTTAAAATCCTCTCTAAAACGTTAGCACTGAGATTAGAAAGGATACTGCCACATATTCGAGGAGAAAGTGAGGTCTGCAGATGCTGGAGATCAAAGTTGAAACTTTATTGCTGGAACAGCACAGCAGGTCAGGCAGCATCCAGGGAACAGGAGATTCGACGTTTCGGGCACAGGCCCTTCAAGAAGGGCCTGTGCCCGAAACGTCGAATCTCCTGTTCCCTGGATGCTGCCTGACCTGCTGTGCTGTTCCAGCAATAAAGTTTCAACTACTGCCACATATTATAAAGGAGGATCAGACGGGGTTTATTAAGGGCCGTAGATCATCCAATAATGTTAGAAGGGCTCTGAATATGATTCAAGCTTGTCATCAGGGAAAGATACCAGGAGTAGTGGTTTCATTAGACGCGGAAAAGGCATTTGATAGGGTCGAATGGTCATATTTGTTTTACACATTGGAGAGGTTTGGTGTTGGACAGGTGTTTACCAAATGGATCTCAACATTGTATAGTGATCCCAAAGCAGTTGTGGTTACCAATCGATTAGGCTCGGATAGCTTCAGTGTGGGTAGGGGCTGCCGTCAGGGATGTCCCCTCTCGCCATTGTTATTCACGCTAATAATTGAACCACTAGCAGAAGCTATACGAGCTGATCCTAACATAGTGGCCCCAAGGATTGGTACAGGTAAACATAAAATTACCCTTTATGCAGATGATGTTCTTCTATTCCTCAGTAACCCTTTGATGTCCATACCTCGCTTAATCCAAGTTATTAATACATTTAGTGCATTCTCAGGCTATAAAATTAATTTTTCAAAATCGGAAGCTATGCCAATGGGTGGCCTTGCTGTGATACCCCGCTTAGCGGACGGTTCCCTTTTTCCCTTTCGCTGGTCCCTGGAGGGTTTCTTATATTTAGGCATTTTTATTACTCCAGTATTTGGTCAGTTGTATAAGGCTAATTTTGTGTATTTATTGGAAAGGATAAGGCAGGACCTCCAGCGATGGGGAGACCTGCCAATTTCCTGGCTGGGTAGAATAGCATTAATCAAAATGAATATCCTGCCCCGTCTCCTATATCCTATGAGAATGCTTCCGGTGATGCTGCCGAGGACAGCTTTATGTAAATTATACGGCTGGCTGAGTTCCTTTATCTGGAACCATAGGCGACCCCTCATTAAGCTGAAGAAGCTACAGCTTCCACAGGCAAGGGGTGGATTGGACTTCCCAGATTTTAGGAAATATCAATTAAGTTCCCTATTAAGTTATATAGCTGATTGGGTCTTGTCTGATCCACAATCAATCTGGTTGGACATCGAGGCTTCTCAAGTAAAATACCCACTTATTAACCTTTTATTCTCAGACAAGAGGAAAATCATTACAGATCACTGTAAAAACCCTATAATACTGAATACAATCAAGGCTTGGAATATAATGCGGCAAAATGAGGGTAATTCACATAAAACATCCCCCTATGCACCGATAGTGGGAGCATGGGGATTCCAACCGGGGTTAACAGATGCCACTTTTAAACTCTGGAGAGCCAGGGGTATCTCATGTCTTGGGGATTTATTTAAAGATGGGGTCCTGATGTCTTTCGGACAGCTGCGTCAGAAATTCGGATTACCCAATGGAGACCTCTTTCGATACTTCCAAATTCGAGATTTTATACAGAAGAAGACTACGTTATTAGATAGTCTTTATAAATCCGATAGAGAATGTAGTGTCCTACGACCAGTGGGGGTATCTTCCGTCAGTAATATTTATCATTTGCTACATGATGAAGTATCGGGAGATATGGATAATCTGCTTAAAACATGGGATCAGGATCTGGGACTAGAAATCTCCACAGAAACGTGGAATGATATCTGGGAAAATGCTAGAAGAATTACTATTTGTAACAGAACCCAGGCTATCCAGCTGAAGATACTTCATAGGGCCCATATAGCACCGGTTCGATTGGCAAAATTTAAGGCAGGAGCATCTCCAATGTGTCCTAAATGCAAAATAGAGGTGGGCACTCTTGTACATTGCTTATGGACCTGTCATAAGATCCGTGGATATTGGACTAAAGTAGCAAGTACCCTGACAGAAATTTTAGGAACGGAAATAAAAGTGGACCCCGTATCTCTCCTCTTGGGCTTTTCGAACTTTCCCTCCCTGGACACGTACGGGAAGAGACTATTTTCTATTCTTTCTTTCTGTGCAAGGAAAAATATTTTGATGAACTGGGTGGCGGAGGGCCCCCCTGGACTTTCAAATTGGCACAGACTAATTATGGAATGTATTCCCCTTGACTTCCTTACAAATATGGTGCACCGAAAGACCGAATTATTTTATAAAATATGGCAGCCCTTTTTGAATTACATAAATACAGATATTTCGGCTATCCTAACAAGGGCTTTTATTTAATTGAGACTACGAACCTGGCTGGTCCGCGGCCCCTCGGGGGAGGAATCCCGCACGAATACGGGATTTATCATATCTGATGTTAACACATCCCGCGCATGTAAGAGACTTAAATATACACCCTGGTTAGTTGTAGGTTAGATTAGTAGATAGTTGAGTTTTGTCTGTTTGTTTTTTTTTGTTGTTTTTTTTTTGGGTTTTTTTTTGTTGTTTTGTTTTGTTTTGTTTTTTTTTTGTTGTCAAATTTTGGCTATTGTATATTTGAGCTAATTGTATATCAATGTTTATATCTGAGAGTTTTGTTTATTTTTGTAAACTTGTAAAAATGTTAAATTTCTAATAAAAATATCTATAAAAAAAAAAATTACAAGTGGCTTCTATCGACTGAAGTGATAGAAACAGGGATTCTGGTGAAAGTATTGCACAAGTAGTGTTTTTGGTTACTATATGACGTGTGATTTTAGTCACTGTACCAGTGAAAAGCTTTGGGTACGATGAAAAAGCTTTTCATTGAATTTAATTTGAAAAAGAGTGTTTTGGCGTAAATGGAATTATACTTGTAGCATACTTTTTAAAAATCTTTGGGTTTGTGTCAGAAGTAGACAGTTTTGTTTATTTTATTTTGAGGAGTCAAGAACCAAGGGGGTCACTGCATAAGGATATGGGGTAGGTCATTTAGGACAGAGATGAAGGAGAAATTCATTTCCTCACAGAAAGCACTATCAATTAGTGATTGATACAAGGGGAGTGGTAGAGAGGCTCTGGTTCAGAGATGAATTGAATATCTCTTACTGAATGCAGCCACCTGCTGATGAGCTGTGGTTTGTCCTTTTAGGAAGCTGCTTAAACACTCAGAGTGGAAAAGTGATCACCATAAACCATGACAGGTTAATAAATTCTCAACAGAATTTGTTAATTTCCAGCTGTATGCAAATCTCTAGCTCCAGATTCACCTGTGATCTCCCTTCCCCAAATTAACCTGCAATTCACCTCCGTGGAAAACTAAACTATTGCTCATTTTTATTACCATGCATACTTTGAATTGTAATTAATGTTTTATGAAGGGAATGATTGAAATGTTATCACTTGCAGTAAGTGCTGAGTATAAAATGGAAGTTTTTGTGAAACCTATTACTTCCTCTTTTGCTCTTCAAGCAGCTGAATTTCCATTGGGTGTGGATGTGATTTGCGCATCATTCTCCACATTCCAAGATTTCCAAGCCTTGTAACTTCCAACAAATTTGCAGCAGATGGGAGGCCCCTGCAGGATCTTTCCCCTCATCTCCAACACCCTCCCTCCCTGCCCTGTGACTAGTTGCTCAAAACTGATCCAGAGCTGCCTGGAATGATCTGTCACTGTGATTCCTGATAGTGTCTGCACAGCCCTCCCTGTGTTACAGCTGCTGACTACACCTTGGGTAGGCAAGGCAAGGCTGTTCATGGTGACCACTTTTTCAAGGCTGACATGGGTGATTTGAAAATCTTGTAAATTTAATTTCTAGATGTGAGCATCTTTTGTTGGGTCAGCATTTATTACCTGTCCTTAGTTGACCTTGAGAAGTTGATGGTCAGCTGCCTTTATGAATCACTGCAGTCCGTGTGTTATAGGTCGAGCCACAGAGTCCTTAGGGAGGAAATTAAATCCAGCAACAGTTCCCCACCCCTTCTCATGGACAAGTAGGAGCAGCCAGCCAGATCCATGACCTGTGAGAGAATAAGCAAACTTACTAACCCACCCTTGCATTTCCTCTTCCAAGTAATTTATAAAAATCACAAATGGCAAAAGTCCCAGAACAGATTCCTGCAGAACACCATTGGTGTTATTGTGGGTTTGTTCGCTGAGCTGGGAAGTTGGTTTGCAGATGTTTCATCTACTTTCTCAGTGACATCCGCAGTGCTGTGGAGCCTCCTGTGAAGTGCTGCTGTACTGTGTCGGTTGGAATGTATTTGGGTTCATTCCTGTTGCTTCTGCCTGCTGGTTCCAGCTGCTCATTGCAGTGGTATTGCTGCTGTACTCTTACAAGAAGATGACGAAAGATAGAAAGATCCATCAGGTACTTTTCCAGAAAGTTGAGTATTCATCAATAAAAATATCCCATGATTGAAAAGGAGACCTTGAGCTTAGCATTGGCATTCCAACATTTCAACATTTATATTTCCAGTAATGTGTCTGAGACCATTGTATATCCTGATCACATCTCATTAAAGTGTCTGGAGAAATTTAAGGACAGAAATTCCTGACACTTGAGATGGAGCTTATTATTGCAGCCATTCAGTTTGAAAATTATACACATGGCAGGATGAGAAAACGTAATTGCTGATGCGATAGTGAAGTAGGCGTTTGGTTTGCTTTCCTTTATTGGTCAGAGTATTGAGTACAGGAGTTGGGAGGTCATGTTGCGGCTGTCCAGGACATTGGTTAGGCCACTGTTGGAATATTGCGTGCAATTCTGGTCTCCTTCCTATCGGAAAGATGTTGTGAAACTTGAAAGAGTTCAGAAAAGATTTACAAAGTTGTTGCCAGGGTTGGAGGATCTGAGCTACAGGGAGAGGCTGAACAGGCTGGGGCTGTTTTCCCTGGAGCGTCGGAGGCTGAGGGGTGACCTTATAGAGATTTACAAAATTATGAGGGGCATGGATAGGATAAATAGACAAAGTCTTTTCCCTAGTGTAGGGGAGTCCAGAACTAGAGGGCATAGGTTTCAGGGTGATAGGGGAAAAATATAAAAGAGACCTCAGGGGCAACCTTTTCATACAGAGGGTGGTACATGTATGGAATGAGTTGCCAGAGGATGTGGTGGAGGCTGGTACAATTGCAACATTTAAGAGACATTTGGATGGGTATATGAATAGGAAGGGTTTGGAGGGATATGGGCCGGGTGCTGGTAGATTGGGTTGGGATATGGTGGCGAAGGGTTTGTTTCCATGCTGTACATCTCTATGACTCTATGAATCAGATGAAGAAAAATGGAGTTGTTCAGTGGCCGGAGGAAATGAACTGAAATAGAATGTAGTAGTGAATGTTTGCGGTCTGAGTTAATGTAATGTATATGTATTGTAGTGTACTAATAGAGAAAGACTAAAGGCTTTAAAATGAAGCCATTTTTGTATATTGATGGTTCATATTTATAAAGGGTGGAGATGTGACAATGCTGTCACTTTATAAAGGGTATTTTGCCCTGGGTTTTTATGAAGGGAGGTTGTAAAGGCAGAGATGCTGAAGTCCCTACTGGTACCAGCCTCATTAATGTAGAGGTTCTGAACTTTTTTTAAAGCATTTGTAACAATGGAAGGGGAGTGGCCAGTTCTGCCAGAGAAGGGTTTCTAGTTTTTTTTAGCTGTAGCAGTCAAAGCTGTTTGTTTCCCTGAAGTGTTGTTAGCTTCAATAAATGATTTTAACCATGACTTTCTCTGAAATCTCTCTTGATGTTGAATGACATGTAAACATCTGTGTTTGAATTTACCATTTTGGCAAGGGCGATGTTTATCGGATGTTACGATATTGGAAGAGTTAATTAGCATTGGTACTGTATCTATTGTTCAATTAAGTTTTCCACTCGTTAAGTTATTCTAAATTCCTCTTTGTTTTGTTCATATTTTAACTGTAGTGATTAAATAAATTGTGTTTTGCTTTACTTTGAGTCGCATCACATCTGGAACACCCACTTCTCATCTACTTTTAAAAAAAGAAAGAGTTCGGATCTAGGGTACCTTCTTGAAATATTTTGAGGGGTCGGGTCTGGACCATAACATTATACAGAGGTTTATAAAATCTTGAGGGGCATGCCGAGGGTGAATAACCAATGTCTTCTCCCCAGAAAAGGGGAATCCAAAACTCGAGAGCAGAGGTAGAGATGAGAGGGGAAAGAATTCAAAAGGGACCTGAGGGGGCAACGTTTTCACACAGAGTATGGTGCATGTATGAAACAAGTTGGCAGAGGAAAGGGCATTTAAAAGACATTTTGGACAGGTACATGGTTTGGAAAGGGTGAGAGAGATATGGGTCAAACACAGGAAAATGGGGCTGGTTCAGTTTAGGAAACCTTGCTGGAATGGACATGTTAGGCCAATGGGTCTGTTTCTGTGCTGTGTGACTCTGCGACACTAAGTGTCAATTAACTTGGTCCCAGAACATTGCCTTTTAATGTTCCTCTTTTCCATAATTATCCTCACAGTGAAAGGGAAGGATGTTGGGGTAAATGCTCTCCTCACATTAATTCCCCTTACACTGAAGGGAAGGATGTTGGGGTAAATACTCCCCTCACAGTAATTACCCTCACACTGAAGGGAAGTATATTGAGGTCAATGCTCCCCTCATCGTAATTACCCTCACACTGAAGGGAAGGATGTTGGGGTAAATACTCCCCTCACAGTAATTACCCTCACACTGAAGGGAAGGATGTTGGGGTAAATACTCCCCTCACAGTAATTATCCTCACACTGAAGGGAAGGATGTTGGGGTAAATACTCCTCTCACAGTAATTACCCTCACACTGAAGGGAAGGATGTTGGGGTAAATGCTCCCCTCACAGTAATTACCCTCACACTGAAGGGAAGGATGTTGGGGTAAATGTTTCCCTTTCCTGCAACTCCCCTCACACTGAACAGGCTGGAAAGGGAAGGCACAGGAGCAGAAAACGGTCAGTGACGATAATTATTCTTCAGCATATTTTATATACTATTCCATTTTGTGATGAATCTGAATGTTTAAAAGTAATCCTCCTCAATAACAGACAATTCTCCTTCAGTTCAAGCAGCAAGACTCTCTGAGTTACTTATTCAGACGCGAGTGAATCAGTCTTTCCTTTCAACTCCAATCCTAATTTCCTCTCCATTTCTCCCTGATCCTCTATCTGCTCCCAGGCTCCAGAATCCCACTCTCCCATGTACTGGACAGGACCAATTTGGGCTGTGTCATCCATTTCTTTGATCCTGGTATCTCTAATGCTGTCCAGTCAGATCATGGGGGCTTTGATCCTACGACTTTCAAGCCCCACCTCTTCCCTCCAATGCTCTACCATTGGTCTGCCAACCTGCCCAACTTCATTGGGTGTTGTTTTTATGCACCAACCAGAAAACAAACAGATTCTCCACTATCCAATTGGGTGGTACCTGACCGTCAGTCAACAGTTTGTCTCTCCCAGTGTGTTTATCCCGGTCAGGAAGAGAATGAGGGAAAAGGGGATGTGAGAGCATCATGGTAAATTGCTGGACAGTTAATGCAGCGAACCAGGTAATGTTCTGGGGCCCTGGATTTGAATTACACCACAGGGGATGGTGGAATTTAAATACAAAACATTTTGGAATTAAGAGTCTATTAGTGACTACAATCCCATCACCGCTTGTCAGGAAATATCCATCTGGGTCAGTAATGTCCTTATGGACAGAAAATACCATCATTACAGGGACCGGCCTATACCTGACCCCAGACCCACCGCGGTATGGTTGGGTTTTGATTGCTCTCTGGGCAACTAGGGATAGGCAATAAATGCTGGCCTGGCCAGTAGAAGGGCTTATGCCCGAAACATTGATTCTCTTGCTCCTTGGATGCTGCCTGACCTGCTGCGCTTTTCCAGCAACACATTTTTCAGCTCTGATCTCCAGCATCTGCAGTCCTCACTTTCTCCCAGTAATACACCCATCCTATCAATGAATAAAATAAATGTGCAATTGTTGGCGGAAATGTTCCTCTTTCATGTAATTCCCCTCAAATAAAAATTATAATTCTGAGCTGCTCTGATTTCTGTTTATTGCAGACATTTTTAATTTTTTTTATTGCAGATTTAACCGACCAGGAGCAGGAAGACCAAGGAGCAGCATTCTGCTCAGCAGCAAGGAGCAGCATCTCAGCAGGTCTTGTGTACAGGGGACCATTGAAACTGTTTTATGTGGCATCCCCCCACCCAAAGACCAATGTTTAGTTTATGAGAGAGTGTGTGTGAGCGTGTGTTTGTTTCCTGACAAAAGGTCTCCTCCACCATGTTGTGGGGCACTATCACCATGTCAAATGGGATAGAGTTTGAACAGATCCAGCAACTCCTGACTGCACATCCATGAGACACTGTGGGCCATCAACAGCAGCAAAATTGCACTCCAGCACATCTGTAACCTCAGAGTCTGACATCTCCCTCACTCAAGGATTACCATTCAGCCAGGGGATTACTCCAGGTTCAATAGAGTGTGCAGGACGGCATGCCAGGAGCAACAACAGGCACACCTATAACTGAGGTGTTAGTCTGGAGAAGCAATCAAACAGGTGTACTTGCGTGCCAAAGAGCATGAGGAGCAAATGAAAGCTAAGAGTTTCCACAACTAACCATCAGATCTAATTTCTGCAGTCCTGCCATACTCAGTCATGGAAGAGGTGACTCCAGAACTATCCCCGTCTTCAATGATGGAAGAGCCCAATATATCAATGCAAAAGATAAGGCTGAAGCATTTGCAGCAATCTTCAAAGTGCCAAATGAGTGAACCATCCTGGCCTCCTCCAGTGGTTCACAGCAATACTGATACTAGACTTCAGCCAATTTGATTTATTCCACATGAAAACTCCACAAGAAATGGCTGGAGGCACTGGACAGTGCTAAGGCCCTGAGAACTTTCTAGTAATCGTGCTAAAAGGTTGTGCCCCTCTGTTTGCCAATTCCTGAGTCAAGCCCATCCAGTTAAAACACTGGCATCTACTGGACAATATGGACAAAAGATCTGACTTCCATGAGGTGGGTGAGAATGACTGCCCTTGATATCAAGTCCACAATTTTTTTGAGCCTGAGCAAAATGAGAGTGTTTGAGTATTGGGGCCACCTTCCACTGTTTGGAGTCATCCTCGCACAAAAAAATGTTTCTGGTTTTTGGAGGTCAATCATCTGAGCTTCAGGACATTAGTGTGGTGTAGTCTCCTTGGCCTAACCATCTTCAGCTGCTTCATCAATGACCTTCCCTCCATCAGAAGATCAGGAGTGAGGATGTTTGCCAATGATTGCATAATGTTCAGCACCATTCGCAACTTCTCTGATACTTTAAATACAACAAGAATGTGTCAATATCAGGCTTGTGTTGACAAGTAATAGTTGTGCCACACAAATACCAGGCAATGAGTATCTCCAATAAGAGACTGCCACTTGACATTTAATGGTGTTACCGTCACTGAATCTCCCACTGTCAACAGCCTTGGGATTAGCATTGACCAAAGACTCAGCTGAACTTGCCACATAAACACAATGGTACAAGAGCAGATCTGAGTCTCAGAAAACTGCAATGGGTAACTCATTTCCTGACTCCCAAAAGCCTGTCCACCATCTACAAGGCAGAAGTCAGGAGTATGTTGGAATACTGCCCACTTGCCTGGATGGGTGCAGCTTTACCAGCACTCAAGATACAGGATGCCGTCCAGGACAGATCAGCCCACTTATATGTCACTACATCCACAAGCATCCACTCCAACCACCACCGACACTCAAATGTGGCAGTGTGTATTATCGACAAGATGCACTGCAGAAAGTTACCAAAGAATCTGAGACAGAACCTTCCAAACCCATGACCATCTGGAAGGATAAGGGCAGGGCATACATTGGATGACCATTACCCTCCAAGCCACTCACTGTTCTGGCTTGGAAACATACTGTCATTCCTTTCGTGTAACACGGTCAAACCCCTGCAATTCTCACCCTAACAATATTCCTGGATGTTCCCAGTGAGCCTTGCCTTTTTGTAATGGAGTCAGAATGAGTAAGGTAAAAATGCTCAAAAAAACTTGGTGCATATTGGACAAAAACAAATGAAAGTCCAGCACAATGCATCAGGGCTCAGAGAAAGAAATTGTGGGAACTGCAGAAATAACATTCAAACCATGCTCTGGCTTCAGCAGCCACAACAGAATTTGTTGTACTGTTAAATCCTGTGGTTGGTTTTAATGGCACTAAAAATAATTGTTTGTGTGAGTCTGCTATGTCAATTCAAGGAGAAAGTGAGGGCTGCAGATGCTGGAGATCAGAGTTGAAAATGTGTTGCTGGAAAAGCGCAGCAGGTCAGGCAGCATCCAAGGAACAGGAAAATCAACGTTTCGGGCATATGCTGCCTGACCTGCTGCGCTTTTCCAGCAACACATTTTCAGCGATGTCAATTCAAATCAGTCTCACTGAATCTGCATCTGTCTACACATGGATTAGTGTATAACTAGCCAGTGATCTGTGATCCTGGCTCACCCCTTATCCCCAAGATGTGTGTTCAGGACGGAAGGGCCAGGACAGCAGCTGAATCTGTGGCTCCAGTCCCTCCCACTTCAGGGATACAGGGGGATCTGGGTTACCAGAGAGAAGGAGCTAAACCCTTTATCTGATCCTGTGCTGTTACTGTCTCAGAGTGTTTGATGGGAACAGCTTTACTCTGTATCTGGCAGTGTGGTCTCCCTGACCTGGATGTCTTTGAGAGGAATGTTTAGAGAGAGCTTTACTCCATATTCAACCCCAGATTGTCACTGTACTAGGAGTGATTGATAGGGACGGTGTAGAGAGAGCTTTACTCTGTAGTTAAAGTTGAACTGTTTGTGTCCTGGCAGTATTTGATGGAGACAGCGTAGAGCAGTCTTTACTGAGTGTCCTGAATGTCCTACCTTGTGCTGTTTGTGCCCGATGAGTGTTTGGTGGAGATATTGTTGAGGGAACATTAATTTCGGTTTAAAAGAGTTGAGAAAATTTCACTCTTTCTCTAACTGTCCCTGTCCTGGGGGTTTGTTTTTTCATGGAGATGGGAGCTTTACTTTGTCTGTAACACTGTGCAGCCCAAGCTCTCAGAGTTTTTGAGGTTGACTTTGAGGATTTTGAGGAATGTATGGGAAGCTGATGCAACATCCTGTTTTCTCAACAGTTGCTGTGGTTGGTGCCTCAGTTTTACAACAGTTTTGTCATCCTCTCGGCTCTTACTGACCACATACAGACTTCCTCCTCCTGCTTCAGATCGTTTACACTGATCAACATTTCTTCATTGGTGCACAGGACATCAAGTAACTTCATACTTTTCAGGAGAAGGAGAAGAGTGAGCGAGTGAAGAATTGATGATGAAGTCCCTCTATGTTTGTCTTTCTGCAGTCCTCCTGTCAGTCTCAGTGCAGGCTCGCAGTAAGTACTTTCTAACACTGACTTTTCAAATCCATTTTGTTCATCATACAATTGCCTCTACCTGATAACCCATCTGCTGTCTGGCATTTAGTTCCCAAACCTGTTGCGGTTAAGCACAATGTGCCTTTTCCTTCACCGTGGTTTCTTCATCAGGGAGAAATCATTACCTTCAGAAAAAAATGAAGGCAGGATAGCATCGCTTACCTGAAGCTGCCAAAACATTCCCATCAGAGCTCCGTGTGGGACAGAGCCCACAGAAACTCATGGGACCTTCCAGAGAGTGAGGGGAGATACAGAATACTGCAGGTTTCAGAGAGATACTGGGACAGAACTGATCGAGAAGTGACAATGATGAGACAAAAGCGTTTGCCTTAATTTCTTACAAATAATACTACAAATACAGAACCCAGAAAGTCAAAATTTTTCATTTGCTGTCACCAATCCCATAGTTGCCCAACCATTGAGGTTTCCTGAATGATGTGCAGTGACAACCTTTCTCTGGTAGATACAAACTAAACTCAGCGTAGAAAGTTCCATCTTGTCTGTTTCAGCCTCAATGCTCTTCTGTCAATTTGATGAGTGTTAATTACTGTCGACCAGTGACAATTAACTATTCCTTGTGTGAAGATTCATTGCTTTCAGGTTTCATTATCGATTCATTTACTGCATAGAAAGAGGCCATTTGGGCCATCGCTTGTGTGTGAGTTAACAAAAATCTGACTCTACTTCCCCCAGAATACAGCTCTTGATCCGTATGCCCTTCTTACCAACTATTTTGAGGGTTTTAAACTAATTAATGGGGAATGGATAGAGGTGGGAGGTGGAAGTCAGTTGGACAGAAGTTTAAAATATCAAAAAGAAGTAAGACAGCAGAGATGCAGGCTACTGAAGAGGCAAATGGGAAGTCTACTAAATCCCAAAATACTGCTTAAATGTTACTCGCGTTTCTAACTCAAACACTCTTTCAGACAGTGAGTGCCAAACGCTTATCACCCTCTGTATGAAAACGTATCTCTCCTCAACTCTCTTCTCACCCTTTATTTCTTACCTTGAATCTGTTTTCCCATTGAGCCTGCTCCACCATTCAATAAGACCATGGGTGACCTTTCCATGGACTCCACTGTCCTTATCCACTTGCTGACCATAACCCGAAATTCCTTTTGTGAAGAAGCTGCTCCTTTAACAAGGTTAGATTGTCCTTGGTTTTTTTCTTTTGCCTCTAACCCAAGCTGCTTCATTTTCAACTGAACTTTAGCCATCTCTAAAGATTCTGATGGTGTTTCCAACAAATTTCAATGTTGAGCTACTGCTGTAATTATCTGTCCTTTCCTCATGGAAGGAGGCAGCTCCAACTCCAGCTTATCTGCTAATTCCCGCAGCTTGGCTTTTACCCTTTTGTAAAACCCCCAAGGTCACTTCCTCCACCCCCAGAAATCTCTTGCTGACTGAACGAGTCCTGACTACACCAAGCAACACCAACCAAAACCAACATCCAGAACAACAGACACTAACACTTACAACTCACTGCCTTCAAGTTCAACATCTCTAATCCCAGTTTGCAACTAAACAACAAATCCTGTAAAGAGTCCCCATTCTGTTATGGACCAGGACAGATCCCTTAAAATGTTTAAGAAGGTAGCCCAGATCTTAACTTTGCTCGTTGTTTTAAACAGGTGTAAAGTGGATATTGCAGGAGAGAATTGGCTAATCAAACCACTTAGTTTTAAACAAACAGAGTTTATTTACAAGATTTGGAGGAGCTGGTGTTGGACTGGGGTGGACAAAGTTAAAAATCACACAACACCAGGTTATAGTCCAACAGGTTTATTTGGAAGCACTAGCTTTCTGAGCGCTGCTCCTTCATCAGGTGGGTGTGAAACAGGACCATAAGACACAGAATTCCTGGCAATAGATTACAGTGATACGATGATACATTGAACAAACCTTGATTATCCAGTCTTTCATCAATTAGAATGGATTTGCTGGTTTTGATTCATTAATGTGTAAATCCCAGAACTTTATTTAAGTCACATTCTCAAGATAATTTGAGGCTTTATAACAAAAGGCTGATGCCCCCTAGTTCTAGTTTCACCCACCAGTAGAAACAACCTCCCTGCTTCTATCTTATCCATTTCCTTCATAATTTTACATATTTTTGTAATATTCTCCCATCATTCTTCTAAATTTCAATGAACGTAGTCTCAGCCTACTCAATCTTTTCTCATAAGCCAATATCCTCAATTCTGGAATCAACCAAGTGAACCTCCTCTGCACTATCTCCAGAGCCAGTGCATCCTTTATGAATTAAGGCGACAATACTGCAGGTATGGTCTCACCAGCACCATATACAGCTGCAGCATAACCTCCATCTTTTTAAACTCCATCTCTCTTACAATGAAGAACAGTATTCCATTTGCCTTTAGGGAGCAATGTATGGCAGCTTCCAAACCCCAGCAGCTTCTCAAAGTTAAACTGAAATCCTGGTTATGTTGGAGCTTAACTCCACTCGTTCAGTGTGCTTCTATTGTTTCAACTTGTAAAAAAAAAACCCAAGGCCTCACAAGCTGTTCACTTTAATGGTTTGAAACAGACTTTTCAATACCTCTGTCTCAACCTCTCTTCATGAAAATATACCTCTGAAAGCCTGAGTATTCTCACACCATGCCAATCCCTAACACCATGGGCTTTTATCTTATTTAGCAGCTTCCACTGAAGCACCTTGTCAAAGATCATCTGGAAATCCAAGTAGGTCATGTCTTCATTAATGACCAACTTTGTTCTCCTTTATCTAACTTGCCAGTTTCCTCTTCAGAGAATTCTAACAGATTTATTTCAGGCATGACCTGCCTTTGATGAAGCCATACTGACTCAGCTGTATTTTACCCTGCACTGCCAAATTCTCTGCAATCTCATTCTTAATAATGTTCACTAAAATCTTACAAACAACCGAGGCCAGACTAACAGCAGATAATTTCCCATCTTCTGCCTCCCTCTCCTTAACAGAGTCATGCTGCCTGTTTCTGATTAATCCCAACCTCCTCAAGTGTAGATTAATTCTGTCCCTTTAAATTGCTTCCAATGGTATCCCCACCACTGAGCTCAGACTCACTGGCCTGGAGCTACCTGGTTTATCTCTTGCTCAGTTTTTAAATCAAGGTGCCACATTAGCTTTCCTCCAATCCACTCACACTTCTCCAGCTGTAGATCGAAACTCCATCTCCAAGCGTCAGTGGATTATGATCAGTAAAAAAGACAGTCTCATTGTCTCCATGTTGAGTATATAATCCAAAGTGTTGAAAAGCTGCTAACTTCCTTTTCTATCGTCAAGTAGGTTTTCTGATGTTGGTTCAACCTTTTTTGAAAAATAAGCCACAAGTTTCTCCATTCCAGCCTCGTTGTCCTGCTCCAATCCCCAAATCGCAAACATTTCCTGCTAATTGAAATGGTTTATTAAAGTTCGGTACAGTTAATACGCATTTATTTGTTAAAATTACTTTCAGTTTTGCAAAGGCTGCCTGGCATCATTCTGTAGCCCATTCCATTTTCATTTATTTTTGGACCAAATTAGTTAAGGGTGTGGCTGCTTTCCTAATATTAGATCCAAATGCCAAAGGACCTTTCTCTCATTTCGTTGGCTGTCAATGGACAGTTAGGAAAGGAGCTTTCAGTTCTTCATGTTGTCACTTCAACAGCCAGACTCCTCCAAAAACCCAGTTCAAAACTGTGGCCTCTCCCTGACAGACTGACCATCCCACCGCAAGGTCCCAGTTCCCAGTGAACATCTGCCACCTCCTTGAGCATTCGGTCTCTCCCAGACTTGGTGGAACCAGTTCCCAGGGACTGTCCTTATTAATGAACAACTTCTGTCTGTTTACATGCACTGCTCTTCCCCTGTGTTGAAGAATCTATGGAATTGTTTTGATCAGAATCAACTTGCAAATAACTTCCACGTCTGGCCTCATAAATGAAACCAAATTTGTTTGTCTTTCTCAGTAACAGTCCTCAGTTCACAACTCTAAGCAAAGATTGATAAAACAAAATAAAATTCATTAAAAGTCACCAAGGATTCTAACATCATTGGATGCAACATTTCAAGGAGACAGCTCACCAGTACTTTCTCAAGGGCAGTTAGGAACAGACAAGAAACGCTGGCCTCACTCGTGACACCCTCATCCCAGGAATGACTAAAAACATCAGCAGTGACTGTGAAGTCGTCTGAACAGCAAATGGAGGCCCATGCTTTTGGGACTTACAGAACCAAGCTATCTGTGCAGTTGGTGTTTGCCAGTGATCATGTTCTGCACAAGCCCCCCCACCACCCTTCTTTTTCTCACTTTGACAGGACTTCCCTCTGTTGCTTCCTCCCTCAAGTGTCAATCAAGCTTCCCCTTCAGGACGACAATGGTCACTGTGTCAACCACTTGGTGTATGGGCGGGTTCCACATTCTAACCACTCCTGTAGAGAAGCGTTTTCTGAATCCCTTGGTGATTTGGTGCTGACTATTGTATTTATGGTTCATAGTTTCAGGGTCCTCCACATTTCCTGTTTTTTGATCCTATCATACCAGTTATGAAACCCAATGAGTTGGTTCACCTATGTGGAGATTTTAAGCAAATGGTTAACCATATAAATACTCATTGAGTATTCATTCAGGCAGCCATTTTCTATTCAAAAACGTTGATGAAGCAAGTGAATCTTTCTCACCAACCTCACCTGATCAAGCTTGGGTCCAAACCCTTTACTACAATCAGTGATAACTGAACCAACTGCTTCTCATAAGAGACTGGAACCGAAGTTGTATCCTTAATTTGGAAAGGTTTCCCGGTATAGGTTCTCAATCTCACTGAGGTCTTGTGCAAATTTAGAGGTTGGAGTCCAGAGCAAATTTTCTTAAAGACTGGTTCAATGATCACTGCAATGGCCATTCTGGTATTGAGCTCAACTAGAATAGGTCATCATTCAACCAGACTCCAATTATGTTTGGTTCTGATTTTGGTGTTGTTAAGCAATTTAATTATTCTACACCAGGTGCAGATGGACTCTCCTGGACACTGACTGATGAGTTCTCTTACTCAGTTTAGGTCGAGTGAGACTCTTTTACTGTCTCGAGTCCTCATTCCTGCAGCAATTACAATGCTGTGCCGGCCCGGATCCTGAAGAAAGTTTTCACTATTTGGTTGAAGCTTGGCTTTGTTTTGGGGTTTTGCTCTGGGCTGACCTGGAGGCCCTTTGTTCAGGATATGTCCTGAGTGAGGCTGTGAAATTGCCTTTACTCAAGTGGTGCTTCCCTAAGCTGATGCGGATGCCCACTTCCAGTGGAAAACCCTGCTACTCATATGCTTTACTTGCTGCATTTTCCAATGGTAAAACCCGTTGTACTGCTTGCTTGAAGCTAGTAGGCACTTTTGCATGGTCACATTATTAATCCCACCCCTGTTGCCACTGAAATAATTCCACAAAAGCTGGTATCTTATCACCAAGTCAACTCTTATTTACATGTGGAGAGTCCTTGGCATTGATCCAGCTCCCTCAGAGTGAACAGAATATCTAACATTCCTCTTCTTTTTTTTTTCTTCTTTTTTTTTCTTTTTTTTACACTCCTGCCTAACTGCGGTAGTGCTTAGTTTTTCCCCAGCACCCATATTGTGTGTGTGCAGGTGTGAGACACAGTGAGAGACACAAGGTGTATGAATCTTTATTCAATTTCCACCACCAGGACGAAAGGAAATTAGGTTTTCTGAACTTTGAGCGAAAATTGTTCCAGCAGGAAGTCATTCATAACGTAGTCAGCAGGATTCAAACCTATGTGGGGAAACCCCATGACTATAGGCCAACACTCGTGTTCTTTTTTTTTAATTTTAACCCCCACACTACCGCCTATCTGCGGTAGTGCTTATTTTTTTCCCCAGCACCCATGGTGTGTGTGTGCAGGTGTGAGAGACAGTGAAAGACAAAAAGTGCACGAATCTTTATTCAATTCCACCACCAGGAAGATAGGAAAACACCCGGGTGGCCAGTGACAAACACTGCCCTTCACATCAAAGGGCAGTGCTGTATGATCAAAACAGTGAAGGGGAGGGGAGGGACTAAATCAAAATAGAGTTGGAGGG
Organism: Chiloscyllium plagiosum; assembly: GCF_037043375.1. Taxonomy (NCBI): domain Eukaryota; kingdom Metazoa; phylum Chordata; class Chondrichthyes; order Orectolobiformes; family Hemiscylliidae; genus Chiloscyllium; species Chiloscyllium plagiosum. The sequence goes on from NW_028270140.1 coordinate 152,276,376, forward strand.
AGAAATGATGCACTCCCTGTGGCGCCCACCTCTCCCTGAACAACTCCAGGGTGTTGGTCGACACCGCCACTCCTGTTTTTATTTTAAGGGAAGAATCCTGTTTATATTTTTTTCTTTTCTTTTTTTTTAACCCCCACACTACCGCCTAAGTGCGGTAGTGCTTATTATTTCCCCAGCACCCATGGTGTGTGTGTGCAGGTGTGAGACACAGTGAAAGACACAAGTGCATGAATCTTTATTCAATTTCCACCACCAGGAAGATAGGAAAACACCCGGGTGGCCAGTGACAAACACTGCCCTTCACATCAAAGGGCAGTGAAGGGGAGGGGAGGGACTAAATCAAAATAGAGTTGGAGGGAGAAATGATGCACTCCACTCCCTGCGGCGATAACTCCTGTTCTTATCTGTCAGCCAGGACTCCCTGATTGGACCAGATTAACTGCCCCAATTAGGGAACTCAAATTCTGTGAGGTCCACCTGGCTGACCTTGTTACAATCATTACGCACTCCTGATACTTTTCAAGAGATTCATTTGATCCCTGTTGGCTTTACCTAATAAAAGACTCCTTATGATTCTTGAGCATAGCCTCAATATCTTTGTTCATCCATTGTCCCAGACTCCGACCAGCCTTACTCTTCACTGTAACAGGAACATCATGTCTCTGAACTCTCATTATCTCAGATTTGCAAACTCCAATTGCCAGTCGTCCCTTTACCTGTGAACAGTCTACTCCAATCAAGTTTGAAAGTTCCTGTCCCATGCCATCAAAATTTGCCTGACTCTAATTATATACTACTTTACAATGCCTATACTTTTTCATAACTAATCTAAAACTAACAAAATTATGATCACTGCTCCCAAACGTTTCAGTCGCTTGCCTTACTTTCCAAGAGAATGTCACATTTTGCTCCTTCTCTGATAGGGACAGCTACAGATTGAGACAGAAAATGTCCTTGAACACATTTAACAATTTCCTCACTGTCCAAGCACTGAACACTATGGCAGTCCCAGTCTCTATCTGGAAAGTTAAAATTGCCTTTTATTACAACCCTATTATCCTTACATATAGCTGAGATCTCTCTACATTTTTGCTCCTCAATTTCCATCTGTCTATTGAGGGCAGATAGAGCAATCCCATCAAGGTGATCATCCCCGAGGTTAAGAACGTTGTGAGGGGAATACAGACAGTTAATAACAAAGGTCTTTGTCTCGGGGTGGGGGAAGTTCAAAGCAAGGGGCATATTTTTAAGGTGAGTGGAGAAAGAATGAAGAGGGGACATGATGGGCAAGTATTCACACAGAGGGTGGTTTGTATGTGAAATGAACTGCCAGCAAAAATGTTAGATGCAGGTACAGTTAAACATTTATAGGAACTTTGTATAGGGACATGAATCAGAAAGGTTTAGAGCGACACTTTGGCTCAGTGTTTAGCACTGCTGCCTCACAGCACCATGGGCCTGCATTCACTTCCAGCCTTGGGCGACTGTCTGTGCGGAGTTTGCACATTCTCCCTGTGTCTGCGTTGGTTTTCTCTGAGTGCTCAGGTTTCCTCCCACAATCCAAAAGATGTGCAGGTTAGGTGAATTAGTCAGGGATAAATGTAGAGTCCATGCACCCTGAGTGTCCTACTTAAACGACAGAGTCGATAAGACTGAGTAACACCCATTGGAAGAGGGCAGGCAGAGGTGGCCCTAATTCCCACATCAGTACCACAGCTTGGGTCATTCCAGGGACTGGTGATCTATTACAGGAAGTTCGTACATAACCTGACGTCCATCCTGGCACCTTCGTATCAACCTGCTTGTGGTGCCTGCTTGTACACACATCAGAGTAGTGTGAGCTGATAGGTGGCCCAGTAGAGAGACATAACCAATTAGAGATGTATTTGGGACGTTGGCTTCTGCAGAACGTAAATATGCCCAGAGAGGGAAGGTCGATTGGGTGGTCATATATTTAGAGTCAGCACATTCTGTTAATACCTATATGGTATTAACAGAATGTGCTGACTTTTTTGAGTGGGAGCAGCGGCCGAGTAAAGGCGAACCCGGGAGACTACAGCTAAGGTAAGACAGTTTGTTTCAAAATTACTTCCCTGTGGCGGGCAGCGGTGTTTTTTTTTCTCTCTTCACAAAAAGAGCGGGAGCTGCAGAGGAAGTGACGGCAAACAGAGGGGCAGCCGGGAAGGAGAACTGTGAGTATAAATACTCACCCTTTAATCACCAACGGTCATTTGAGTGGGAGCAGCGGAAGTGAGGTTGGAGCGCATAGTTGGGCGGGAAGGTAAGTGGGTGTGTTCTAGACCCCAGGTCCTACTTCCGTAGGGCCTCCCTCCCACCCGCCTCCTCTAACCTAACTTTAAAGTCCACAGGTAAGTGACTCAGTGTTATTGTTTTTGGAGAAAGTGTACAGTCATGGCAGTGCAGGCGGTGGAATGTTCCTCCTGCAGGATGTTTGAGGTAGGGGTGACCACCGATACTCCTGCCGACTTCGTCTGCAGGAAGTGCAGCCAGCTCCTGCTCCTCACAGACCGCGTTAGGGAACTGGAGCTGGAGTTGGATGAACTGAGGATTATTCGAGAGGCTGAGAGGGTGATTGATAGAAGCTACAGGGACATAGTTACGCTGGAAAACAGAGGTAGCTGGGTAACAGTTCGAGGTGGGAAGGGGAAGAAGCAGGCAGTGCAGGGTTCCCCTGTGGTCGTTCCCCTAAAAAATAAGTATACAGCTTTGGAAACTGTTGGGGGGGGCAGCGTTGCAGGTGTAAGCTGCAGTGAAGGGGTCTGTGGCTCTGAGACTCAAGGGAAAGGGGGAGAGGAGGAGAGCGCTAGTTATAGGGGACTCTCTAGTTAGAGGGACGGACAGGCGGTTCTGTGGACATGGGCGAGACTCTCGGATGGTTTGTTGCCTCCCGGGTGCTAGGGTCCGAGACGTCTCAGACCGTGTCTTTAGAATCCTTAAGGGGGAGGGTGTGCAGCCAGAAGTCGTGGTACACATTGGCACCAACGACATAGGTAGGAAGAGGGGTGGGGAGGTCATTCAAGAGCTCAAGGAGTTAGGCTGGAAGCTAAAAGCTAGGACAGACAGAGTCGTCATCTCTGGGTTGTTGCCGGTGCCACGTGACAGTGAGGCAAAGAATAGGGAGAGAGTGCAGTTGAACACGTGGCTGCAAGGCTGGTGTAGGAGGGAGGGCTTCAGATATTTGGACAATTGGACTGCATTCTGGGGAAGGTGGGACCTGTACAAACAGGACGGGTTGCACCTGAACCAGAAGGGCACCAATATCCTGGGGGGTAGGTTTGCTAGCACTCTTCGGGGGGGTTTAAACTAATTTGGCAGGGGGATGGGATCCGGACTTGTAGTCCAGCAAGTAAGCTAGCTGTGTGTCAGGATGCCCAAGACTGTAGGGAAGCTGTGCAGAAGGTAGCACTGACAGGGACTACTTGCGGACACAGAGATGGGTTCAAGTGCGTATACTTTAACGCAAGGAGTATCAGAAATAAGGTGGGTGAACTTAAGGCGTGGATCGGTACCTGGGACTACGATGTTGTGGCCATCACGGAAACGTGGATAGATGAGGGACAGGAATGGTTGTTGGAGGTTCCTGGTTACAGGTGTTTCAGTAAGATTAGGGAGGGTGGGAAAAAAGGAGGGGGGGTGGCATTGCTAATTAGAAATGGTATAACGGCTGCAGAAAGGAAGTTTGAGGGGGATCTGCCTCTGGAGGTAGTATGGGCTGAAGTCAGAAATAGGAAAGGTGCAGTCACCTTGTTGGGTGTTTACTATAGGCCCCCCAATAGCAGCAGAGATGTGGAGAAACAGATTGGGAAACAGATTTTGGAAAGGTGCAGAAGCCACAGGGTCGTAGTCATGGGCGACTTCAACTTCCCAAATATTGATTGGAAGCTCTTTAGATCAAGTAGATTGGATGGGGCGGTGTTTGTGCAGTGTGTCCAGGAAGCTTTTCTAACGCAGTATGTAGATTGTCCAACCAGAGGGGAGGCCATATTGGATTTGGTACTTGGTAATGAACTGGGACAAGTGATGGGCTTGTTAGTGGGTGAACATTTTGGTGATGGTGACCACAATTCTGTGACTTTCACCTTGGTTATGGAGAGAGATAGGTGCGCACAACAAGGTAGATTTTATAATTGGGGGAAGGGAAATTACGATGCTGTAAGGCAGGATTTGAGGAGCATACGTTGGGAGCATAGGCTGTCAGGGAAGGATGTGGTGGAAAGGTGGAACTTTTTCAAAGAGCAGATACGACGTGTCCATGATATGTATGTACCTATCAGGCAGGAAAGAAATGGTCGTGTGAGGGAGCCTTGGTTGACGAGAGAGGTTGAATGTCTGGTAAAGAGGAAGAAGGAGGCTTACATAAGGTTGAGGAAACAGGATTCAGACAGAGCAGTGGAGGGATACAGGATAGCCAGAAGGGACCTGAAGAAAGGGATTAGGAGAGCTAAGAGAGGGCATGAAAAATCGTTGGCGGATAGGATCAAGGATAACCCCAAGGCATTTTATGCGTATGTGAGAAACCTGAGAATGCCGAGAACGAGGGTAGGTCCGATCAAGGACAGTAGTGGGAGACTGTGTATTGAGTCGGAAGAGATAGGAGAGGTCTTGAACAAGTACTTCTCTTCAGTATTTACGAACGAGAGGGACCGTATTGTAGAAGAGGAGAGTGTGAAATGGACTGGTAAGCTAGAAGAGATACCTGTTAGGAAGGAAGATGTGTTGGACATTTTGAACAACTTGAGGATAGACAAGTCCCCCGGGCCTGACGGGATATATCCTAGGATTATGTGGGAAGCAAGAGAGGAAATTGCAGTATCGTTGGCAATGATCTTCTCGTCTTCACTGGCAATGGGGGTGGTACCAGGGGACTGGAGAGTAGCGAATGTTGTGCCCCTGTTCAAAAAAGGGAATAGGGATAACCCCGGGAATTACAGGCCTGTTAGTCTTACTTCTGTGGTAGGCAAAGTAATGGAAAGGGTACTGAGGGATAGGATTTATGAGTATCTGGAAAGACACTGCTTGATTAGGGACAGCCAGCATGGATTTGTGAAGGGTAGGTCTTGCCTTACAAGTCTTATTGAATTCTTTGAGGAGGTGACCAAGCATGTGGATGAGGGTAGAGCAGTGGATGTAGTGTACATGGATTTTAGTAAGGCATTTGATAAGGTTCCCCATGGTAGGCTTATGTGGAAAGTCAGGAGGCATGGGATAGAGGGAAAGTTAGCCAATTGGATAGAAAACTGGCTAACCGGTCGAAGGCAGAGAATGGTGGTAGATGGTAAATATTCAGCCTGGAGCCCAGTTACAAGTGGAGTTCCGCAGGGATCAGTTCTGGGTCCTCTGCTGTTTGTAATTTTTATTAATGACTTAGATGAGGGAGTCGAAGGGTGGGTCAGTAAATTTGCAGATGATACGAAGATAGGTGGAGTTGTGGACAGTGAGGAGGGCTGTTGTCGGCTGCAGAGGGACTTAGATATGATGCAGAGCTGGGCTGAGGAGTGGCAGATGGAGTTCAACCCTGCCAAGTGTGAGGTTGTCCATTTTGGAAGAATAAATAAGAATGCGGAATACAGGGTTAATGGTAGGGTTCTTAGTCAGGTGGAGGAACAGAGGGATCTTGGGGTCTATGTACATAGATCTTTGAAGGTTGCCACTCAGGTGGATAGAGTTTGTAAGAAGGCTTATGTGTATTATCGTTCATTAGCAGAGGGATTGAATTCAAGATTCGTGAAGTGATGTTGCAGCTGTACAGGACTTTGGTTAGGCCACAGTTGGAGTACTGTGTGCAGTTCTGGTCGCCTCACTTTAGGAAAGATGTGGAAGCTTTGGAGAGGGTGCAGAGAAGATTTACCAGGATGTTGCCTGGAATGGAGAGGAAGTCGTACGAGGATAGGTTGAGAGTTCTCGGCCTTTTCTCGTTGCAACGGCGAAGGATGAGGGGTGACTTGATAGAGGTTTATAAGATGATCAGAGGAATAGATAGAGTAGACAGTCAGAAACTTTTTCCCCGGGTACATCAGAGTGTTACAAGGGGACATAAATTTAAGGTGAAGGGTGAAAGGTATAGGGGAGATGTCAGGGGTGGGTTCTTTCCCCAGAGAGTGGTGGGGGCATGGAATGCGCTGCCCGTGGGAGTGGTAGAGTCGGAATCATTGGCAACCTTTAAGCGGCATTTGGATAGGTACATGGATGGGTACTTAATCTAGGTTAGAAGTTCGGCACAACATCGTGGGCCGAAGGGCTTGTTCTGTGCTGTATTGTTCTATGTTCTATGTTCTATGTTCTATGTTCTATGAATGCAAATTCCTAATAATCACAGATAACAAACCCCTGTTACGTCTTCTTAAAGAGGATAAGGCAGTGCTGCCCATACCTTCAGGCCGGATTCAGCAATGGGCTTGAATATGAAGTGGTTTAATTACAATTTGAACACTGTCCGGGAGCCCAAGTAGCAAATGTGGATACATTGAGCCACCTCCCACTGGCAGATACACCACCGATGGTACCACCACTGGAAAAGTCCATAATGGTTTTAAATTTTCTGGACACACTTCCAGTCACAGCTGACAATATCAGACTTTGGATGGAGACAGATCCGATCCTGGCCAACCTGAAATAGCTGGTGTGATGGGGGAAACCAAAGGGTCATCACAATCAGAAGTGAAACCTTTCTCAACTGCAGTAGAGGATGGCAGATTATTATGTGGAGCAAGAGTGTCTGCCCCGAGTCATGGTCATCCAGGGGTTTCCAAAATGAAGATGTCAGCCAGGTGGACCTCATAGGATATGAGTTCCCAGATTGGGGTTGTTAGTTTAAGAACAGGAATGTCAGAGATTCTGTTCACTCTGAGAGCTTGCTGCGAGGGAGCTGGATCAGGGTCAGGACTCTCCCTGTGTAAATAAGGGGTGACTTGGTGATGGGATACTGGTCTCTGTGGAGTTATTACAGAGTGTAGGGCAATTCTAAAGAGGGATATCAGGAAGGAGGAAAGCGCATATGAGATAGCATGGCAGAAACTGTTAAATACAGATAATCCAAAGAGCAATTGGGGAGAGAACAGGGCCCCTTAAAGTCAATGAGGTCATCACTGTGTGGAACCACAGGAGATGGGAAGGATGCTAAATGAACACTTTGCAATTGTGTTTATTGTGGAGAAAGAAATGAAGGCGAGGGAACTTGGGAAAATAAATATTGATGACTTAAAACAGTCTGCATTTCAGAAGAGGAAATGCTGGAGTTCCTGAAAACATAAAGGTGAATAAATCATCAGGACATGGTCATGTGTATCCCAGGGCATTATGGGACGTTAGGGAAGAAATTATGGGGTCTCTAGCAAAGATATTTGTATCATCTGCATCCAAAGGTAAGGTGCTGGAGGACTGGACATTGTCTAACATTATGCCTTTATTGTAGAAAGGCTGCAGGGAGATGCCTGGGAACTATAAACCTGTGAGTCTGACATCACTGGTGGGTAGGGTCTTGGAGGAGGTTCTGAGAAATAGGATTTACAGGCATGTGAAGAAGTAAGGACTGTTAAGGAATATAATGTGGAGGTGCCGGTGTTGGACTGGGGTGGACAAAGTTTAAAAAACTCTCCCAACACCAGGGATAAGGGATACTCAGCACTGCTGTGTGCAGGGGAAATCATGTCTCACAAACTTGATTAAATTTTTTGATGATGTAACCAGAAAGATTGATGAGGGCAAGATGGGAGATGTTATTGACTTGGTCATTTTGCAAAGCCTTTGACAAGGTTCCGCATGGTAGACCAGTTAGTAAAGTCAGATCACATGGGATTCAGGGGAAGAATGTGAAGTGGATACAAAATTGATGTGATGGCAGGAGACAGAGGGTGGTGATGGGATTTTGTTTTTACATTGTACCATGTGGCCACATTTGAGGAATATTCTAAGATATCATCCATCTTATTACAGCAATTGACTCCTTGATCAATGTTGCAACACCCCCTCCTCTTTTACATTCCCCTTCCCCCACATGTCTCATCTGACGGTTCTATACCCAGAACATTGTGCTGTCAATGTTGCCCCACCCTCAAAGGAGCCTTCCACATCCATCACAGTTTTACCTGCACATCCACCAATATCATTTATTGGATCCGTTGCTCCCGATGCAGTCTCCTCTACATTGAGGAGACTGGACACCTCCTAGCAAAGCGCTTTAAGAAACATCTCCCGGATACCCGCACCAATCAACCCTGCCCTGTGGCCCAAAATTTCAACTCCCCCTCCCACTCTGCCAACGACATGCATGTCCTGGGCCTCCTCCACCACCGCACATTCACTACCCGGCGCCTGGAGGAAGGATGCCTCATCTTCTGCCTCAGAACACTTCAACCCCATGGCATCAAAGTGGACTTCACCAATTTCCTCATTTCCCCTTCCCCCACCTCATCCCAGCTCCAACCTTCCAGCTCAGCACCACCCTCATAAATTGTCCTACCTGCCTATCTTCCTTTCCACCAATCCACTCCACCCTCCTCTCTGACCTATCACCTCCATCCCCACTCCCATTCACCTATTGTACTCTTTGCTACCTTCTCCCCACCCCCACCCCCTCTCATTTATCTCTCCACGCTGCAGGCACCCTGCCTCTATTCCTGATGAAGGGCTTTTGCCCGAAACGTCAATTTTCCTGCTCCTCAGATGCTGCCTAACCTGCTGCGCTTTTCCAGCACCACTCTAATCTCGACTCTGGTTTCCAGCATCTGCAGTCCTTGTTTTTACCTGTTTTTACCCACCCTCAACTACGTCTCTGCAATAACAAATAAATCACATACCAATGTGTTAATCTACACCCTCAGCTTGTCTGCCTTACTCACAAGTAAATGCCATCCAGCCATTCCACACTCCCTTATGCCCTCACTTGACGATATTCACACTGCCTCTGGATTTCTTTGGATTGTGTTCTTGTGTCAGTTAGCTCAGTTGGCTGGGCAGTTTGTTTGCGATGTGGAGTAATGCCAACAATGCGCGTTTAATTCCAATACTGTCTGAGGGGCCCATGAAGGTCTCAGGTTCTCAACCGTGCCCCTTGTCTGAGGCAGAGTGGCCCTCAGGTTAAATCACCATCAGTCAACTCTCTAATGAGACAGCAGTTCTCTGGGATTATGACTTATTTATTTTTTTACTTCAGTTCTCCTTCTTCATGTCTCTGTGTATCGCCTTCACCCTCTGCAATACTCCCACTATGTACCCCATCCCTCTGCTGTGACTGATGAATGAGCCAGGTTGCTGAAGGCTGGCTCGGTAATAGAGTAGAAAGTGATGGGAAATAGAAAAGATTCTGCAGGGAGGGCCCTGAGTCCTGCTCTTCAGATCACTCTGGGTCTCCTGGAAACTCTCAGGCACCAAAAACTCTCATCAACCAACAGCAATAAACACCCACAGTCGAACCACAAACCACCTGAAGCCTTCTGTTGTGCTCCAGCCTGTAGCTCATTCCACACTGTCCCAGGTTAGTTTATAAGCCATGACTGAAGAATGTGATATATTTTCTCATCATACAACAGATTCAGTGTTTTACCTCACTGTTTGGTGTCTGTGCTGTGTTCATATCCTCTCTCTCTCTCTCCCCTCACAGCAGATTCTGGTAATGGTTGGTCAATGACAATCGCGGATGGAGTGAGGGCTGAGGAAGGAGGTTCCGCTGTCTTACCCTGCAGCTTCACCCACCCTGACACTCACCTCACACTCACCGGCTCCATCTTATGGTACAAGAGGGAATCACAGTCTTTAATCTTTAAGTGTACATATCCTGGTCCAGACCATTCCCAGGGTGAGCTGTGTGAGAATGTGAGACAGCGGGACGGTGGGAATCGATTCAGATTCGTGGGGAACCTCAGCAACAAAGATGCCTCAATAATGATGGAGGGACTGAGCCTGAGGGATGCTGGTTTCTATCGGTGTCGTGTGGAGCTCAATATCGGCAAGTTTCATACATGGTATCGAACACGTCTGAAAGTGGAAGGTGAGGAACAATGTTCTGATGTGTCACTGCCCTGACAGCTCAATGGGGACAGGCTCCACCAGGTCCGGGAGCTCTCGGGTTGGATCCTTCTCCTGGGTTCATCCAGTTGGTCTCAGGCAGGAGGGAGTGAGAAGGAGAGTGTGTGTGAGAGAGAGAGAGAGACCTGGCTGGGATTTACAGACCAATCCATTTCCGACTCTAAAACCTCCCACAGTCACTCATTTGCTGTGTTCAGACTGGCTTCAGTTTTTTGGGGCAGGGAACAGACACAAATCGTCAAGGATTCAAGCTCCAAGACCCCCCCCCCCCCCCCGCACCAATGACAATCCTGCTCTATCGACATTGGGTGAGAAAAAGAGATCCATAAATTCCAAGCCCTCATTGGATGAGCACGTCGCAGAGTGAGGGAACTCTCAGCTTGCATTGGCTGAAAACCTCACTGTTTCTATCTTCGCTTTCTATTGGCTGAACAGAAAATAGATGGATGGGGGGACTAATACTCTGCAGAAGCTAATGTCCTGGGGAATACTTTCCAATCCATGGCAGATTTGTGAAATTTGAATTTGAAAGCAATCTAGACTGAAAAGCCAGTATAATAACAACCATGTAGGCACCTCTGACAAAAAAAACCTGGTTCACTCATGTTCCTTTAGGGAGGGAAATTTGCTATCCTTAATGGTCTGACCTACATGTGAATCCATACCTACTGTAATGAGGTTGACTCGTAACTGCCCCCTGAATGACTTATTCTGTTGTGGACAAGGAGTGAACCCAGGAGTGCAAATGGAGTTGTGGCTTCAAGAGTAGGTTATTGGCTGGAGGTCCTGTAAATTAACACACCTGACTCCAAAGCATATTGACCAGTTGGAAGCGTGATGGAATACTCCCCACTTGTCTGGAAGAGTGCAGGAAAATATATTGCTGCCCTGTCTTTGTTACTGGGTCAAAATCCTGGAACTCCCACCCAACAGTATTGTAACAATAACAATAAAATACACTGCAGCAAGGCAGCAACACTTCCTCCACCAGCACCTTCCAAAGTAATGACCTCTATGACCTCAGTGTAAAAAATGGCATCAGATACAGACCATCCTGACTGGGAAGTACAGTTATCTTTTCATTGTTCAAGGGGACATGGGTGTCACATGCTCGGTCAGCCTATATTGGCCATCCCTAATTGCCATGGACAAGGGAATGGTGAGCTGCCTCCTTGATCTGGTGCGTTCCCTCAGCTGCAGGGACATTAGCGATAAGGTTGGTTAAGGATTCAAAGGGCTTTGTCCCAGTCATACTGAAGGAATTATTAAATATTCCCAAATCAAGATGATGAGTGCATTGGAGGGAAGCTTGTAGGTGGTGATGTTCTCATGTATATAGTGGAGGGAAAGTCATTGATGATACAGCAGGAGATGGTTAGGCTGAGGACACTATCCTGAGAAACTCCTGCAGGGATGTTCTGGAGCTGAGATGACTGACCAACAACCACAACAATCTGGGTTTGATTCTCGTCTGAGGTAACAGTCTGTGTGGAGTTTACACATTCTCCCTGTGTCTGTGTGGATTTCTTCTGGGTGCTCTGGTTTTCTCTCACAATCCAAAGATGTACAGGTCAGGTGAATTAGCCATGCTAAATTGCTCATAGTGTTCATGGATATGTAGGTTAGGTGTATTAGTTCAGGGTAAATGTCGAGTAATAGGTTCGGGTGGGGGAATGGGCCTGGGTGGGTCACTCTTCAGAGGGTTGGTGTGGACTTGTAGGAGAAAGTGAGGTCTACAGATGCTGGATATCAGAGCTGAAAATGTGTTGCCGGAAAAGCGCAGCAGGTCAGGCAGCATCCAGGGAACAGGAGAATCGACGTTTCGGGCATAAGCCCTTCTTCAGGACTTGTAGGGCCAAATGGCCTGCTTCCACAATGAAAGGATTCTATGAACCATCTTCCTCTTTGCCAGGTCTGACTGAAACCCATGGAGGTTTCTCCCCTCGGCTTCCCACTGGCTCAGGTTCCTTGATGCTACACTCGCTCAAATACAGCCTTGATGTTAAAGGCAGTCACTGACACCTTCCTTCAGTTTAATTGGCCTGGTCAGACCCACCTTGGTTTTTGTGGACAGGGTATACCTGGACTTGTTGGGTAGATGCCAGTGCCGTAATTAGAACAAGAACAAATAACAATACAGCACAGGAACATGCCCTTCCATCCCCCAAACCAGTGCTGACACATTTTGCCTTTCCATACTAAAACTGTCTTCACTTACAGGATCAGCATCCTTTCCTATTCATGTATTCATCCAGATGCTTCTGGAATGCTGCGATAGTGTCTGCTTCCACCACCTCCACTGGCAGTGCGTTCCAGCCACTCACCCACCCTTTGTGTGAGAAACCTGCCTTGTACATCTCTTAATATCACCAGCACCACCCTCCCCCTCACCCCCTCCAAACCCAGCCCCATTCCTTAAACCCATGTCCTCTAGTAATTGACCCATCTACTCGGGGGAAAAAGCCTCATATATTCCACTTTATCCCTGCCATTCACAATCTTATAAACTTCTATTAGGTCGCCCCTCAACCTCCTGTGTTCCAGTGAAAACAAACCCAGTCTATCCACCCGTTCTTCACAGCTAAAATCCCCCATTCAAGACAATATCCTGGTAAACCATTTCTGTACTCTCTCCAAAGCATCCATATTCTTCTGGTAGTGTGGTGACTAAAAGTGCACCTAATATTCCAAGTGTGGCCGAACTAAAGTTCTTTAAAGCTGCAGCATAACTTTGTCTGTCGTTATACTCAATGCTCCTTCCAATGAAGGCAATGATGCTGTGGGCCTTTTTCACTCCCTTATCTGTCTGCGTTGTCACCTCCAGTGAGCTGTAGACCTGCACATTCAGATCCCTCTGCATATTAATCCTCCTCAGGGTTCTGCCATTCAGTGTTTAATTTCCACCTGCACTTGCCATTCCAAAATACATCGTTCACATTTGTCTGGATTAAACGCCATCCGCTATCGAACTGATCTGTATCCTGCTGAATCTTCTGACAATCCTTCTCACTATCCTTAACTCCACCAATCTTTGCATCGCCTGCAAAATTACAAATTAGACCAGACACGTTTTCCTCCAAATCATTGGATAGACCATGAGCAGCAGACATCCCAGCACTGATCCCTGTGGAACATCACTTGTTACAACCCTCCATTCCATTGTTACCCTCTGTCTCCTATGACTAAGTGAGTTCGGTGCCCACCTTGCCAGCTCACCCATGATACCATGTGACTTCGCATTTTTACCAGTCTGCAGTGAGGGAACTTGTCAAAGGCTTGACTGAAGTCCATGTAGACAACATCAACCGCTTTCTGTACTGGAACATCTGGTGCAGCAATTGTCCCCCACCATTCAGGACTGTCTGTAGCAGGACTGCAGAGCCATCTGATCCATTGGTTACGGGGTGGCTCTGTTGTGTGCTGTTTCTACTGTTTGATGAGCAAGTAGTCCTGGGGATGTTGTAGGTTCAGTGTGTTGGCCTCACACATTTCAGTTTGCCTGGTGTTGCACACAGTCAAGTTTGGAGTGGTGCTGGAAAAGCACAGCAGGTCAGGCAGGATCTGAGGAGCCGGAAAATCAACGTTTCGGGCAGGAGCCCTTCATCAGGAATGTGGCTGATGAAGGGCTCCTGCCCGAAAAGATGATTTTCCTGCTCCTCGGATGCTGCCTGACCTCCTATGCTTTTCCAGCACCACTCTAATCTTGACTCTGATCTCCAGCATCTGCAATCCTCACTTTTGCCTGGTTGCATGCAGCAAAATCACATGTCTCTTCATTGATCTCCCAGCCTGATGGGAATATTGGTGCGGGGGGTGTTAATGTGGATTGTGAGGTTACAGATTGAAGTTCAATGGGCTTACAATGTAGTCTTTAACTTGGTGACTTCATACTGGGGAGTCCCTGGGCAACTCCCTCCTGACTGTACACCACTGTGCCTCCACCTCTGCTGGCTCTGTCCTGGTGGTGGGTCAGGCTGTGTCCAGGGACAATTATCGTGGTGTCTGTGATATTGTAAGTTATGGTTCTGTGAGTTCGACCATGTGAGGTTGTTAGTCGACCCGTCTGTGCACTAGCTCCTAGATGTTACTGAGGAGGACTTTGCAGGGTTGACAGGGCTGGAACTGCACTCACTGTTATTGGGGCCTTGGTCAATGCAGAGTAGTCTGAGTCGAATTGTACTCTTTTGGCATTCCTTCACTGTTGCTGGGTCAAAGTCCTGAAACTCAATCCCTTAAATTACTCTGGATAACCCTGACACCTCAGGGCTGCAGCAGTTGAAGAAGGCAGCTTCTCCTGGGCAATCAGGATGGACAATAAATGCACATGATCTGAGCCAGTGACACCCATGACCAAATAAAACAAAAGTAGAAATTAATGAAACAGCGAACATCCTGAGGAAAAAACAAACAAAAAACTGCAGATGCTGCAAATCAGAAACAAAAATGGAAACTGTTGGAAAAGCTGAGCATGTCTGTCAGCACCTGTGGAGAGAAATCAGAGTTAATGTTTCAGGGAGAGTGACCCTTCATCAAGATCCTGAGGAGCTTGACAATGCAGATTCTGAGAGGATATTTGCTCTTGTCAACAGAAGTCAAACAGGGGAACAATTGCAAAATAACAGATTACCGATTTAAATAAGAATGAGGGAACATTTAATCTCATAGCTCCTCTTTTAAGTTCATGCAGCAAAGAGGCACATGGCTGGTTATCCCCCTCCTCCTGCACCCAAATAATTTACTCAGTGTAGGAAAATGTAATCTGGATTCTGAGTTTAAATTAACCTGTGCTCATTTCAAAGGTCACAGTTTGGAGCTGGTGAATGGTTACATTACGAATGACACCAGGGGGTTCTCCTTCACACAGAGTGTGGTCAATAATTTGAATATGTTTGAGCAGAAAATGTGTTGCTGGAAAAGCGCAGCAGGTCAGGCAGCATCCAGGGAACAGGAGAATCAACGTTTCGGGCATAAGCCCTTCTTCAGGAATGAAGAAGGGCTTATGCCCGAAACGTCGATTCTCCTGTTCCCTGGATGCTGCCTGACCTGCTGTGCTTTTCCAGCAACACATTTTCAGCTCTGATCTCCAGCATCTGCAGACCTCACTTTCTCCTCAATGTGTTTGAGCAACAGAGTGAGGGGGGAGGCTGTAAAATCCTTGACCTTGTTTAAAGAATATTAATATTGAGCAACGGGTGGAGGGTTCTGCATGAATGAATTCAGGAGGGTTCAATGGATCCGATCTGTAAGTATCTTCAGTGGTCACACAGCACCATGTTATAGTCCAACTGGTTTATTTGAAATAACAAGGTTCAGAGCACTGCTCCTGAATCAGGTGAAGTCCTGGTGTAGTGTGACTTCTGACTTTGTCCACCTCAGTGCAACACTGGCAACTCCACATCATGGAAATATCTTGTAATCAAGGTTTTCAAATTGAGTGGTGAGGAAACATTTTGATCAGGGTGACTCTTGTTGGGGAATGTCGAGGGCAGACCTGTTAGAGATGTGAGTGGAGTCTTTAATTGTTCATTTTATTGTGAAGTTGAAAGGAATATAACAGATTGAAATAAGAACTTCTGCACACTGACCTCATCCATTCTGATGTTTGTCCTTTCCTCAGCTGCTCAGGGAAATGCCTCAGTGGTGAGTGGGACAGAGGGAGATTCAGTTACTTTACCCTGTATCTTCAGGCGCCGGGACTCCCACACCCTGACCACTGTTACCTGGATGAGGAAGGAGCCCTACCAACACATCGTTACATTTACAGCCCAATCACAGGGAACTTGGACAACTGTACACGGTGGAAATCGGTACGAGCTCATCGGGCACCCAGAGGAGGGAAACGCCTCGACCAGGATAATCCAGCTGAGTGTGAGGGACAATCACACTTACCTGTGTCTGGTGGAGTACAGGTCAGAACCTGATTCTCAGTATCTGATCCAGAAAGAGACACGGCTGCAGGTACATGGTAAGAAACCGTTCACACATTCTTCAGCCTGTAGAAGGTGCACAATGAGTGTGGAACAGATTCTGTGAATGTTTTGTGATTTAATTTTCTGGTGAAAGGACATGGAACTAAAACATTAACCCTGTTTCTCTCCATCGGTATTGTCTGCCCTGCTGAGTATTTGCAGCATTTTGATGTTTATTTAAAATTTCCACCTTCTGTAGAGTTTTAGCTTTGAGTTTCAAATTTAATTTTAGTCCATACTTAATGTACGATGATGTGCTGATATTTTTAGGTGCATTCTGATGTCAATATTGAAAGACATTGACAGACTCAGAACATTCAGTTCTATCTCTAAATGCCCCAAAGTTATACTGACATTGAGATCATCTCCTCGAACAGGAAGGTGCAACAGTCTGATGTGTCCCTCTTGGTTACAATCTTCATCAGGAATAATTCCATTAGTGCAACTACATTCCCACAGTGTCCATCTGACTGTGTGAGGCATCACAGCCATGTGGGACTTATCCTCGCCCTGCATTCACACATGGGTTATAAAGGAAGGTGGTGGTATACTGTTACTGTCACTGGGTGACCAATCCAAACACGCAAGTCTGTGGCTATGGGTTCAAATCCCATCACAGCAGAAGGTGAAATGTGAATAAATGTTTTTAAAATCTGGAATTTGAAAGAAAAGCTAACCTAATGGCTGAGATTTGGAAATTCTGATCTGATTCAGTTGAACACTTCAGGGAATCTGGAGTTTGGTTGGTTTGCAAAGCAGTGTGATGCCAACAGTGTGGGTTCAATCCCCACATTGGCTCAGGTGACCATGAAGAACCCTCCTTCTCAACTCTCTCCTCACTGAGGTGTGGTGGCCCTCATGTTAAACCACCACCAGTTCTCTCTCTCTCTCTCTCTCAAGAGAAAGCAGCCCATGGTCTGGTAGGAATATGGTGACTTGATTTAGAGAATGAAATCTGCCATTCACACTCAGTGTCATGTGTTGCCATATGCACAATCTTGAGCCCTCTCTCTCCATCAGCACCACCTCACATAGGCTCAGGGCTGCTCATAATTCACCAACTCTGCACAGTCCACTTCTGTATTGGGAAAACAAAACACAGACTGGGTGATTACTTTGCAGAACAGAAATGTTCGTCCACAAAAATGATGCTGAGCATCCAGTTGCCTGCCAGATCGACACACCAGCTTTTGGGGACCCAGTGACCTTCTGGACTCAATATTTGGGTCAATAATTTTAGGGCCTCAGCACCTTCTCCGATCTCCTTCCCACAACCCCCACACACCAGGCTTTGTCATCACATGGGCTACTACCAAAACAATCCATTGTCAGTCCCCATCAATGGTCCCCATCAGCAGCTGTTCATTCTCCCAGGCTGACCTTTCCCCTTTCGTTTGTCTGTCCAATTGTTTTTCTCTCTGTCTGGGGTCCATTTCCACTGAGTGTTTACTCCTGCCCCCTCACCCCCCTCCCCATCTTCAGCATCTATACCAACCTTTCCCCAGCTATAATCAGTTATAGAGTCATACAGCACAGGAGCAGACCCTTCAGTTCAATGAGTCCACACTGATCACAATCCCACTTGCCTGCGCTTGGCCCATATCCCTCCAAACATTTCTTATTCATGACATTATCTAAATGTCTTTTAAGCATTGTAACTGTACCCACATCCACCATTTCCTCTGGAAGCTCATTCCACATGAACTACTCTCTGTGTAAAATAAAAACTGCCCCTTATGTCTTTTTAAAATCTTTCTCCTCTCACCTTGAAGATATGCCCCCAGTCTTGAAATCTCCCACAAGAGCAAAAAGACACCTGCCATTCACTTTATCTTTCTTCCTCATGCTTTTATCGATCTTGATAAGGTCACCTCTCAACTTTGTGCACTCCAGTGAGAAATGTCCTAGTCGCTCCAGCCTCTTCCAGTAACTCAAGGCCTACTTTCTCGGCAACATCCTGGTAAATGTCTTCTGAACACTCTCCAGCTAAATGATATCCTTGCAATAACAGGGTGACCAGAACTGGACACAATAGAGGCCTCACCAGCATCCTGTCCAACCTGAACATAATATCCCAACTCCGATTATCAAAGGTCTGAGCAATGAAGGCAAGTGTGCTGAACCACCGTATATATAGACGATGCAAATTTGGAAGAATTCTGTACCTGAATCCCTAGGTCTCTGTTCTACAGCATTACCCAAGGCCCTACTTTTAATTGTGTAAGTCTTCCCTTTGATTGTTTTCCCAAAGTGCAATACCTCACACTTAAACTCCATCTGTCACTCTTCAGCCCATTGACCCATTTGATTATGATCTCTTTGTATTCTAAGATAACCTTCTTTCATTATTCAATGTACCATCAATGTTGGTATCAACCGCAAACTTGTAAAACATTCTTTCTGTGTTCTTATCTAAATTTTGAAAATAAATGATGACAAAAGTGGGCCCAGCCCTGATCCCCATGGGATCCTGCTGGTCACAGGCCTCCAGAACAAAACCCTCCCTCCACCGTCACTCTCTGTCTTCTGCCTTTCAGCCAATTGTGCATCCACTTGCCAAGCTCACCCTGAATCCCATGGGATCTAACTTCACTAATTAGTCTACCATGCGGAACCTTGTCAAAGGATTTATCAAAGTCTAAGTAAACAATGTTAACCCCTCTGCCCTCATCAATTTTCTTGTTTACTTCTTCAAAAAACTCAATCAAGTTTGTGAGATACAATATCCCTCGCACAAAACCATGCTGACTATCACTAGAGTCATAGAGCCATAGAGATGTACAGCATGGAAACAGATCCTTCGGTCCAACCTATCCCAACCCAATCTAGTCCCACCTGCCAGCACCCGGCCCATATCCCTCCAAACCCTTCCTATTCATATACCCATCCAAATGCCTCTTAAATGTTGCAATTGTACCAGCCTCCACCACTTCCTCTGGCAGCTCATTCCATACACGTACCACCCTCTGCGTGAAAACGTTGCCCCTTAGGTCTTTTTTATATCTTTCCCCCTAACCCTAAACCTATGCCCTCTCGTTCTGGACTCCCCGACCCCAAGGAAAAGACTTTGCATATTTACCCAATCCATATCCCTCATAATTTTGTAAACTTCTATAAGGTCACCCCTCAGCCTCTGATGCTCCAGGGACAACAGCCCCAGCCTGTTCAGCCTCTCCTTATAGCTCAAATCCTCCAACCCTGGCAACATTCTTGTAAGTCTTTTCTGAACCCTTTCAAGTTTCACAACATCTTTCCGATAGGAAGGAGACCAGAATTGCATGCAATATTCCAACATTGGCCTGACCAATGTCCTGTACAGCTGCAACATGACCCCCCCCCCCCCCCCCACCCCGGCTCCTGTACTCAATACTCTGACCAATAAAGGAAAGCATACCAAACGCCTACCTCACTATCCTATCTAACTGCGACTCCACTTTCAAGGAGCTATGAACCTGCACTCCAAGGTCTCTTTGTTCAGCAACACTCCCTAGGACCTTACCAATAAGTGTATAAGTCCTGTTAAGATTTGCTTTCCCAAATGCAGCACCTCGCATTTATCTGAATTAAACTCCATCTGCCACTTCTCAGCCCATTGCCCCATCTGATCCAGATCCTGTTGTAATCTGAGGTAACCTTCTTCGCTGTCCACTACACCTTTGACTTTGGTGACATCTGCAAATTTACTAACTGTACCTCTTATGCTCGCATCCAAATCATTTATGTAAATGACAAAACGTAGAGGACCCAGCACCAATCCTTGTGGCACTCCACTGGTCACAGGCCTCCAGTCTGAAAAACAACCCTCCATCACCACCCACTGTCTTCTACCTTTGAGCCATTTCTGTATCCAAATGGCTAGTTCTCCCTGTATTCCATGAGATCTAATCTTGCTGATCAGTCTCCCATGTTGACTATCCCTAATCATTCCTTGCCTCTCCAAATGCATATAAATCCCAAATTTCAGAATTATTTTCAACAACTTACCCACCACCGAAGTCAGACTCACAGGTCTGAAGTTCCCAGGCTTCTCCTGACATCCATTCTTGAACATTAGCCACTTTCCAGTCATTCAGCACCTCACTCGTATTTATAGATGATTCAAATGCCAGCGATTTCCTCTTAACTTCTGACAAAGTCCTGGGATTCACGAGATCAGGTCCCAGAGATTTATATTTTCAAAGACCTCTCGCCCTTCCTCTTCTGTAATGCAAACGCTTTTCAAAACATCAATATTTATTTCTCAGCGTTCTCTCGCCTCCACTTCTCTCTCCACAGTAAAAACTGACACAAAATACTGACTTAAGATCTTTCCCATCTCCTGAGGTCGAACACAAAGGCAATCTCTTTGCCCTATACTCTATTTCTTGTTGCTGTCTTGGTCTTAATGTACTTATAGAATCCCTTTGGATTACCTTTAACCTTATTTGCCGAGGCTATCCCATATCCTTTCTTTGACTTCCTGATCTCCCTCTTATGAATGGCCTGACACTCATTATACAGTGCAAGAGATCCATTTGGATCCAGTTGTTTATATTTAGTATATGATTCTCTCCTATCCCTGACTGGAACCTCCATCTCTTTATTCACCCATTGTTCCTGAAAGCAGTACAGTTAAAACCATCCTTTGTGAACGGTCTTTTCTGTCTCAGAAGAGATCGCAGTGATCCAAGAATCTGAATCCCTGAACATTACACCACCTCTTCAGCCATTGATTTGCCTCCTTTATCCTTTTGTTCACTCTTTTGAGCTTGGCTTTGGGATTAAACCAGAGATTACTACTTTTGAGGGTCTGTTTTTTAATCTTCGACCTAACGTTTGATATTATTTTGTAAAGCCTTAATCCTTTCCCCAACTATGTCATTCCCATCACTGTGTACAAAATCTTCTGGTTTCTCATTGTTCCCTTTAACAGTATGCTTCAAACATTTTGCAATGTCCTTAATCCTAGCACCAAGAAAACAGTATAATATCCTAGATTCATGCTCACTGCTGTAGAACCTCCTGTCTGTGCCCTTGACAGGAGAATCAACTGCAACAATTATTCTTTTAAATTTTGTCAAACCCCTCCAAACATAAGGTTCATTTTTAGTGCCCAAGATCTGACTTCCCTTCTAATTTCCTCTGAGAGATCATCCTTTCAACCGTATGAGAGATTTCTGAACTACCTTCTTACCTTTCCTGACAGTCATCCATCTATCTGACTGATCCTGCTGTGATATCACCTCTCGAAATCTACTGGCCATCTAACTCTGTGTCTCTTGTATGCCCTCAATGTCATTAAGTCGAAAAAGAAGCAACTTACACTAACACCTTAACTCTAAAGTAAACTACATTTCTTTATCCAAAGAGTTAATATTAAGCACAAGTGGTCCAGCAGACAGCTTTCAATGTTCTGATTAAAAATAAAGTCCCACTCCAGAGCCAACCAGGTGTCAGTCTGTCCAAGAGCTCTGTAAACACAACTTGGTTTGAAACAAAACATCCCTCAGCAATTATTTTCCGTCAGCAAAACTTCCCACAGTCCACGTGTGTGCCGATCCAAAAAGGCCATTCATAGGACTCTGTTTGATAAAAAAAATTGGGCCTGTCTGTTTTGGGAATTTTTTTGTATTTTTGAATATAAAATAACTAAAAGTGAATCAAACAAAAAGGTTTTCTGACTGAAATTTAATAAATGTAAGAAAGCAAGAAGGAAATCTGGAAATAAATCTGAATCTCAGGAGCAGCTGCGAGATCCAGGCTCCTCTCAGCCCACTGTTTTTGATCATTTTATTTCTGAAGAAGTGTCACTGGACCCAAACCATTAACTCTACTTTCTCTCCACAGATGCCACCATACCAGCTGAGTTTTTCCCGCAATTTCTGTTTTTGTCTCTGCCATCCTTACTTGGTCAGGTCTACAGGACAGGGGTTGACAGTACATCAGGATTGAAGAAGGGTGTTCACTGTGTCAGGTCAGTGGAAGTGAGTGTGGGTCCTGGAGGTTGGGTCAGGGACTGTGTGAGGAACAGCACTAGGTCCCATGATTTCTGTCCCTAGCCCTACCTACACGTCAATGCTGACCCACTGAATTATATTTGCCGGCTGGGTAAGGAATCACCTATGATGCTGGGGACGTCTTATGGGTCAAGTTATTTGGGAATGCTTCAGCCCTATTATTTGCACTGATGAGCAGGGCTCCCCCTCATTGAGGATGGGGATATTTGTGGAGACTCATATTCCTGTTAGTTGCTTAATTGTCCTCAACCATTCATAACTGCATGTGACAGGTCTGTTGAGCTTATATCTGATGCACTGACACTTACCCCAGAGCATCAATTGTGGTTTATGCCGTTTGACACAGAAGTGGTTTTATAGCTGACATCTCATTTTCAGGTTTGCTGGTGCTGTTCCTGGCATCACCTCCTGCATTGTTCATTGAACCAGGATTGATGTCCTGACTTGATGTTAATGGCTGAGTGGGGGAAAATTACAGGCCATGGGTTTAGAGATTGTGTTGCAGCCCAATTCTGCTGTACTGATGGCCCACAGTGTCTCAGGGATCCCAGAATTGATTTGCTTGATCTGTTCAAAGTCTGTCCTATTTAACACAGGGCTAGTGGGATACATGATGGGGATATACCTCAATGTGATGATGGGACTTTGTCTCCATGGGATTGTGTGGTAGTTACTCCTCCCAATCCTATAATAGACAGATAGACGGCTGAGGACAAGGTCAAGCTTTTCTCTCTTGTTGGTTCCCTCACCACCTGCCATAGACCCAGTCCAAGAGCTATGTCATTTCAGATTCCACCAGCTCAGGCAGTAGTAAAGCTGCTGAGTCTGTCTTGGTGTTGGACAGTGACGTCTCCCACCCA
This sequence comes from Chiloscyllium plagiosum, assembly GCF_037043375.1. Lineage (NCBI taxonomy): Eukaryota > Metazoa > Chordata > Chondrichthyes > Orectolobiformes > Hemiscylliidae > Chiloscyllium > Chiloscyllium plagiosum. Next base: position 152,299,245 of record NW_028270140.1, read on the forward strand.
GAGTACATTCTGTGCCAGTGTTGACCTCAGTGCTTCCTCCAAGTGGTGATAAACATGATCAGCAGCCTGGGAGTGGGGGGATTGTGGCAGTGGAGAGAGTCCGGAGATTTCCTTGCTCATGTTTGACCTGATGCCATCGGACTTCATGATAATGTTTCGAGTTAAGAAAGTTCTGCTTAGCAACTGCTGTCTGATTGGTTGAACTGTGCTGTTACAAAGCTGGACGTTCCTGGAGTGTCTGAAAGTGTAAAGTATCTAGAGTCTACAGAGAGAAAGCAGTCAGCTCTGCCTCTCCCCCATCACTGTAGAGAAAAGCAGAGAAAACACAAGTAATCTGGAAAGATAGAAGTCACATGCGAAAAGTTCTGAGTTCACCTGATTGGCCGTTGGATTTGAAGTATGCCCATCACTGTCCAGAACACAGCATCTCATTGCTGCGAAACAACACACGGACTGTGAGAGAGAGCGATCCTTCCATCTTGTGGTCAGGACTTTTATTTTCAGTGTTCTGTTTAGCCTGTTACCCTATCTACATTCTTTTTTCACTCATGGTAGAAAAATGAATCATTTATCTTTTCTCTGTCTTAATTGTGGTTGTGTGTGTGTGTATGTGTCTGTGCGTTTGTGTGCATGTATGTGTATGTGTCTGTGCATGTGTGTGCATATGTGGCTTTGAAGGGATGCTGTTTCAGAGCATTAATTATGTATCCATTTCTTTCACTGCTCTTATTAGTGAAATTATTAATGAATGGAATTATTTAACTGTTACTGAAGAATCCTGGTGTTGCTCACTTCTGAGGAGAAAGTGAGGTCTGCAGATGCTGGAGATCAGAGCTGAAAATGTGTTGCTGGAAAAGCGCAGCAGGTCAGGCAGAATCCAGGGAACAGGAGAATCGACGTTTTGGGCATAAGCCCTTCTTCAGGAAGGGCTCACTTCTGTCCTGCGTAGCAGTCTGTCAGGCACTTTGGGTGTCGGGGTCATCCTATTGGGATTCTTGTACATTTGAATAGCTCCTGACAATGTGTGGATCAGTAGGACATGTTCAGACAGAGCATGACTCATTGAGTTTTAGGAAGGAGTGATGAAGATGGTTGATGAATGGAGAGTGGTGGACATGGCCTAAATGCACTTCAGCAAGGTATTTGACAGGGTTAGAACATAGAACATAGAACATAGAAGAATACAGCGCAGTACAGGCCTTTTGGCCCTCGATGTTGCGCCGATCCAAGCCCACCTAACCTATACTAACCCACTATCCTCCATATACATATCCAATGCCCGCTTAAATGCCCATAAAGAGGGAGAGTCCACCACTGCTGCTGGCAGGGCATTCCATGAACTTACGACTCGCTGAGTGAAGAACCTACCCCTAACTTCAGTCCTATATCTACCCCCCCTTAATTTAAAGCTATGCCCCCTTGTAATACCCGACTCCATACGCGGGAAAAGGTTCACACTGTCAACCCTATCTAACCCCCTAATCATCTTGTACACCTCAATCAAGTCACCCCTAAACCTTCTTTTCTCTAATGAAAACAGCCCCAAGTGCCTCAGTCTATCCTCATACGATCTTCCTTCCATACCAGGCAACATCCTGGTAAACCTCCTCTGCACCCGTTCCAGTGCCTCCACATCCTTCCTATAGTATGGCGACCAAAACTGCACACAATATTCCAGATGCGGCCGCACCAGAGTTTTATACAACTGCATCATGACCTCAGGACTCCGGAACTCAATTCCTCTACCAATAAAAGCCAGTACGCCATATGCCTTCCTCACCGCACTATTTACCTGGGTGGCAACTTTCAGAGATCTGTGTACATGGACACCAAGATCCCTCTGCTCATCCACACTACCAAGTATCCGACCATTAGCCCAGTACCCCATCTTTTTGTTATTCTTCCCAAAGTGAATCACCTCACATTTAGCTACATTGAATTCCATTTGCCACCTTTCTGCCCAGCTCTGCAGCTTCTCTATATCCTGCTGTAACCTGCCACATCCTTCCTCACTGTCAACAACTCCTCCGACTTTCGTATCATCCGCAAACTTGCTCACCCAACCTTCTAACCCCTCTTCCAGGTCATTTATAAAAATGACAAACAGCAATGGTCCCAAAACAGATCCTTGCGGAACACCGCTAGTGACGGCACTCCATGAAGAAACTTTGCCATCAACTACTACCCTCTGTCTTCTTCCATCCAGCCAATTCCTAATCCAAACCTCCAACTCACCCTCAATGCCATATCTCCGTATTTTCTGCAGTAGCCTACCATGGGGAACCTTATCAAACGCCTTACTAAAATCCATATATACCACATCTACCGCTTTCCCCTCATCAACCTCCTTCGTCACCTTTTCAAAGAATTCAATAAGGTTTGTGAGGCACGACCTGCCCTTCACAAAACCATGCTGACTATCCTTGATCACATTATTCCTATCCAGATGTGCATAAATCCTATCCCTTACAATTCTCTCTAAGACTTTGCCCACAACAGAAGTGAGTCTCACCGGCCTATAGTTACTAGGGTTATCCCTACTCCCCTTTTTGAACAAGGGAACCACATTTGCTATCCTCCAGTCTTCTGGCACTACTCCTGTAGACAAAGAGGACATAAAAATCAAGGCCAATGGCTCTGCAATCTCCTCCCTTGCTTCCCAGAGAATCCTAGGATAAATGCCATCAGGCCCAGGGGACTTATCTATTTTCACCTTTTCCAGGATTTCCAACACCTCTTCTCTACATACCTCAAAGCCATCCATTCTACTTATTTGTGACTCAGTATTCACATCGACGACAATGCCCTGTTCCTGAGTAAATACTGAAGAAAAGTATTCATTCAGTGTCTCCCCAATCTCTTCCGCCTCCACACGCAACTTCCCACTGCTATCCTTGACTGGACCTATTCCTACCCTAGTCATTCTTTTATTCCTAACATACCTATAGAAAGCCTTAGGGTTTTCCCTAATCCTACCGACTAAGGACCTTTCATGTCCCCTCCTTGCTGCTCTTAGCTCTCTCTTCAGGTCCTTCCTGGCTACCCTATAACTCTCAATCGCCCCAATTGAACCTTCACGTCTCATCTTGAGATAGGCCGCCCTCTTCCATTTAACAAGGGATTCCAATTCCTTATTAAACCACGGCTCCCTCGCACGACCCTTTCCTCCCTGCCTGACAGGTACATAATTATCAAGGACATTCAATAGTTGCTCCTTGAACAAGCTCCACATATCATTTACACTCTTGCCTTGGAGTCTACTTTTCCAAGCCACACATCCTAAGTCATGCCTCACCGCATCATAATTTCCCTGACCCCAGCTATAACTCTTGCCCTGTAGTACACACTTATCCCTCTCCATCACGAGAGTAAAAATCACCGAATTATGGTCACTATCCCCAAAGTGCTCACCTACCTCTAATTCTAACACCTGGCCTGGTTCGTTACCCAGAACCAAATCCAGTATGGCCTCACCTCTTGTTGGCCTGTCTACATATTGTGTCAGGAAACTCTCCTGCACACATTGAACAAACACTGACCCATCTAACGAACTTGAGCTATAGCTTTCCCAATCAATATCAGGAAAGTTAAAGTCCCCCATAACCACCACCCTATTACTGTCACTCATCTCCTGAATCACCTTCCCTATCCTTTCTTCTACGTTTCTAGGACTATTGGGAGGCCTGTAAAAGACTCCTAACAGGGTGACCTCACCTTTCCTATTCCGAACCTCAGCCCAAACTACCTCAGATGGCAAGTCCTCATCCATCGTCCTTTCCACCACTGTAATACTACATGATAGACTCGTTAACAAGGTTAGATCACATGGAATACAGGGGGAACTAGCCATTTAGATACATAACTGGCTTGAAGATAGGACACAGAGTGTGGTGGTGCAAGATTGCTTTTTAGACTGGAGGCCTGTACCCAGCAGTGTGCTGCAAGGATCGGTGCTGGATCCACTGCTTATTGTCATTTATATAAATGGCTTGGATGTGAATATCAGAGAAATGGTCAGTAAGTTTCCAGATGACACCAAAATTGGAGGTGTAGTTGACAGCAAAGAGGGTTATCTCAGTGAAGAATGGGACTTTGATCAGATGGGCCAATGGGCTGAGGAGTGGCAGATGGAGTTTAACTTAGATAACTTTGAGGTGTTGCATTTTGGTAAAACAAATCAGGGCAGGACTTATACACTGACTGGTAAGGTACTGGGGAGTGTTGCCAAACAAAGAGAACTTGGTGTGCAGGAATTAGGAGGTCTTGTCATGGCTGTACAGGATGCTGGTTAGACCACTTTTGGAATACTGCATTCATTTCTGGCCTCCCTGCTATAGGAAAGATGCTGAAAAACTCAAAAGGGTTCAGAAAAGATTGAGGAGAGTGATTCCAGGGCTGGAGGGCTTGAGTTGTGGGCGAAACTGAATAAGCTGGAGCAAGATTCCGTGGAGTGTTGGTGGCTGAGGGGTGACCTTATAGATGTTTATAAAATCATGGATTCAGACAGGATAAATAGTCAAGGTCTTTTCTCCAGGGTACGGGCGTCCAAATCTAGAGAGCACAGGTTTAAGGTGGAAGGGGAAAGATTTAAAAGGGACCGAAGGGACAACGTTTTCATGCAGACTGTGGTGTGTGAATGGAATGAACTGCCAGGGGATGTGGTAGAGGCTGGTATAATTATAATATTTAAAAGGCATCTGGATGGTATATTAATAGGAAGGGATCTGAGGGGCATTGGCAAATATGGCAAATGGGACAAGATTTTATTCAGGATATCTGATGGGCATGGGCAAGTTGGACTGAAGGGTCTGTTTCTATGCTGCACATCTCTGTAACTTTCTTTTCACATTTTGCACTGGGTTTTGTCCAACTCAGTGTCTCCCTTTGCCATTGATGTGGGAGTTTCAGAGTTGAATCTGTTGCAGTGGGACTGGAGTCACATGCAGGTCAGACTGGGTAAGGATGGTATTTCTCTTTTCTAAAGAACATCAGTGAACCAGATGGATTTTTTCCAACAATTGATCATGGTTTCATGGTTCCCATTAGACTGATGTATAATTCCTGATGTAATAACTGAATTGAATTTCCAGCAGCTGCCATGGTGGGAACTGAAACTCTATCCCCAGTGTATTGGATTGCTCATGAATTTACATTACTATTTGTTCACTACCTCTCATTATAGCTGAAATCAATAACTAAATAACTAAATATTTAGTCACACTCTCACTATCACATTCTCACTAAATAACACACTCCAAATAGAGTCTCCAAGTTTCAGTTCCACACACTGATATCTGTCCCCGGGCTGCGTTCATACTCTATCTCCCTCGCTCTCTCCCCCCTCACAGTGGTTTCTGTTAATGGTTGGTCAATGACAGTCGCGGATGGAGTGAGGGCTGAGGAAGTGGGCTCCACTGTCTTATCCTGCAGCTTCACCCACCCTGACACTCACCCCACACTCACCGGCTCCGTGATATGGATTAAATCTCGCACAGGTGCTATCTTTAAGTGTACATATTCTGATCCAGAGCATTCCCAGGGTGAGCTGTGTGAGAATGTGATACAGCGGTACGGTGGAAATCGATTCAGATTCGTGGGAGACCTCACCGACAACAATGTCTCAATAATGATGGAGGGACTGAGCCAGGAGGATGCTGGTTCCTATCTGTGTTGTGTGGATCTCAATATTGATAGTTTTCAAACAACGTTTCCAACAAAGCTGGAAGTTGAAGGTAAGGAACAATGTTTGGATGGTGTCAATGCCCCGATAGCTCAATGGGAACAGGGTCCACCTGGACCGGGAGCTCTCGGGTTGGCTCCTTCTCTTGGGCTCTTTCAGTTGGTCTCAGGCAGGAGACAGTGAGAAGAAGAAAGAGAGAGAGATGAGGCTGGGATTTATGGACCATTCCATCACTGTGTCTGAAACTTCCCACAGTCTCCCATCAACTCCCTAATTTGTTGTGCTCAAACTGGCTTCAGTGTTCTGAGGTAGGGAGCAGAGAAAACATCATCAAGGATGCAAGCTCCAAGATCCACCTGGTTCCATGTTCCCTATGGGCAATATGGAGTCAATGACAGGGATCTCAAGGATGGATCTGGATAAAGGAAGTCGGTGGTCAGAGTGCATCGGGTTTTAAAGATGTCAGGACATATTAAGAATGTGGTTGGAAAAGCAAATGGGATTTACAGATTTCAGAAATGGAGGTGTTCAGAACTGAGGCAGGTAGCCCATAAGACATAGGAACAGAAGAAGGCCATTCAGCCCATTGAGTCTGTTCCACATTCAGTGAGATCATGACTGAGATGATAAACGTCAATTCCCCATTCTTGCTTTATCTTCACAAACCTCGATTCCGTGACTGATTAAACATTTGTCTATCTCAGCCTTGGCTATACTTAATGACCCAACATTAACTGCTGTCTGTGGTAAAGTAGACCAGAGATTCACTACCCTCTTAGAGAAAACTTTCCTCTCATCTGAAATGTGTAACCCCTCATTCTGAGCTGATGCCCTCTGTTCCTCACAAGGGGGACAACCACGCTGCACCCACCTTATCAAGCACCCGAAGCATCTTTAATGTCTCAATGTGGTCACTTGTCATTCTTCTGTAATCCATCAAGCACAGGCTCAATCTTGTCAAACACTGCCCATAAGACAGCCCCTCCCTACCTGGCATCAACTAATTGAATCTTCTCTGGACTGCCTCCAATGCCAGTTCCACTTTCCTTTGATAAGGGACCAAAACTATCCACAATATTCCAGCTGTGAACTAACTAGTGTCTGGTAAAACCTCCCCACTTTAAAATTCTATTCCATTTGAAATAAAGGTCAGCATTCCATTGACCTTCCCTACTGTCTGCTGAATGTTTTTGTGAAACTTCCATATTCTCTGTTGTGTAACTTTCTGCAGGCTTTCTCTGTTTCACTAATATTCAGCCTCTCTATTCTTTGTGCCAAATGTATAACCTTACATTTTCCATATTATATTCCAACTGCCATGTTTTTCCCACTTATTTAACCTGTCGACATCTCTCTGCAGCTTCTTTATTTCATCCTCATCACTTGCCTTCTCACCTACATTTTTGTCATCAGCAAACTTGGCTCCAGTACATTCACTGACCTCATCCAAATCATTAATGTATATTTTAATAAATGTGGCCTCATCTCAGATTCTGTGATACACCACTAATTACAGTTTGCTGGCTGGTTACTACTCCCGTCTTATCCCAACTCTCTGTTTTCTAACAGTTAGTCAATTCTCTATCCACGTTCGTATACTACCACCAGCACCATAGAATCTAATCGCATTAAGGAGTTTAATGTGTTGCACCTTCTGAAATATATTTTAAAAACATATGAAACATCCACCGATTCCCCTTTATCTATCCAACTTGTCACCACCTCAAAGAATTCAAGATAATTTCTCCTTTATGAAGTCATGTTGACTCTGCTTGCTCATATTATACATTTCTAAATGTTCTGCCAAGACATCCTTAGTTTTGATCTCACATTTTCCCAATAACAGTCATTAGCTAGTTGCTTTACAGAGTCATAGAGATGTACAGCACGAAAACAGACCCTTCGGTCCAACTCATCCATGCTGACCAGATTTCCTAAATTAATCTCGTCCCTTTTGCCAGTGCTTGGGCCATGTCTCTCTAAACCCTTCCTATTCATATACCTATCCAGATGCCTTTTAAATTTTGTAATTGTACCAGCCTCCACCACTTCCTCTGACATCTCATTCCATACACGCACCACCTTCAGCGTGAAAAAGTTTCCCCTTATGTCCATTTTAAATGTTTCCCCTCTCAGCCTAAACTTATGCCCTCTAGTTCTAAACTTTCCCACACCAGGAAAAATGCCTTGTCTATTTCCCTGATGAGATTGCCAAGACTATGCCGTGGAAATGCTTAATTTGCTTCAAACACAGCACTTGGAGCAACATATCTGATGGAAAGTTATTGGCCTGAAATGTTAACTCTGTTTCTGACTCCACATAGGATGCCAGACCTGCTGAGCTTCTCCAGCACCTTCTTTTTATTTCTAATTTTCTGCATCCCCATTTTTTCACTTTCATTTTTGCTGATGTCTTAATCTCAAATCTTTTGCTGATCTCAAATTACGCCCCCAATTCTCACTCTCCTTCTCCCAATTTGCAGGGCATTCCATCATGTATTGTAGGAGAAAGTGAGGACTGCAGATGCTGAAGATCAGAGCTGAAAATGTGTTGCTGGAAAAGTGCAGCAGGTCAGGCAGCATCCAAGGAGCAGGAGAATCGACATTTCGGGCATGAGCCCTTCTTCAAGAAGAAGATTCCTGAAGAAGGGCTCATGCTCGAAACGTCGATTCTCCTGCTCCTTGGATGCTGCCTGACCTGCTGCGCTTTTCCAGCAACGCATCATGTATTGTACTCAGCTATCCACACAGTGACCTTCAGAGTCTAACCAGATGTTTGTTACTGTAGTTGATGGAAACCTTGTAGCAATGTGCCAGTAAACTATATCCAGCCTGCTGCCTGATGCAGTCCCTTCTTTTTTCCTGCCATCTTGAAAGGAAACATCCGCCATCCCCAGTGAGACCACATTGCTTCAGAACTCCAAATGATGGACACATTGGGTAACTTTGTTTTCTGTCTCCTTTCCTTGAAACACAAGAGTGTTACTTTAGGAGATTTCCAATTCTCTGGGACCTTTCCAAAGATTCTTGGAAGGTGAACACCTGTGCGTTTATTGTCTCTTCAATAATTCCTTTAATACTCTAGATTCATCCAGTCAGGTCCAGGGGACCAGTTGGTCTTTAACTCCATCAGTTTCCTTCGCGGTTTTTCTGTCATGATAGTTATTAGACATACAGACATGTACAGCATGGAAACAGACCCTTCAGCCCAACTCATCCCCGGCAACCAGATATCCTAATTAATCCAGTCTCATTTAACAGCACTTGGCCCTTATCCTTCTAAACCCTCCTATTCATACAGGCATCACCCGCTGCATGTAAAAGGTCCCATTTAAATCTTTCCCCTATCCCATTAAACCTCTGCCCTCTAGTTTTGGGCTCCCGTACCCTGGGGAAAAGACCTTGACCATTCACCCCATCCATGCCCCACATGATTTTATGAACTTCACCCTGCAATCCCCCACAACCCTCACCTTTCACCTCCATCCTGGTTGGCTCCAGTAAATCTCTCCTTCCTGTACAGCTTCAACTCGTCTTTCTTATAAAGGACACTTCTACCCCAGAAGAGATTCTAATGATCTGAAAGTTTGTATTCTCCCCTATACCAGCTTCTCAGCCAATCATTTATCTGCTTTATCCTCCTATACGTATGATCACTTGCACATGGTACCAGGAATAATCCAAATATTACTGTACTCAAGGACCTACTTTTTAGTCTCCTGCCTATCTTACTATATTCTCTCCTCACAATCCAATCTTTTTCTCTTCCTATCTCATTGGTTCTAATGTGTACAACGACCTCCTGTTGGTCCCCCCCTTCCCTTTAAGAATATTCTGCACCCTCTCCGAGACAGTCTTGACCTTGGCACTGAGGAGGCAAGACACCATTCTGATATCTCACTGCAGGCCACTGAAACGACCATCTGTGCCTCTGACTAGAGACTCACTTGGAACCTGACCTACCCCCCGTTACAGTCGAGCCAGTCTCAGTCCCAGAAAGTTGGCTGTCCGTGCTGCTTCCTCTGAGAGCCCATCACTCCCTACAATTTCCAAAACAGCATACTTGTATTTATTGTATTTATTCTTGTCCTTTTGCCCTTGAATAGTTATTAAGTTTGGGATGCATTTCATGCCTTTTACTGTGGAAACTGCTAAAAACGATTTATTCAGCTCCTCTCCCATTTCTTGGTTCCTGATGATTATTTCCCAGCCCTTACTCTCGAAGGGGTCTGTGGTCACTCTGGCCCTTTTCTTCCTTTTTAAGTATTTGCTCTCTCACTCTCTCTCTCTCTCATGATTTTACTTGCAAGTTTACACTCAGAGTGTATTTTCTCTGACTTTATTACAATTTGGTCATCTTTTGTTGGTTGTTAAAATCTCTTTGGTTTACCATTAGTATTTGTCACGTTAAATGTTCCTTCTTTCAACTCGATACTATACTGAACTTCCCTGGTTAACCCTGATTGGCTTATCCACTTCCCAGAATGCTTCTTCTCACTGGATTGTCCCTTTGCTGTGGAGCCATGAACTATTTTGTTCCAAGTCTGCCGTTGTTCCTCAGCTGTTTTTGCTGCTATCCTGCTCCTACAGCTCACTCCAGCCAGTTCTGCCCTCATTCCCTTCAATAAGCTAAGCACAGTTACTGCCAACTAAAGCTCCTCCTCCTCAAACTGAGTATTAAATTCTATCGTGTTATGGTGACAGATTCCAGGGTATTTCTCACTCTGGCATTGTTTATTAAACCTGAATCATGACACATCACCAAACCCAAACTAGCCTGATCCCTGGTTGGATCCACAGCACATTGTTCTCGGAGACTGCCTTCAATATGTCTCTGAATTCTTCCTCATGGCTCCCTCTGATAATCTGACTATCCCAATATGCATGAAGATTAAAGCCACCCATGATTAATGTACTGCTTCTGTTACATGCCCTTACTATCTGCTGATTTATTCCCGTCCCCACTGTGACAATACTGCTCCTTTGACAAGGATATTCTGTCCTTGGTTTTTTGAGAGGGGTTGTAAACAGAGAAGTTTTAGGGCCTATTTGATTATACATAACAGATACTGCCTCAGGAATCAGCCTTTCAAATTAGAACAGAAAAGAATTATGCAATGAAAGGGAAGTCGCCAGTTATTCCAGCTCAGCTTTTTCTGGTTTGGTTTGGTTTTAGCAAGCAGTCAGTTTTATGAGGTTGCTGGACAAAGAAACAGTTCCATGTTGATCCTCTCTCTCGCTCTCTCTCTCTCTGACATCTCTCCTGTGTGAACCAGTGTTTGATTGTAGTTTTTTTGCCAAGAGAGTGTTTATGGGGACGTTTCAAGTATTTGGAACAGCATCATTCAGTTGCAATCGAGGCGATTGGGTTTTTAAATAATTCTGGGATTCTAAATGTGTTTTTCTTTTGTTCATGTATAAATAAATACTGTTTTGTTTAAAAGTGAGTGGTTGGGCCAGCTGCATCTCTCCTGGATTATCCAATTGACATTTGCTTAAAACAACTCAATAAGTTAGGGTCTGGGCGAAGTTCCTGAAATGTTTTGAGGGGGTGTGGCCTGGTCCATGGCACCCACCATATAGCTACTGCTATGGGTCCTATGGATTACTCCCACAACATCTTATTGCCGTTTTTGTTCCTTATGGAAGGAACCATATGGAAGGCTGATCCATACAATGATAGAATTAGACAGGATGGAAGAGGCCCTTGAGCCCATGCAGTCTACACCAACAAAACCCCGTGTCTGCGTGGGTTTCCTCCGGGTGCTCTGGTTTCCTCCCACAGTCCAAAAATGTGCAGGTCAGGTGAATTGGCCATGCTAAATTGCCCGTAGTGTTAGGTAAGGGGTAAATGTAGGGGCATGGGTGGGTTGCGCTTCGGCGGGTCGGTGTGGACTTGTTGGGCCGAAGGGCCTGTTTCCACGCTGTAATGTAATCTAAAAAAAAACAAAAAAAAACATCGCTCTAAGTCTGCACCCGTCCAACTTTCCAGCGTTTGCTCCATAGCCTTGTATGTTACATAGAACACAGAACAGTACAGTACAGGCCCTTCAGCCGTCACTCACCCAACCTCTCTTCATAAGACAAGTCGTCCAATCCAGGGAATATCCTGGCAAATCTCCTCTGCATCCTCTCTAAAGCATCTACATCCTTCCAGTAATGAGGCAACCCAGAACTGGACACAATATTCCAAGTGTGGTCTAACCAGGATTTTATAGAGCTGCAGCAAAACCTCGCGACTCTTAAACTCAATTACCCCCGTTAAAGAAAACCAAAACACCATATGCCTTCTTCACAATGCTATCAACTTGGGTGGCAACATTGAGAGATCTATGGACATGGACCCCAAGATCCTCTGTTCCTCCACACTGTCAAGACTCCTGTCTTTAACTTTGTATTCAGCATTCAAAGTCGACCTTCCAAAATGCACCACTTCGCATTTATTCAGGTTAAACTCCATCTGCCACTTCTCAGCCCAGATCTGCATCTGCCAATGGCTTGTTGTAGCCTCCAACAGCACTCTACACTCACTACAACACCACCGGCATTGGTAAACCTACAAACCAACCCTGATACGTCTTCGTTCATGTCATTTATAAAAACTACAAAGAGCAGAGGCCCAAGAACAGATCCCTGTGGAACACCACTGGTCACTGGCTTCTCGGTGGAATACTTTCCATTCACTACCACTTGCTGTCTTCATTCAGCGAGCCAATTTTGTATCCAGACAGCCACATTTCCCTGTATCTCATATCTCCTAACTGTCTGAATTAATCGACTATCAAATGCCTTACTGAAATCCATAAAGACCACATCCACTGCTCGACCTTCATCAATTTATCTCATCACATCCTCAAAGAACCCAATCAGGCTTGTGAGGCATCACCTGCCCCTCACAAAGCCACGCTGACAATCTTTAATCAAACTATGTTCTTCCAAATAGTCCTAAATCCTTTCCAGTAAGTTGCTTACCACAGACGTCAGACTGACAGGTTTGTAATTCCCAGAGATTTTTCTATTCCTTTTCTTGAGTAGAGGAACAACATTCGCCTCCCTCCAATCATCCATTACTACTCCCATGGAGAGTGAGGATTCAGAGATCAATCTCATTCCTTGTTTCCCGTAGTAACCTTGGATATATCTGATCTGGCCCTGGACACTTATCTCTCTTGATGCTTCCCAGAATTTCTAGCACATCCACTTTCTTAACATCAATCTGCTCAAGCCTATTAACCTGGTCCATGGTGTTCTCATTATCAACAAGGTCCCTATATCGAGTGAATACTGAAGCAAAAAACTCATTTAGGGCCTCCCCTACCTCCTCAGACTCCGGGCACAAGTTCCTTCCACTATCCCTGATTGGCCCTACCCTCTCTCTGGTCATTCTCCTATTCCTCATCTAAATATAGAATGCCTTTGTGTTTTCTCTAATCCTTCCCACCAAGGCTTTTTTGTGCCGCCTCCTAGTTCTCTTCAGTCCATTTTTGAGTTCTTCCCTAGCTACCCTGTAATCCTCGAAAGCTGTGCCAGATCCTTGCTCCCTCAACCTTACGTAAGCTTCCTTCTTCCTCTTGATGAGAAGCTCCTCTTCTCTTGTCATCCAAGGCTCTTTCACCTTACCATTCCTTGCCTGTCGCAGTGGGACAAAGTTATCCAACACTCGCAACAAGTGCTCCTTAAAGAGCCTCCACATTTCTGTTGTGCATTTCCTTTAGAACAGGTGTATCGAGAATGTGAGAGAGAAATGTTTACGCAGTGAGTGCTGACAACTGACAGTCACCAGCATCAGCAGAGGGGCGTGTGGAGACAGTCATTGATTTCAGAATTAAACCTGATAGGCCCTTGAAGGAAGTGAACTGGCAGGGCTTGGAGGGTGAATCCAGCAGATGAGTGGGTCTCACCTGGATTGTTCCATGTGGAGCTAATCAGGACCCAATGGGTTAAATGACCTCCTTCTTGTTGTCAATCCAATAATTGGCATTGACTGAAGACAAGACAGGGCAAGTACCTTCCAATCCCTTACTGAGTGAGCACATTGTGGAACTTCAGGTCTCATTGGCCAAGAATATGTGAAGTGCCACCTCCCTACCTCTCATTGGCTGAGAATGTCAGAGTGTTGTTACCTTCCCATCCTGATTGGTTCAGAGCCAGTTGGGGGCTGCTCATTGCTGAAGATTGAGAAGTGACTTTATTGAAACTTGCAGGATCCTGAGGGGTCTTGAGGGAGTAGATGCTGAGAGGATGTGGGTGAATCTGAAACTCATTTCACATTAGGATGGAGATGGAGAGAGATTCTTCCTTTCCGAGGATGATTAATTTATAAAGCTGGTACAGCATGGAGCTAATTCCTCCCCCTGCCTCCCCACGCATCCCAACACCACCATCCCCCAAAACTCATAGAAGTGGTCGGTGCTGCAGGAAATCTTCAACAGACCTCAATCGAACTGTGTTCATGACATAGGTTATGGTTGGGAATTAGTGAAAGACTATGTTCAGGTTAATATCAGGAATGTTCACCTTCACACAGACACCTGTTCAATCATTGGAATGGGATTTCAGGACAGAGTGAAGGAGCACAGACTGGAATATAGAGCTGGGGAATGAAAAACAATCATTTTTAGTGAAGTTGGGAGGGATGTTGGGCCCAGAATGAATGAATTCATGTGGGTTCAGTCCTTTTTCTAATCTGAAAGTATCCCATGAATGAGTAAATCAAAATGAGGGGGTTGAGAGTGAGTGATTTTCATCATGGTGATTCCTCGAGAGAACTATAATAGCCTGGTCCAGACCTGTGAGAAATATGTGTGGGCTGTTTAATTACTCATCTTATTGTGAAGTTGAAAGAAATGTAACAAACTGAATTCAGAACTTCTGGGCATTGGCCTCATCCATTCTGATGTTTGTCCTTTCCTCAGCTGCTCAGGGAAATGTCTCAGTGTTACATTTACAGCCCAACCACAGGGAACTTGGACAACTGTACATGATGGAAATCGGTATGAGCTCATCGGGAACCCAGAGGAGGGAAATGCCTCGACCAGGATAAACCAGCTGAGAGTGAGGGACAATCACACTTACCTGTGTCTGGTGGAATACAGGTCAGAACCTGATTCTCAGTATCTGATCCAGAAGGAGACTCAGGTGTGGGTTTATGGTAAGAAATCATTGTGGGGGGACAACAGTTGATGGTATTATCGATGGATGGTTAATCCAACACCCAGGTAATGTTCTGGGCAGAAGGATTCAAATCCTACCATGGCAGATGTGGAATTTGAAATCAATAAAATTCTCAAAGTAAGAGTGAAAAGCTGACTATGTGACCACTGTTTATTGTTGTAAAAACCCATCTGGTTCACTAATGATCTTTTGTGAAGGGAACTGTCATCCTAACCTGGCCTGGCCTACTTGTGACTCCAGACACACAGCAATGTGGTTTATTCTTAACTAAGAGGGATGGGTAATAAACGCTGCCCTACCCAATGTCCTTCTCATCCTGTAATTGAATGGATATTAAAAAGTATTCAGTCTGTAGAGGGTGTACAGTGAGACTGTAGCAGGTTATGCAAATGTTTAATGATTTGGTCATTGAAACTAAAATGTAAACCCTGTTTCTCTCCGCAGGTGAGGTCTGGCCTGCTGAGTATTTACAGCATTTTGATTTTTATTTCTAATTTCCAACATCTGCAGTATTTTGCATTTGTGTTTGAAATTTGACTTTTTAAACAGTTAATGTAATTTGATGTGTTGATCCTTTTAGGTACATTCTGATGTCAGTATTGAAAGGCATTGACACACTCAGAACATTCAGTCCAATCCCCAAACAATCCAAAGTTAAACTGACAATGAGATCCTCTCCTCGAGCAGGAAGGTGCTGCAGACTAATGTGTCCCTCTTGGTTACAATGAAAGTGTTCACACCTTCATCAGGAATAGTTCCATCAGTGCAAGCACATTTCCCCAGTTTCTGTCTGACTGTGTGAGGCATCACAGCCACGTGGGACCGATCCTAACCCTGCATTCACACATAGGTTATAAAAGGAGGTGGTGGTATACTGCTACTGTCACTGGGTAACTAATCCAGACACTCATGTCTGGGGCCATGAGTTCAAATCCTACCACAGCAGAAGGTGAAAGATGAATGAAATCTTAAACATTTGGAATTTGAATGAAAAGCTAACCTTATGGTCACATGTGACCACTGTTGATAGTTGGGAAAGCTCATCTGACTCAGCCAGGTCCTTTACAGTATGAAATCTGCCTTCCTTACTTGGTCTGGCCTACATGTAGGGCACAGGACAGGGTGGAATGTTAGATCAGTGCTCAGTAATGGGTGCCCTTGTGTTGGTGAGTCAAGGATGGGTCCAGGAAATACCCTGCAGAATGTTTTAAAGTATCCATCTAACCTTATATTCTGAGTCACAGAATTAAGCGGTTGCCTCCTTCAGGGGTTGTTCTGATCTGCAATGCACGGCCTGAAAGGCCAATGGAAATAAATTTAATAGAGTGATCTTTCAGGCGATAATTGGGTAAGTATTTGGAGGGGAGCAAATTCCTGGTCTGTGGGAAACAGCAGGTGAGAGTGTTGAACTGGTTTGCTCCATTGCAGAACATTGTGTTTGTACATTTAACCTCTTGCTGTGTAACCCTGCTATAAGTTTCACTACAGCAACATGGAGGTATTCCTGAATAATGCTGTTCTTGCTGTTTTCCAGTGAAGAGGACTGAGCCCACCACTGTATATCTGCCAGTCATTCCAATGCTTCTCATCCTGCCCATCTGCTTCATAATTTTCATCAACTTTAGGAACAAAGGAGGTGGGTTCATGGAGAATGGGGTTTAATAAAACAGTATGGTTCTGACATAACCAGAGGGAGGGGTGCACAGGAGATTCACCAGGATGTTGCCTGGGATGGAGCTTTCTTGTGAGTGATTTAACATTGGGATGTTTCACAAGGAGATCCATTTAAACCCATTCTATTGAACTCTGATGGATCAATTCCCATTTTCCTCCCATCACTGTTGAATCTCAATGCACTAAAATGTCTTTTCATTCACTCCCATTTGACAGAATCATAACAAATCACATCATTTGCATTCATTCCCACTTTGTACAGACTCTCAAACAGAACAGAAAGGAAGTTGCAGTTCACCACAATAGTCTTGTGTGCTTTATTATTCAAGTGGCTTTCGAGAGTTTGCTGGATAAAGGCATAGACATGGTGGCTCAGATAGTCTGAGTAACAGAGCTATATTTGGGGAGGAATGGTAACATGGACTCCTCTTCTGGCCTGTGCAGAGAGTGCAATGTTCAGGCACTGGTCTGTTTTGGGACTGCCCTCATTACCTGTCTTTGCTCTGACTGAACAAATTGAACAGGCAGGATGGCTTAGGCATATTGAAGGCCTCAGAATCCTGAGCTCAGTTACGTTAGTGCTAAAGACCCTGAGAAGTTTAAATTCTGATCCTTATCTTCATGGCCTCTCCCTCTGTATCTCTTGTCAGTTGTATTTTGGCTTCATAGAGAGAAGTTTTGATACAGGAGCAGGAATGTCTTGCTGTAATTGTACAAGGTCTTGGAGAAACCACACCTGGAGTATTGGGTGCGGTTCTGGTCCCCTTATCTGAGGAAGTATGTTCTGGCATTGGACAGAGTGCAATGAAGGTTTCTCAGACAGACTCCTGGGATTTCAGGGCTGATGTATGAAGAGAGATTGGATCGGTTTGGATGGTATTCACTGGAGTTTGGAAGAATGAGGGGGTCTCAGGGAAATGTGTGAAATTTCAATAAAAGCTGACGAGGTAAATGTAGGAGAGATGTTTCCGATGACCGGGGAGACAAGAACCAATGGTCACTGTCAAAGGATATGGGGTAGGCCATTCAGGATTGACATGGAGAGTAATCCCTTTGGAGTTACTGTGATCCTGTGGAGTTCCCTGCCACTGAAAGCAGTTGAGGCCAAAGCAAGGAATGTTTTTAAGAAGGAGTTAGAGTTCTTGAGGATAAAGGGATGAAAGTGTATGGGGGGAAACATTTCCAATTGTGGAGACAATGTGACAAATTTGTTCATAATTTTACAAAATATTTATGAATCTTTTTTTCTTTTTAGGGTGTTCACAGCAAATCAAGAGTACGACACCTTTGAAAAGGTGAGATAGTCAGTGACTGACGCGAGAGTAGTGGTGGAAATGGCCTGAGTCGAGAGTGTGGTGTTGGAAAAGCACCGCAGGTCAGGCAGCATCCGAGGAGCAGGAGGATCTCACTTTCGCTGAGTAGAAATGCTCTAGTTCAGGGTTGTATTGAATATTTCCTTTTCATAGACAAAATGCAGCCTCCTGCCGATGAGCTCCAAATGTGTTATTTTCCTTCTTACAAGTTGCTCAAACAGTCACTGGGAAAGTGAGAGGTAAATGACAGGTAAATAATTTCTGAGCAGAATTGGTCAATTTCTGGCTGTTTGTAAATCTCCAGCTCCAGGTTCATCTGTGATCTCTCGTCTGCAAATCAATCTACAATTCATCCTTGTGTAAAACGAAAGTGTTCCCCATTTTTCTCACAGTGGTCACTTTGAGTTGTAATGGCTGTTTTATGGAGGGAAAGATTGGAATGTTATCACTTGCAGTGAGTGCTGAGGATAAAAGGGACTTTTTTGTGAATCCAATTTTTCCCCCTTGCTCTCCGAGCAGCTGAATTTCCACTGGGTGGGAATGTGATTTCCTGATCATCCCCCACTTTTCAAGATTTCCATGCTCTGTAGCATCCTCCAAAGTTACAGCAGATGGGAAGCCCTTGCAGGAATTTTCCCCTCATCTCCAACACCCTCCTTCCCTGCCTTGTAACCAGTTGCTCAAAGCTGACCCTTGGGTGCTTTGGTACATTCTGGTACCAAGGCAGAGCTGTTTCTGGTGGTGAATTATTCAAGGGTGACATGGGTGATTTGTGTCTAAATCTGAACATTTTGTTTATTCATTTACCGGTCGTGAGCATCTCTGATTGGGCCAGCATTGACTACCTGTCTTCAGTTGCCCTTGAGAAGGTGGTGGTGAGCTGCCTTCATGAACTGCTCCAGTCGGTGTTCTGGAGGTAAGAGCCACAGAGCCCTTAGGGAGGGATTTCCAGGATTTTGATCCAGTAACAGTTCCCCACCACCTTCTCATGGACAACTAGGAGCAGCCAGCCCGACCCATGACCTGTGAGGGGATAAGCAAAAAGATAGGATTCTTGTTACTGTGACCTGGGATTATGCCATTAACTTCCTCTGAATATTAATGTTCCTTGTATGTTTTTCAGGAATGATCCAAGGTCATCCAGCATTCCAGAGTCTAATCAGGCCCAGCAGCCGTTGGCCCCAGGTACTGGCTGTACTCGAACTGACCAATCACCATCCATTTCAGACACTGTAACATCGAGTGTGTGAAGCATCAACACAGTGGACAGACATGCAGTGATAGAGTACCACCCTCACTGTACAGCCTGACCACTTTGGACTAACTATCTTCCCATTCAGTGTGACCCAGTGAAAAGCAGCATGTTTCCCATTGAGAGCATCACTACTTCTCTTTTGGTATCCTCACTTTTGGTTTGGAACTGTGATTTTAAAGTTGAGGATTAAAGTTTGAAAAACAGGTTGTTTGACGAAAGATGAGAGAAGAAAAGGGAAACATTTGCTGTTGGAATATGGTCTGGA
Source organism: Chiloscyllium plagiosum (assembly GCF_037043375.1). NCBI lineage: Eukaryota > Metazoa > Chordata > Chondrichthyes > Orectolobiformes > Hemiscylliidae > Chiloscyllium > Chiloscyllium plagiosum. The sequence continues at coordinate 152,318,606 of NW_028270140.1, forward strand.
AAAATAATGCAGGTTAATTCAAGGTCATCGTTATTGTCATCGGTGATTACTCACTCATGAGTGTTATCATCTACTGAGGAAATTTGTGCCCGTTTTCATGGGTTCTGTGGGTCCTTGTGTGAATCCTGGAGCCACATCTCCAACCATATATTTGTTGGGTGTTTCCCAGATGTGGACCAAAGAACAAAGAAAATTACAGCACAGGAACAGGCCCTTCAGCCCTCCAAGTCTGTACTGATCCAGATCTTTGTCTAAACCTGTCACCTATTTTCTAAGGATCTGTACCCCTCTGCTCTCTGCCCATTCATGTCTCTGTCTAGATACATCTTAAATGTATCGTGCCCACCTCTACCACCTCCGCTGGCAATCCGTTCCAGGCACTCGCCATCAATCTGCATAAAGAACCTTCCGCACATATCTCCCTTAATCTTAGAACATAGAGCATCGAATAAAACAGCACAGAACAGGCCCTTCGGCCTTCAATGTTGTGTTGACCTGTAAAATATTCTAAGCCCATCTGCCTACACTATCACATCATTATCCATGTGCTTATCCAAGGATTGTTTAAATCTCCCTAATATGGCTGAGTTAACTACATTAGCAGGTAGGGCATTCCACACCCTTCCCACTCTCTGAGTAAAGACCCTGCCTCTAAAATCTGTCTTAAATCGATCACCCCTCAATTTGTAGTTATGCCCCCTCGTACAAGCTGATGTCATCATCCTAGGAAAAAGACTCTCACTTTCTACCCTAACTAATCCTCTGATCATCTTGTATGTCTCTATCAAATCCCCTCTTAGCCTTCTTCTTTCCAATGAGAACAGACCAAAGTCTCTCAGCCTTTCCTCATTAAGACCTTCCCTCCAGACCAGGCAACATCTTGGTAAATCTCTTCTGCAGCTTTTCCAATGCTTCCACATCCTTCCTGTAATGGGGCGACCAGAACTGTACACAATATTCCAAGTTCAGCCGCACTAGCATTTTGTATATTTGCAGCATGACATTGCAGCTGCAGAACTCAATCCCTCTCCCACTGAAATCTAACACACGGTATGCCTTCTTAACAGCACGATCAACCTGGGTGGCAACTTTCAGGGATCTATGTACATGGACTCCAAGATCCCTCTGCACATCCACACTACCAAGAATCTTTCCATTGACCCAGTACTCTGCCTTCCTGTTATTCTTCCCAATGTGAATCACCTCACATTTTGCTGCATTGAAGCCCATTTGTCACCTCTCAGCCCAGTTCTGCAGTTATCCAAGTCCCCCTGCAACCTGTAGCATTCTTCCACACTGTTCACCACACCACCAACTTTAGTGTCATCTGCAAACTTACTAACCCATCCACCTATGCCTACGCCCAAGTCATTTATAAAAATGACTTCCAATTAAACCTGTTGGACTATAAACTGGTTTTGTGTGATTTTTAACTTTGTACACCCCAGTCCAACACTGGCATCTCCAAATTATAAAAATGACAAACAGCAGTGGTCCCAAAACAGATCGTTGTGGCACACCACTAGTAACTGGACTCCAGGCTAAGTATTTTCCATCAACCATCACTCATTGCCTCCTTTCAGAAAGCCAGTTTCTAATTCAAACTGTGAAATCACCCACAATCCCATGCCTCTGCATGTTCTCCAACAGCCTACCATGTGGAACCTTATCAAAGGCTTTACTGAAGTCCATGTATACCACGTCAACTGCCCTACCCTCACCTACATGCTTGGTCACCTTCTCAAAACACTCAATGAGGTTTGTGAGACACGACCTGACCTTGACGAAATCATGTTGACTATCAGAAATCAAATTGTTGCCAGCTCGATGATTATAAATCTTATCTCTTATAATCTTTTCCAAAACCTTTCCTACAACAGAAGTAAGGCTCACTGGTCTATAATTACCTGGTCATCCCTCCTGCCCTCCTTGAACAAGGGCACAACATTTGCAATCCTCCAGTCCTGTGGTACTAAACCTGTAGACAATGATGACTCGAATATCAAAGCCAAAGCTTCTGCTATCTCCTCCATAACTTCCCAGAGAATCCTCGGATAAATCCCATCCAGCCCAGGGGGACTTGTCTACTTTCACTCTTTCTAGAATTGATCTTGTATCTTATTCATCTCCTCTGCAATGTTCTCCTTTTCCTGAGTGAAAACCGATGAGAAATGTTCATTTCGCACATCTCTGATCTCCACAGGGTCCACACTCAACTTCCCACTTCTGTCTTTGACTGGCTCTATTCCTACCCTAGTCATCCTTTTATTCCTCACACATCTATAGAAAGATTTCGGGTTCTCCTTTATTCTACCTGCTAAAAACTGCTCATGTCCTCTCTTTGCTCTTCTTAACTCTCTTTAAATCCTTCCTAGCTAATCTGTATCTCTCCATCGCTTCACCTGAACCATCTTGTCTCATCAACATATTAGCCTCCTTTTTACACTTAACAAGAGATGAAATTTCTGTAGTAAACCACGGTTCCCTTACCTTACAACTTCCTCCCTGCCTGACAGGGACATACCTATCAAGGGCACGCAATATCTGTTCCTTAAACCAACTCCACATTTCCATTGTCCCCATCCCCTGATTTTGATAACCCATTCTCTGCATCCTAATTCTTGACTAATCGTGTTCTTATTGCCCTTGCCCCATTGATAACTCTTGACTTGTGGCATGTACCTATCCCTTTCCATTGTTAAACTAAACATAACTGAATTATGGTCACTCTCTCCAAAGTGCTCACTTACAAGTAAATCAAACACCTGGCCTGGTTCATTACCAAGCACCAGATCCAGTCTGGCCTCCCCTCTTGTCAGCCCCTCGACGTACTGTGTCAGGAAATCCTCCTCTACACATTGGACAAAAACTGATCCAACCGACATACTAGAGTTATAGCATTTCCAGTCAATGTTGGGGAAATTAAAGTCCCCCATAATGATCACCCTGTTCCTTTCACTCCTACCCAGAATCGCTTTGCCAATCCTCTCCTCCACCTCCCTGGAACTCTGCAGAGGCCTATTAAAAAAACTCCCAGCAGTATGACCTCTTCTCTCCTGTTTCTAACCTCAGCCCATACTACCTCAGGAGACGTGTCCTTGTCAAAAGTTCTTTCAGCCGCCATTATACTTTCCTTGATGAACAAGGCTACACCTCCCCCTCTTTTACCGCCTTGCCTGTTCTTAATGAATGATCTGAATCCTGAAAACCTGCAACATCCCTTCCTCACCCTGGTCTATCCATGTATCCAAAATGGCCACAACATCGAAGTCCCAGGTACCCATCGGTGCTGCAACCTCACCTACCGTATTCCGGATACTCCCGGCATTGAAGTCGACACACTTCTAACCAGCTTGCTGTCTGCCAGCACACTCCTGTGACCGTGAAATCCTGTCCCTGTCCTCCCTACTCTCATTCTCGTGTCGACTGGAACTACACCTCAGGTTCCCATCCCCCTGTTTAAACCCACCCGATTAGCACCAGCTAATTTTCCACCCAGGATATTAGTACCCCTCTGGTTCAAGTGAAGATCGTCCTGTTTGTGCAAGTCGAACCTTCCCCAGAATGAGCCCCAATTATCCAAGTACCTGAAACCCTCCCTCCTACAGCATCTCTGTTCCACTGATATCGCTCCCTATGCCTTGCCTCGCTATCACGTGGAACAGGTAACAAACCAGTGATAACAACTTTGTTTGTTCTAGCTCTCAGGTTCCACCCGAGCTCCCTGAAATCCTGCCTTACATCCCTATCCCTCTTTCTAACTATGTTGTTGGTACCTACATGGACTACGACTTGCGGCTGGTCACCCTCTCCCTTCAGGATCCCAAAGATACGATCCGAGACATCATGGACCCTGGCACCTGGGAGGAACACACCAGCCGTGAGTCTCGTCAATTCCCAACAAAAAATCTTTTCCCTTGTCACTTTGAACTCATGACTCCTCGTAACTGAGACCCCACTCTGGGAAAAAGCTTCTTGCTATCCACCCTGTCTATACCTCTCGTGATTTTGTAGACCTCAGTCAGGTGCCCCTCAACCTCTGTCTTCCTCATGAAAATAATCCTAATCTGCTCAACCTCTTTTCATAGCGAGCACCCCATTATACCAGACAATATCCTGGTGAACCTCGTTTGCACTCTCTCCAAAGCATCCACATACTTTTGGTTACGTGGCGATCAGATGGGTACATAAGATTCCAAACGTGGCCGAACCAAAATCTTATACAACCATAACATGGTCTACCAACTCCTGTACTCAATACCCCGCCTGATAAAGGAAACCATGCTGTATACCTTCTCGAGCACTCTATCGAACTGCATTGTAACCTTCAGGGATCAATGGATCTGAACACCCAGATCTCTCTCTGCATTAATTTTCAGCAGGGCTTGTCCATTTACCATAATGTTTGCTCTTGAATTGAACCTTCCAAAATGCATCACCTCGCAATTGCCCAGATTAAACTCCACTTGCCATTTCTCTGCTCAGCTCTCCAATTTATCTATACTCTGCTGAATTCTCGGACAGTCCCCTTCACTATCTGCTACTCCACCAATCTTAGTGTCATCTGCAAACTTGGAATGAGCTGCCAGCGGAAGTAGTTGAAGTGGATACATTATCAACATTTAAAAGGCATTTGGGTAAATACGTGTCCAGGAAAGGATTAGTAGGATATGGGCCAAGTGCAGGGAAATGGGGTTAGTGTGGACAGACATTTTGGTGGGCATGGACCATTTTGGGGGAAAGGGCCTGTCTCTGTGCTGTAGGACTCCATGATTCTATAGCTCTATCTGCAGAAGCGGTCTGTATTGACCAGTGACTTTGGAATTCAAGCAAGACGTACATCCAATGTACCTGTAAGAGAACTCATCATCCAAGGATTTCATGAAGGCCTGACGTTTATCAGTAAAATGGTTATCAAACTGGAAAATCACAACTCTTTTATTTTTCTCTTTTATCTTAACTCCGCATGTGTGTGTATGTGCGCACACAGATTTGTGAGAGATGTCTGATTGGATGTTTACAATCAATGAAGATTGGGCTTAGGTGGTAGATATTAATTAGATTGCCTTATAGTTTTGGATATTGGTTTGCTCAGATAACAAATCTACATCCAGAACCTCAACCTGAACTACAAATTGACTCAAAACATGCTATTGCCTTATAGTTTATCTGTGCTCAGTTTTGTTCTTCAGAATGAATTGTTAATTTTCGTTAAAATTGTAGACTTGGTGTCCAAGATGTGTTCTTTGCCATGTCTCAGTCAGAATCATTCAGTAATTTTGAGGATCATTGAATGATTTCTTTTCATTGTGTTGTGTATCCAGTGATAGTGAGGTGGATTTGGTTTGGCTTGCTATCCCTGTTTCATAACATTCCAGAAAGGGATCTAATTGGTTTCTTTAGATTATTATCTGAGCAATGAAGATTAAAACTCCTTTCCTCGGTCACTGGCTCTAGATGGATTCTTGAACCATAACCATTTCTGATTTTTTGAATCGTCAGGCCCGTTCCTTGCTGTTTCGAGCTGGTTATGGCCGGTCTGTATTGGTCAAGGAAAAGAGTCCAGTCACATATCCCAAATGACTCCCATAGCTGGGCTGTTGAGGGGGCCCTGAAGATCAGGTTTATGCTCTGGGGAAATGGGGTTCAATTCTCACCACGGCAACTTGTGGAATTTAATTAATAAATCTGGAATTGAAGCCTTATCTTCCTGATGGTGGCCATCTGAATTATCATCATTTGTTGCTCAAAAAAAAACTTGTTTCACTAATGTCCTTCAGGGAAGCAAACCCACCCCCTTTCCCCCATCTGCCCTCCAGTGACTTCAGATCCCACTTCAAACTTCAGTGTGACCTTTTAGGACAGATTGATTGCAATGTGTCTGACTCTGTCCTTGTCTCTGAAATGGCCAAGCAAGCCTCTCAGTTCAAGGACAGTTAGGGATGGGGAACAAATACAGACCTTGCCAGCGAGACCCACATGCCTTGAATGAATGTTAAAAATCTACCTAATCTGTTCTCACTCTCTGCTCAGTCCCTACACCCTCTAACACCTGGCCCTGCCTCACTTCACTCTCTCTACCCTTATTTCTCTTTGACCCTCCCCTAGCAACCAATATCCCAACTGCTCCAATCTCATCTCTGCAAGTACAGGAGGTCTGCTTTGTTGACGTTACCTTTGCCAAGTGTGTGCTTATGCGATGCTGCTGTATTGGAGCAGTTGATGGGCAGTTGTTAAATAATATATAATTTTGTTCAGTATTTTATTGAAGGTAAAGTAATGCCAATTCTTTTTCTCATTTGTATTTAAATTGTGATGTCAGAATAAATTGAGTTTTGGTTAAAGGTGAATAGTTTGACCAATGGAATCACATCTCGAGTGCAATGCCTTGAACTTGCATTTAAACAAGAAAGAAGTTAGGATCGAAGCTATCTCCTTGATATGTTTTGAGTTGGTTTGATCTGCTCCATTACACTACACTTTGGATCTTCATATTACCTGCAAGTACTGAAATTCTGTCCTGTCCACTTGAGGCCAGGTCATACACATAGCTCAGAAAGAGCCTTGTTTCAGCACACGTCCCTCCAGTCTGAAATACAAACACTCACCGCAGTGAATCAAAAAATTACAAACAACGGTGGATCCTGGAAATCAGAAACAAAAACAGAAATTGCTGGTGAAACCCAGCCCAGCACCTTCTGCAGGTGGGGAACACAGAGTGAGCACATGCTCCAGGATGGTCTAATCTGGTTAGTGAAGACTTTGGAACACATACAGTCACACCAACATCTGACATCTTTTCCCTCAGACAGAAAGGAAAGCATTTGCTTCCACAGAGAAAGGACAACGATATTCGTATCCTGGTAAAAGGAATGACAGTGACATGTCTGTTTGAAGTTTCCTGTTTGTGAATGGTTCTCATTTCATATCCTCCCAACCCCTCAGTCACAGCAGCACTGTACCTGCGAGACCCTGATGGGATGAATAGCCCACTTCAGTTCCTGTGTCGTATGGTCTTCTTCCTGAACAACTTACTCAACTCCATCACAACTGGCCTTCAAGACCCATGCTGAGATGAAATAAAACTCAAAGCATCTGTTGTAGACTTTACCATATAAAATCCTCTCATTCACACAAATCACTCATTAAATCTACATCACATTAAGCACTGAAGACTTTATTAAATAAATATTTTGTATATGTCTGTCTGGAGGCACTGGAGAGTTCACACGGGGGAGAGACCTTTTCAATATTCAGGATGTAGGCAATGCTGGAAACGTTCTGGAGAACTGATGTCCCATTAACATGTGTTCACTGATGGGGATGATTCGGGAGACCATTCAAATGTTCTCACTGTGGGACTGGGTTCAGGCGATCATCCCAGCTGACTGTACAACAGTGAGTTCACCCTGGGGAGAGGCCGTTCACCCACACAGAGTGTGGCAAGGGATACACTCAATCATCCCAGCTGCTGAGACACCAGCATGTTCACTATGACAAGAAACTTTTAAAAGTTCAGACTGTGGGAAAAGCAAGAAATGCATTCAGCATCTGATGATCCATCACCACATTCGCACTGTGGAGAGACCGCTCTGGTGGTCTCACTGTGGGACTGGGTTCAGGCAATCATCTCACCTCACTGCACACCAACACTGCACATGTTCACAATGGGGAGAGACCATTCACTTGCTCGGAGTGTTGGAGTGGATTCATTCACTACTGATGCACCAGTGGGTTCAGTCTGATGAAAGACCCACCTCACATCCACCTAATTAAAAGACATTTTGGACCGGTACATGGTTCGGAAAGAGTGAGAGAGATATGGGTCAAACACAGGAAAATGGGACTGGTTCAGTTTCGGAAAACTTGCTGGAATGGACATGTTAGGCTCAAGCTGAAAAATGTGTTACTGGAAAAGTGCAGCAGCACAGTTTTTAGTTCTGATGTCCAGCATCTGCAGTCCTCACTTTCTCCATGTAAGGCTAAAGGGCCTGGTTCTGTGCTGTATGACTCTGTGACACTAAGTACCAATTAATTTTGGCCCAGATCATTGCCATTTAATGTTCCTCTTTTCTATAATTACCCTCACAGTGAAAGGGGTTGATGACGGGGTAAATGCTCCCCTCAGAGTAATTACCCTCACACTGAAGGGAAGGATGTTGGGGTAAATGCTCCCCTCACAGTAATTACCCTCACACTGAAAGGAAGGATGTTGGGGTAAATGCTCCCCTCACAGTAATTACCCTCACACTGAAGGGAAGAATGTTGGGGTAAATGCTTTCCTCACAGTAATTACCCTCACACTGAAGGGAAGGATGTTGGGGTAAATGCTCCCCTCACAGTAATTACCCTCACACTGAAGGGAAGAATGTTGGGGTAAATGCTCCCCTCATAGTAATTATCCTCACACTGAAGGGAAGGATGTTGGGGTAAATGCTCCCCTCACAGTAATTACCCTCACACTGAAGGGAAGGATGTTGGGGTAAATGCTCCCCTCACAGTAATTACCCTCACACTGAAGGGAAGGATGTTGGGGTAAATGCTCCCCTCACAGTAATTACCCTCACACTGAAGGGAAGGATGTTGGGGTAAATGCTCCCCTCACAGTAATTACCCTCACACTGAAGTGAAGGATGTTGGGGTAAATGCTCCCCTCACAGTAATTACCCTCACACTGAAGGGAAGGATGTTGGGGTAAATGTTTCCCTCACAGTAATTACCCTCACACTGAAGGGAAGAATGTTGGGGTAAATGCTTTCCTCACAGTAATTACCCTCACACTGAAGGGAAGGAGGTTGGGGTAAATGCTCCCCTCACAGTAATTACCCTCACACTGAAGGGAAGAATGTTGGGGTAAATGTTTCCCTCACAGTAATTACCCTCACGCTGAAGGGAAGGATGTTGGGGTAAATGTTTACCTCACAGTAATTACCCTCACACTGAAGGGAAGGATGTTGGGGTAAATGTTTCCCTTTCCTGCATTTCCCCTCACACTGAAGGAAAGGATGTTGGGGTAAATGTTTCCCTCACTGTAATTACCCTCACACTGAAGGGAAGGATGTTGGGGTAAATGTTTCCCTTTCCTGCATTTCCCCTCACACTGAACAGGCTGGAAAGGGAAGGCACAGGAGCAGAAAACGGTCGGTGACGATAATTATTCTTCAGCATATTTTATATACTATTCCATTTTGTGATGATTCTGAGTGTTTAAAAGTAATCCTCCTCAATAACAGACAATTCTCCTTCAGTTCAAGCAGCAAGACTCTCTGGGTTGCTTGTTCAGACGCAAGTGAATCAGTCTTTCCTTTCAACTCCAATCCTAATTTCCTCTCCCTTTCTCCCTGACCCTCTATTTGCTCCCAGGCTCCAGAATCCCACTCTCCATGTACTGGACAGAACAGTTGGGGCTGTGTGAGCTAGTTCCTTGCTCCTGGTATCTCCAACGCTGTTCAGTCAGATCATTGGGGGTTGATCCCACGACTTCCAAGCCCCAACTCCTCATCCCAGTGCTCTAGCATTGGTCTGCCAACCTGCCCATCTTCATTGGGGTGTTCGTTTTCTGCACCAATCAGAAAGGAAACAGATTCTGCATCATCCTATTAGATGGTATTTGACCATCGGTCAACAGTTTGTCTCTCCCTGTATGTTTATCCCGGTCAGGAAGAGAATGAGGGAAAAGAGGATGTGAGGGCATCATGGTAAATTGGCTGGACGGTTATACAGAGAACCAGGAAATGTTCTGGGGAACTGGATTTGAATCACACCACAGGGGATGGTGGAATTTATATACAAAACTATCTGGAATTAAGAGTCTAATAGTGACTACAAACTCATTACCACTTGTCAGGAAATACCCATCTGGGTCAGTAATGTCCTTATGGACAGTAAATGCCATCCTTACAGGGAGCGGCCTCCATGTGACTCCTGATGAGTTCCTGATGAAAGGCTTTTGCCTGCTTTTCAGATGCTGCCTGATCTGCTGTGCTTTTCCAGCACCACTGTAATCAAGACTCTAATCACCAGCATCTGCAGTACCCACTTCTGCTGACATGTAACTCCAGACCCACCGCGGTATGGTTGGGTTTTGGTTGCTCTCTGGGCAACTATGGATGGGCAATAAATACTGGCCTGGCCAGTGATACACCCATTCTATCAACGAATAAAATAAATGTACAATTGTTGAGGTAAATGTTCCCCTTTCAGGTAATTCCCCTCAAACTGAAATTATAATTCTGAGCTGCTCTGATTTCTGTTTATTACAGACTTTTAAAAAAAAATGATTCCAGATATCACCGACCTGGAGAAGGAAGAGCAAGGATCAGCATTCTGATCAGCACAAGTATCATCTCAGCAGGTCTTGTGAACAGAGAACCATTGAAACAGTTTTATGTGGCTTCCCCCTCCCCAAAGACCAGTGCTTAGTTTGTGTGTGTGTGTGTGTCTGCGTGCGGGTGTGTGTGTCTGTGAGTCTGCGTATGGGTGTCTGTGTGTGCATGTGTGTGTGTGTATGTTGGTGTGTGTTTGTCTGTGTGTGTGTGGGTGTGTCTGTGTGTGTGTCTGTGTCTCTGTGTGTGTGTGTGGGTGTGTCTGTGTGTGTGGGTGTGTCTGTATGTGTGTGTCTGTGTGTGTGGGTGGGTGTGTGTCTCTGTGTGTGTGTGTGTGTGTGTCTTGTGTAAGTGTGTGTATGTGTGTGTCTGTGTGTGTGTGGGTGTGTGGGTACGTATCTGTGTGTGTGTTTTCTGACAAAAGGTCCCCTCCTACATGTTGTGTGACTCTATCACCATGCTAAATGTGACAGGTTTTAAACAGATCTAGCAACTCCTGACTGCACATCCATGAGACACTGTGGGCCATCAACAGCAGCAACATTGTACTCCAGCCCATCTGTAACCTCATAGTCCGGCATCTCCCTCACACAGCCATTACCATTAAGCCATTACCATTAAGGGAATGACTCCAGGTTCACTGGAGAGTGTAGGAGGGAATGTCACAAGCAGGAACAGACACACCTAAAACTGAGATGCTAGTCTGGAGAAGTGACCATACAGGTGTTCTTATGTACCAAACAGTGCAAGCGGCAAATGGTAGACGGAGCTTAGCGATCCCACAACCAATGGGTTTCCACAAAGGGAGCTGACCAGGCTCTTTAAATTATTATCTGAGCAATGGAGAAGGAAATCCACCTTTAAATTATTATCTGAGCAATGGAGATGGAAAACTTCTCCTCAGTCACTGACCCTGGATGGATTCTTGGACAATAACCATTTCCGATTCCCTGAATCATCTGGCTGAGTAACTGGCTCGGCCCGGTCCTTGCTGCCTCGAGCTGTTCATGGCCAGTGTGTCTGCTGCTTCGGTATGGGTCAAGGAAGAGTCCACTTGGGTGTCACACATCTCAAATGACTCCCAGTAGCTGGGCTGCTGTGGGGAACCTGAGGATCGGGTTCATGCTCTGGGGAGAGGGGTTCAATTTTCACCATGGCAACTTGTAGAATTTACATTTACTCATTAAATCTGGAATTGTAAACTCAACTCTGTGATGGTGACCATCTGAATTAACATCAATTGTTGTTTAAAGATAGAAACTGTTTCACTAATGTCCTTCGGGGAAGCAAATCTACCATCTTTACCCAATCTGCCCAACAGGTGACTTCAGATTCCCATTTCAAACATCAGTTGTCCTTTTAGGACCGATAGCATGCAATGTGTCTGACTCTGACCTGCCCTCTGAAATGGCCTAGCAAGCCTCTCACTTCAAGGGTGTTCAGGGATGGGCAACAAACGCTGACCTTGCCCGTGAGACCCATGTGCCTTGCAAGAATAACAAACCTTCCTAATCTGTTCTCATGGTCTTCTCACTCCCTGCACCCTCGAATATTTGCTCCGGACTCACATCAACTCTCTCCTATCATCCAATATCCTCCCTGCTCCAATCACATCTCTCATGAATTTTTTGGACAGTCTGTGTGCTCCTACCCAGAATGAAACACATGACCAGAACAAATTGAGGTAGAGGTAGACCATTCAGCCCCTCAAGCCTGCTCCAACATTCAGGAAGATCTTGGCTGATTTGTTTGTGCTTCATATTCCACATTTTCACCTCGATTCCCGGGATTCACAAGAATCTGTCCATCACTACCTTTAAAAATATTCCATGACCCTACCTCCACGGCTTCCTGAGGAAAAGAATTCCAACGTCACACAACTTTCTGAGAAAACTGGACACCAACATTGGTGGTGGAGTGGACAGTGAAGAACGTTATCTCAGAGTATAATGGGAACTTGATCAGTGGAATGATGGGCCCAGGAATGGCAGATGGAGTTTAATCGAGACAAACTTGAGAAGTTACATTTTGGAAAGGCAAATCAGGGTATGACATACACACTTAATGGTTAGGTTCTGGGGAGTGTTGCCAAGCAAAGAGACTTTAGAGTGCAGACTCACAGTTCCCGAATGATGGAGTTGCAAGTAGAGCTGGTTAGTGATGAAGGTATTTGGTATGCTTTCCATTATTGGGCAGTGTATTAAGTATAGGAGTTGGGATGTCATACTGTGGCTATATAGTGCACTGATTTGGCCAATTTTATCATGCTGCATTCAGTTCTGGTCTCCCTGCTATAGGAAGGATGTAGGGAAACTTGAAAGGGTTCAGAAAAGATTTACAAGGTTGTTGTCAGGGTTGGAGGGTTTAAGGTTTAGGAAGAGACTGAGGAGGCCAGGGCTGTTTTCCCTGGACTGTTCAAAGCTGAGGGGTGACCTGAGAGAACTTAAAATCATGAAGGGATAGTGGAGCATAGTGGAGTTCAAAACTAAAGGGCATAATTTTAAAGTGAGAGAGGAAAGATTTAAAAGGGGTAAACTTTTCCCGCAAAGGGGAGTGCATGTATGTGATGAGCTGCCAGAGGAAGTGATGGAGGCTGGTACAATTGCAACATTTAAAAGGCATCGAGATGGGTATATGAACAGGAAGGGTTTAGCAGGATATGGATCAAATGCTGGCAGATGGGACCAGATTAATATAGGATATCTGGCTGGTATGGAAGTGTTGGACTGAAGGCTCTATGGCCATGTTGTACATCTCTATGACTCTAAAATAATTTACGATATTATACATTTCAATCAAGTGATCCCTGTTGTGTGTAAATTACCACAAGCTTCATTTAATTTGGATACATATTAAGAAATCTTCGAGACAATGAAATATTGAACCACCTTCTCAAAGTTTATTGCATATAGCAATAAGACTCCTTAAAAACAAGTTAAGCCTCATGATTCAACTTAGGTAGTCCCTGATTTTTGGTGGAATGTAGTCTATGATTCTAACCAATAGCGTCTGTCTCTGGATATCCAAGGTCCAATCCTTTTGCTGAATTGTTCTCTGGAGTTCTGCTACTGAAAAATTCTGAAGATGAATTCTTACAGGATTTTACTTCATGTGGACTTTCTGATGTGACATTATTGAGTATCCGTTAGATCCTTTCATCCACAAAATCCATGAGTGATCAAGTCTGTAACTTGCCTTCTTATCAGGAGTAGCTTCCTTGTCCCTTGATACATTTGGTGTTAGCTATCTCCTGTCTCCAGGAACAACATGTTGATGTTGCTTTGACTCTTTCTTCCTGGGGATGGATAATTATCATGTTGTTTTTAACTCCTTGATAACAGTTCCTCTTTATCTTTTTCATCTTAGGGCCAGTTTATTCCAGAGAGAATCATTGTTTATTCTTTCAACCCCTGAACAGTTATTAAAGTTTGAAGTTTACAGTCTCACAGCCCCTCATTATTCTAAACGCCAGTGGAAACAAACCCAGCCTGTCCTCCCTCTCCTCATGAGACAACCTGCTTCTCAATCTCAGAAACCTCCTTTGAGCCAGCACCAATATCCTTCATTGTGTACAGCATTTGAGATATGATCTCAGAAATACTCTGTATAACGGAAACAAAACATTGGTACACTTCTATCCAATTCCTCCTTTATTCTAGGATAGAATGCTGTTAACCTCCCTGATGACATGGTGCAAGTAAGGACTGCAGGACTTGATTCTCCTGCTCCTCGGATGCTGCCCTGACCTGCTGTGCTTTTCCAGCACCAGGCTCTTGACTCTGATTACAATGGTGCATCTGTTGACTAACCTTTTGTGACCTACCTCCCACCACACCTCAGAATTCTGCAGTCCTTCTCATTTGAATAATTCTTTACTTTTCCCCGTGTTTAGTGTGTCTGCCCTGCCAATGTCTGTACTCTGTGATCAATACAGGCGAATCCAACTCTCCTGTTCAGTCCTTTAACCAGATTATGGCAACATTATCACATTGTCTGTGACATCTTGCAGTAATGAATTAGTTGACTTCCAATATAAAAATAGAGTGCTTCATCTGCTGTAAGGGGTTAGTGAGTTTGGAAGATTTGTAGCTCAGGCTGAGGACAGAGGACTCCTGTCCAAAGAAATGGGCACAGAGGCAAAGGCAATGAAAGAAGAGATCAACACCATGTCGTGTCTGAACTTTGGTGAGGTGGGAGTGCAAAGTGATTAAAACTGAGACCTTTGCTGAGTACAGAACATTCAGCATTGGAGAAGGGATCGTGAATGTCCAACAAGAGGTGGAGGGAGGAGAATGGGGAGAGACAAGTGGGACAGTGGGTGGAGGAAGGTTCCAGAGGCGTGGGGGTAACTCTGAGTTGTTGCAGCTTGTGTTAATGCCTGAAAGGAAGAGAAAAAGTTTCATGTTATCTGTTGAACGAGCCAGAGAATGAAGTCGAACCTGGGGCTGGGGATAGTTTTGAGACAGTGTGAAGGGGTGCTGATGGAGAGAGAGGTTAAGAGTGTGTATATGATGGCACATAGCACTGAGTGTGGGTCTCAGGATGTGGTGAGAGCAGTTGTCTGAGGAGTGATGGACATCATGGAGACAGCTGTGATCCTGGGTGGATTCAAAACACAAAGGATGAAACTCATTCACTGTTTGTGTCAATAAATGACTCCGTCCCCTCCCATCAATCCCTCTCATCCCCATAGCCTCGGTGCTAACACATGCTGCCTGACTACCAGCCTTTGGCCTTATCGAGAGTAGTGGGGACAAGGTAGGCGAGCAGAACTGAGCCAGAACCAGATCAGTTATGGTCTGAATGAATTGCAGAGAAAACTCAATGGGCCATAGGGCTTGCCCCTGCTGTGAAGTACGATGTACATATCTTCTTTAAATTGAAGCAGATGAGGTTCAAAGTTACTGGCTGTGTGGTTTGAAAATTGTCTTTGGGCCAGGAAGCAGAGCGCTGTGGTCTGTGGTTTTATTTCAGACTGGAGGGAAGTGTGCAGCGCTGGTGATATAATTCTCTTCTTGATCTTTGTGAATGATCTGCACTCAGGGATACAGGACAAACTCCAATGTTTGCAGATGACACAAAATTCAAAAACACAGTGAAGAGTGAGGAAAGTGCTCACAGGCTCTGGGGCATATAGGCTGGTGAAATGGCCAGCCAAATGAAAGTTAATACTGGGAAGAGTGAAGTGACACATCATGTTAGGAAGAACAAAGAGAGGTGCGATAAATGGTGCAATTTTACAATAATTACAGGAACAGAAAGATAGCAGAAATGCACTTTGAGAAGTCTTTGAAGCTTGGAAGTTTAATGAAATGGATTAAAATAGGCAAAAGAAATGTTTGTTTTCATTGAATAGCATATAGAGTAGAAAAACAAGGATGGACATTTCCAAAACATCTGTTCGAGCCCAGCTGGAGACACGTGACCAATTCTGTGCACTATCCTTTAAGGACAATGTTTTTGTACAAAGCAGATGAATCGAATGGTTCCAGAGAAGAGAGACTTCAGTTGTTTGGAGGAACTGGTGTTGTCTTTACAACAGAGAAGATTCAGGGGAGATTTGATTGGGCTGTGCCAATTCAAGAACAGTCTTTCGAAAGTAAGTCATGAGAAACTGTTTCCAATGGCAATCTTTCAGTTGCATCACATTTGCTATAAAATCAGTGTCTTTCGATCTGATACTCCACAACCACTTGACGAAGGAACAGTGCTCCGAAAGCTAGTGCTTCCAAATAAACCTGCTGGACTCTAACCTGGTGTTATGTGATTTTTACTTCTTGAACCACTGCAGTCCATGTGCTGGTGGCAGACCCACAATGCCTTTAGGGAGTGAGTTCCAGGGTTTTGACCTAACAAGAGTAAAGGAGTGATGCTATATTTCCGAGCCACTATGGTGAGTGCCTTGGAGGTGAATTTGCAGGTAGTGGTGTTCCCATTTATCATCTGCCACTGAACGTTTAGCTGGAGGTAGTAGTGGGTTGGGAAGGTGCTGTCTGAGGATTTTTGGTGAATGTTAGAAGTTTATCAGGGATGCGAAGGAAACCTTTTCACTCGGAGGTTGGTGGGAATCTGGAAGTCATGGCTTGTAAGGGTGACACAGACAGAAACTCTGTGTTTAAGAAGTGTTTAGATGTGCACTTGTGATGTCAATGTATTAGGAAATGGGGCAAGTGCTGGATAATCGAATTGGAATAGGTGATAGTTGGTTTTGACCAGCATGGACTCAATGGGCCAAAGGGCCTTTTACTGTGCTCTAGATCTCTATGACTCTATGATTAAGACCATTAGGGGTTCTTGTGGTACAGTGGTAATGTCCCTCCTTCAAAGCCAGGAGGCCTCCGTGAAGTCCCACCTGATCCAGAGGTGTGTAATAATATCTCTAATCATTGTGTTTGGAAAATATCTACAGGAAAGTATTACTCACTTGAAATACCTGGCAATGGGCATCAAAGTGCCACATCTTAGCATGGTGAGGGGATGGTAAGTGGGTTATGGAAGGGAGAGCATAAAAGATATGCCTTAGCAAGGGGCACACTTTGAATTTAACTCCTAATAAGTTCCCTCATGTAAACTGTGATCCACAATATCTCTGAGACACTGTGAACTGTGATTCTTTGAAATCATGGACCGACTGGATGTACATTGTGGAGGAGCAGGATGTGTTTCCCTCTGCAATGGAGGGGTGGGTGCAGGGTTTTATAACCTGAACCATGGGACTTTGGGAAAATTGGAAATCCTGGGATAGGGTTGGGAATCATGGAATCAGGAAACCCCCATGGGAAGGCATCTGAGACTTCCCGACTTGGAGAATGTGGAAAGATCGCTTATGCTCTTCTTTTCTAGAGAATTTCAAATATATCATCCCCAAATATTACAGTGTAACAGGATACAAACATAACTTGTGATCCCACACCTTGTAATTTAACTCTGTGAGACCTGAAGCCATCATTCTGCACCACACTCTTTCTCAGGTCAGAATATCCTTCCCAAGGTGTGGTGCCCAGAACGGCTCATGATTTGAAAAAGGCATAAAATTAAAGATTATCCTTCTCATGTTCAAATTCGTCCACAGCATTGGGTCTGTCATCCTCATATACTCACAATAATTCCAAATCTGGTTACTCCATATCCCTTCCTGTAAATGTAAACTCACCACAGTCCCAGAGGGCATTGGCCTGTTCTCTCATTAGAGAGAGATGTGTGGTGGTGGTTTCACCGGACTGTAATAGTAACATCACTAGGGTCTAATTTTCAATCTCCAAGACTGTGAGAATCCCTGTACAAACCTCTCCAACTCTCTTTCCCCATCTTAAGTCGCTCCTTAAGACATGCGTGTTGGAACACCACCTGTCCAAATAATTCCGAATAGGGTTTGATGTCTGATTCTCATGCAGTTCATCGAACATTTTCCAATGGTAAAGCTGTGATGTGAATCCAGGATTCTGTACAATTCTTTGATTCTAGAGTCAGAAAGCTAATGCAGTAAGGCAGTTTCAGAGTGGATACTGTTTGTATTACAGCTCAGCCTGATTCCTGTACCTATGCCAGCATCGTGCTTGACAGCAACAGAAAAGGTAACCAGCTCCATACTTTTTTCCACATAGTGGTGTTTCTAAATATTTAAAATACGTCCTCCTCACTAACAGACTGTTCTCTTTCATTTCAAGGTGATGAGACTCTCCGCGTTGCTAATTCAGAAGAGAGTGAGTCAGTTTTGTCATGTCAAAATCCTAATCCTAATCCTTTCTCATTTCCCAATCCCAAAAGCCCGTTCTCCCATGTGTGGGACAGTGCTAGTTTGGCCTCGGTGATCCATTTCCTTGTTATTCGAGATCCCAACTCTGGGTGGCTGGTTTATGGAGATTTAATCACATGACCTTAAAGCCTCATTCCCTCCCCACGATCCTGTTGTCATTGGCCGATCAACCTGTCCATCTTTCTTGTGGTGTGATTTTACTGCACCAATCACAAAGCAAACAGACTCTCTGTTACCCTATTACATAATACTTAACTGTCTCTCAAAAAGTTTGTCTCTCCCAATGTGTTTATGAGGGTCAGAAAAAGAATGAGGGGAAAAATGTTCAACTGATGAAGTAAATATTTCCTTTTTTCCTTAATAACTCTGATACTGACGGGACTGATGTAATTACTGTAATTACTCTCAAACTCAAATAATAATTATAATCAGTTTGATTTCTGTATTTTTCCAGTGGATGTAACCTATGCAGCTGTGGTGAACACACATTAGGAGCGAATAAGTACTGACCCTGTGTAACTGAGATTGCATTGTTTCCCAGATCAAATTCAAGGAACTTCATGGGATTCACCAGCTTGTAAACATGACATTATTATGCTTCAAAAGTACTTTTTTTTAGTTCAGTGCCTTTTTATCTTGGTGTATTTTTAATTGTGGACTGAAATACATCAGAATTGTTTGAAAGCCAAGGATTGTTTAAGGGTTACTGCATGTTTTTGAAGGCAAGTAACCTGACACTCATTGTGAGTACTATTTACACAGCTGCTGGGTCAGACAGTAGCAGAAGAAGGTGCAGATGAGCTGGAGACAAAGGATGCGTACAAATGGAGATTCAGCTGGCAACAAGTATCTGATTGGTCTGTGGACGAATGACCAGTAATCACTGACAAAGATCTTCTTGCTGCCAAATACTTTGTGATTGGTTCCAGGTAACTAAACAGTTTGTGGCTATGAACAAGACAGCGAGAAGCCATCAGACCTCCACCATCTGAGGAACTGCTCATCATTTGGGTGGCATGGTGGCTTAGTGGTTAGCACTGTTGCCTCACAGTGCCAGCATCCCCAGTTCAATTCCAGCATTGGGTAACTGTCTGTGTGGAGTTTGTACATTCTCTCTGTGTCTGTATAAAAGCAAACTACTGAAGATGCTGGAATCTGAAGCCAAAAGAGAAAATGCTGGAAAATCTCAGCAGGTCTGGCAGCATCTGTAAGGAGAGAAAAGAGCTGATGTTTGTGGGCGGCACGGTGGCACAGTGGTTAGCACTGCTGCCTCTCAGCGCCAGAGACCCGGGTTCAATTCCCGCCTCAGGCGACTGACTGTGTGGAGTTTGCACGTACTCCCCGTGTCTGCGTGGGTTTACTCCGGGTGCTCCGGTTTCCTCCCACAGTCCAAATATGTGCAGGTAAGGTGAATTGGCCATGCTAAATTGCCCGTAGTGTTAGGTAAGGGGTAAATGTAGGGGTATGGGTGGGTTGTGCTTCGGCGGGGCGGTGTGGACTTGTTGGGCCGAAGGGCCTGTTTCCACTCTGTAAGTAATCTAATCTAATCTGATCAGCTCCATTTCCTGCAGTAAAAGCTACTTTAAATTGAAGGAAAACAACTGATCTTCCTTTATTCCATAGTTGCAGTAAGCTCTGACCTTTAGTGGGTAATATGACCTTTTATAAGCCACTCTGTATACATTGTAAACCAATGGGAGCATCCAGAGAAGGAAGACAAAGAATGAACTTTTTGATCTACATGAGAATCATTTCGACAGATCCTGGGTACAGGACCACTGAAACTGTCTTGTGCACATGCACATTTAAAGTGGGGTTTATGAGGATCTTAGAGTTGTGATAAGTAGTTGTTAATAGTTTGTTATTATTTCTCTGGAATTAGAGTGAATTTATTTGTAATAAATAGTAATCCTTGTAAGTACAGAAACCTGGTCTGTGTTTTCTGTCAACTTGGATCGAAAACTCCAAGTAAATTGGAGAATGTTGTGAACTTCTAAAAAAAGCTTCACCATTTTGCATGACCCCAGAAAGAGTGAGGTTTGATTTCCAATCTGCTACCTCAGTGAGGTGTAACGATCTCCATCTATATGTAATATGGGATTGACGTATGTGTATGCTGTATCGATACGTTCTATATACATTTTCTGTATCTCTATCAATGTCTTTCCCTTGATGTGGGTCAGCTTTTATTGCTTATTCCTTGAGAAGATTGTGCTGGATATTCAGCTGTGTCGAGGGTGTTTTTCATAATGGTTTTCTGGATACTCAGGGAACATGAAGAAATGGAAACATTCACATTTATATCATGTTAATGATTGATCCTCAATCCTTCTGACCTAGAAAGGCAGTAATTAAAATCACTGAGTCTTATTTTGCAGATTTTAAATTGTTCCAGACAATTTGTAAACTTCCAATTGAAGTTTAAAAAAACATTTATTCCTTTCAGTCTCTTTCTTCTCTTTTCATTTCTCAACAAACAGCAGTATGCAAACAACCAGTGACAAGTGACAACCAGTTTTAGTGACAAAAGGGTAACTAGGGAGAGAACAGGGCCCCTCAAAGATCAGCAAGGTGGCCTTTGTGTGGATCCGCAGAAAAAAAGGGGAGATACTAATTGAGTATTTTGCAGCAGTATTTACTGTGAAAAAGGACATGGAAGATACAGAATGTAGGGAAATAGATGGTGACACCTTGCAAAATGTCCAGATTACAGAGGAGGAAGTGCTGGATGTCTTGAAAATGCATAAAGGTGGATAAATCCCTAGGACCTTATCAGGTGTACTCTAGAACTCTGTGGGAAGCTAGAGAAGTGACTGCTGGGCCTCTTGCTGAGAATTTGCATCATTGATAGTCACAGGTGAGGTGCCGGAAGACTGGAGATTGGCAAACGTGGTGCAACTGTTTAAGAAGGGTGGTAAAGACAAGCCAGGGAACTATAGACCAGTGAGCTTGACCTCAGTGGTGGGCAAATTCTTGAAGGGAATCCTGAGGGACAGAATGTACGTGTATTTGAAAAGGCAAAGACTGATTCGGGATAGTCAACATGGCTTTGTGCGTGGGAAATCATGTCTCACAAACTTGATTGAGCTTTTAGAATAAGTAACAAAGAGGATTGATGAGGGCAGAGCAGTAGATGTGATCCATATGGACTTCAGTAAGGCGTTCGACAAGGTTCCCCATGGGAGACTGGTGAGCAAGGTTAGATCTCATGGAATACAGGGAGAGATAGTCAATTGGATACAGAACTGGCTCAAAGGTAGAAGACAGAGGGTGGTGGTGTAGGGTTGTTTTTCAGACTGGAGGCCTGTGACCAGTGGAGTGCCACAAGGATCAGTGTTGGGTCCTCTACTTTTTGTCATTTACATAAATGATTTGGATGTGAGCATAAGAAGTACAGTTAGTAAGTTTGCAGATGACACCAAAATTGAAGGTGTCGTGGACAGCAAAGAAGGTGACCTCAGATTACAACAGGATCTGGACCAAGTGGGCCAATGGGCTGAGAAGTGGCAGATGGAGTTTAATTCAAATAAATGCGAGGTGCTGCATTTTGGGAAAGCAAATCTGAGCAGGAGTTATACAATTAATGGGAAGGTTCTGGGGAGTGTTGCTGAACAAAAAGACCTTAGAGTCCAGGTTCACAGCTCCTTGAAAGTGGAGTCAGAGGTAGATAGGATAGTGAAGAAGGCATTTGGTATGCTTTCATTTATTGGTCAGAGCATTGAGTATTGGAGTTGGGAGGTCATGTTACAGCTGTACAGGACATTGGTGAGGCCACTGTTGGAATATTGTGTTCAATTCTGGTCTCCTTCCTATCAGAAAGATGTTGTGAAACCTGAAAGGGTTCAGAAAAGATTTACAATGATGTTGCCATGATTGGAAGATTTGAGCTACAGGGACAGACTGAACAGGCTGGGGCTGTTTTCCCTGGAATGTCGGAGGCTGAGGGATGACCTTACAGAGGTTTACAAAATTATAAGGGGTATGGATAGGATAAATAGACAAAGTCTTTTCCCTGGGGTCGGGGAGTCCAGAACGAGAGGACATAGTTTCAGGGTGAGAGGGGACGGATATAACAGAGATCTAAGGGGCAACTTTTTCACACAGAGGGTGGTACGTGTATGGATTGAGCTGCCAGAGGATGTGGTGGAGGCTGGTACAATTGCAACATTTAAGAGGCATTTGGATGGGTATATGAATAGGAAGGGTTTGGAGGGGTATGGGCCGGGTGCTGGCATGTGGGACTAGATTGGGTTGAGATATCTGGTCAGCATTGACGGGTTGGACCAAAGGGTCTGTTTCCATGCTGTACATCTCTATGACTCTATGACTCTATGACAATGATTCATGGATAAACATTGAGCAGGTCACCAGGGAGAACTTTGAATAGTCACCACTGGTTCATGTGGGCCTACCCCTGTTGTCACAGCTAATGCTGCTGAGATTATGGGTGGAATCTTACAGGGGCCTGAGTGATGAGCCAAGATCAAATTTGTGGTGGAATCAGATGAAAAGTGTGTGCTGAGCTCTATCCTGGTATCGGGAGCATCTCGCTGCATCTTTTATGGATTTGCTGAGCAGTGAGGCAGGTCTCTCACTGGGCAGCGGCAAATTGGGAATTAAGGGGCATTATAACTTTTTAAATGTCTTATTACTGCCCGAACCTGACTGACTAACATTCAGCTTCCTGTCTTACCAAACATGCCGAACAAGCGAGAAGGGCTTATGGCCGAAACGTCGATTCTCCTGCTCCTTTGATGCTGCCTGACCTGCTGCGCTTTTCCAACAACACAGTTTTCAGCTCTGGTCTCCAGCATCTGCAGTCCTCACTTTCTCCATGGTGAATCCTCAGGTAAAAACGGGCTCTCTGCCTGTATTCCTGATGAAGGGCTTTGGCCTGAAACGTCGATTTTCCTGATCCTCGGATGCTGCCTGAACTGCTGTGCTTTTCCAGCACCACTCTAATCTAGGCCCTGAATCCTCAACATGGAGGACTGAGCAGGTACCTGGAGACTTCAGCTCACCACTGGCTGTGAGGAGCCTCCATGCTGCTCAGCAACAAAAAGCGTCTCAGAGAACGATCCACAGGCATCATCCACACACACACACACACACATCATCCACAGACATTGGCATCCCAACATTTACCAACCCCTCTCCATCTTCATGGCAGCTCTCCGATACATTGACGGGTCACTTTGGAAGCACAGACCCTCATTGAGGGCAATTAACATTGAAAGGTTACTGCAGGCAGAGGGAGAGGCACGTAGCTCCTTGACTGGGCCAGGCTCCATCTTGGGGTTTAATCACCAAGCCTTGTTTGCAGATAGACTACGATCACAAATAATCCATGGTCAGCCACTAGTGGTCCCCATTAGCAGCTGTTTATTCTTCCAGGCTGACCTTTATCATTCCCTTGGTCTGTCCAGCTTTCTCTCTCTCTCTGGGTTCTATCTTCAGCTATCATTTACTCCTTCTCCTTCCCTCCACCCCTTCTTTGATAGACATACCAACCTTTTCCCAGCTGTAATCAGTTCTGAACAATGATCGCTGGTCCTGAAACATTAACTTTGCTTTCTCTAACACCTGCAGCATGTGCCAGCTGCCCACACAAGCAAACACACTGCATGTCTATTCAACTAGATAGCCTTGTCAGAAACTGGGTGGGGCTGGACCTCAGGCCAGTTAAATGAAGGAGTCACCTGCTCAGGCCAGGCACCATCAGCAAATCTGTCTGCCTGCAGTCCAGGGAGAGGGCGACAGTCAGTGCTGTAGGGCCAGCAGCTTCAGTCAGGAGAACCTCGTGTTGTTAGTCTGGGAGTGGTCAGGGATCTGATCAGTCATGGTCCAGGGGCTGTCAGTCAAAGTCACTCAGAGGTTTTGGGGTGAATACGGTCCTGGGGACTGGTCCATTGATTGTTCAGGAGGCACAGAGATGGAATCATTGCTGAAAGGGGTGGGGGAGTTGAGGCCTGGTGGGGAAAGGCAGAGGGACTTGTGGAGGTTGGGACAAGAATGATGATCGGCGAGGGTATCTCAAGGTGTATGGGGGGAGGGGGATGAATATGGATCAGCACCAGAGGGTATGTCAGGCCATGGGGTGGGGGAGTGGCTCGTGTTGCCAGTGGCCACCATCATGGCCTCCACAGAGGGAATGTAAAGGGGCAGAGTAGACATCACTAAGGTGTAATGTCAGGGCTCAGGGCAGGCAGGACAGTCATTGGTGAAGTTCATTGTGGTGGGGCTTCACATCAGAAAATGTGTCTGTCAGGTAGTGTGAGGTATAAAGGGGACATGGAGGTGTGAGACCGTGTACCTAGTGATCTGGCAGAGCCCAATGCTGACAGTGTCCACCGTGAACTGCATTCCCTGCCAGCACTTACCACTCTCCAAATATGAAATGGAACTGGGAAATGGCTGGGCCAGTGACCCAGGATAGATGGGGACAATGTCACTCTGACAGTAAAAGCCTGGGATCCACCTCTACTGGATGCCAGGACATTGAAGGATCAATTACATGAAGCAGGTGTTTGCAAACTCCAGTTACATTTAATTTGCAATCATTTCATCATCCGTTTGCAAACCACGCAGAGCACACATGGAGAGGGGTCATCTGCTGGGTCAGAGTAATTGGCACCTTGCCTTTGGTGTTGCCAATTGAACACTGGCTCCTCAATGATGCAGATGCTAATTGTCACTTACTTAGAAAGAGGTGAATGTTGGCCAAAGATGAACCATTATTTGTGCAACACCCAATGGTGCTGACATCATCTCTCATGTCAGTGTAACAATAGTCTGAGGAAGGGTCACCGTACCCGGAACATTAATCCTGATTTCTCTTCACAGATGCTGTCAGACCTGCTGAGCTTTTCCAACAACTTCCCTTTTTGTTTCTGATTTACAGCATCCACAGTTCTTTCAGGTTTTATTTAACAATCGTCTGCACTGAATGTGGTGAGGGCACATGGGATCCTGGTCTTTCAGTGGTTTCCTGGTGAGTGGTGAGTTGTTTCAGGAATAGCCCTTGGTAAAATTGGGATAGAATTGGATGTGCGGGATGTTACAGGAACGGGGTAGGTAATGATGTGCATTTGGTAAGATGAAGTGAGAAGTCTCACTTGTCCTCACAGCAGGAGTCTCTCCAAAAATCCTGAGGCAACTTGTACACCAACAAAGCAATGCAAGATTCAGCTCAAACAATTAACCACATTGTGTCGAACCAAATCCAGACACAGGCCTGACCTGGGAAAGACAGCAGATGCCGTTCCTTGAAGGACATTCATGAACCTATTGGTAATAAATGCTGGCCCAACCCACGTCCCATATCCCATCAACACATAATAAACATTTACTGAACACGTTTTGGAAATCCTGGTATTCTACAGCGATCCCTTCCTCCATGTTGATTGTCACTTCCTTAAAGAACTCTAATAAATTCATAAAACATTATTTCCCTTTCAACAAACCACGTTGACTCTGCCTGATTGCATTGTGATTATCTAAATCCTGATACCACCTCCTTAATAATGGATCTCAGCATTTTCCCATGGACAGCATAAAGTCTGAACACCCAGACACTTTCAGCAAATTAATCTTTGTGCTCTTTCTTTTTGATAATCCATGAAATCAAATTGATTTAAGTAACAACCCAAGAATGGTGTAAAAATAAAAACCAAATCTCCAAAGGAAGTGTGCTGATTGTTATTAAAATGTCATCCCCTGAATGATGCACTGCAGCTCCTGCAATGCCGATTGTTCAAAGCTGGCTGGACATATCGCTGTGGGTATTGCAATGTCTCTTTATACTCATTGTTTTAAAATAATCAATATAATGTCATTGTGGTGGAGATAGTGCCCTCCCACCTGTCACAGTTAACATTTAACACAGGAACAGGAAGCTTGTTACAGCTGTCTGTCATCCTCAGTTGAGTCAGGGAGACAGCCTTTCTCAGGGGCTCCTGGTACACCCAGCCGAGTGCAGCCTCCGATCTGTCCTGGCCCTGCTCGGGGCAGTCAGAGTCAGGATGATCTCCATATAAGGGATGAGGAACCGAATGATCAGCAGCACACTCTCCGTCTTGACTCTTTCTGCCCCTTGGCAGGCTGTTTTTCTCCTGGAATGAGAGAGAGGCAGGTAACAATGCTCAAAAAATCTTAGTGCTGCTTGGACTTACCAAAATGACACAAGATACAGCCCAAAGCGTCAGGGGTCTGAGAAGGAAAGTATGAAAACTAAAGAAATAACATGCAAACCACACACAGGCTTCAGCATCCACAACTGATTTCTTTGTTCTATTAAGACCTGTGCTTGGTTTTAAAGTCAAACCAGACTCACTGAATTTGTATCTTTCTCCACATGGATTAGTGATTAACTCAGCAGAGATCTGTGACCCTGGCTCACCCCTTATCCCCACAATGTGTGCTCAGGATGGACAGTCCAGGATAGCAGCCTCCATCTGTGTCCCCAGTCACTGTTCCTTCAGCAATACGGGGGGATCTGGATTACCAGAGAGAAGGAGCGAAACTCTTTATCTGATCCTGTGCTCTTCCTGTCCTGAGATTGTTAGATGGGGCCATTTATAAGGGATCTTTATTTTCCGTTTCCTTTCAGTTTTGAAAGAGTAGGGATTGCCTCATTCTGTATCAGACCTTGTGATGTTCCTGGTCTGGGAGTTTTTGATGGAGATAATGTCAAGGGTGCTTTCCTACAGGTTATTTTCAGTTTTAAAAAGTAGAAGGAACATGACTCTGTATCCAACCCTGTGCTGGGTGTGTTTAAACAGAATTATAAAACTTTATAATAAAAACACTGAGAGAAAACATTGAAGAAATGCTTGGCATATCTTATCTCATTAGCTAAAGAGTGTTAACAGTAGGAGTAAGTACAAAATTTGAATATTGCAAATTTTATACCAGAATCAACCATATTTTATCGAAAAAAAATAAAATTTGATAGAGATAGCAAATACAATGAACAATAGAATTCATGGAGTTCTCAGAGATAAACAAACCTGGGGCATGACTAAAAGAGAGCAGCTATTAACTTTGGAATACAACATTGAAAAATCCCAAACCTAGAGAAAACAATGATTGTTAAAAGACAAAGGAAACCCAGGATTATCTATAGGAATGCCCATCATTGATCAGGTGTTTTACAGGAGTGGTCCGATGGAGGGGAATGGGAGGGCACAGCAACTATTTTGGGTATGATCATTGTAACACATTGTATAAAAAGACTGTTTTTGACTGCAAAAATCAGAGTGTGTCATTGATCTCTCTTCCGGCCTGAGCTGCAGGTTAAGGGATGGATTGTGTTCTCACGTTGAAGCCAGATTCGGCGATGATCCTTTGGCCCTCTCCGTGCATTCACCAGTTTCTGATTGAATAAAAGTCAGCCACGTCCCTGAATCCTGTCTGCCTCCTGACTCTGTCTCCAGTCTGGGTTCTCGCTCCTACAGATTGACGAGACAAAGAGGAGTCTCAGCTTGAAGCCGTGATGTGGGTGAGCAAAATTTGATGTACCACCCCTCTTAGATTATGAGGCACTTGGTGCATGAAAAGCCAGGGCAAAAAAAAATGTTTAATTGGAGTGAGCAGGCGGAGACAGAATTACAGGTCAGGGTGGACAGGGGGTGCCCGGCATGCTACAGCGTGAGACAAAGCGACACCCAAGAGAATGCAAGATAAAGAGAGACCAAGAGTCTTGAGCAAGGGACAGTGTGAAAACAAAGAGAGCAAGGGAAACCCTAAGGCATGAAGAAGTAACAAAGAGGATTGATGAGGGCAGAGCGGTAGATGTGATCTATATGGACTTCAGTAAGGCATTCAACAAGGTTCCCCATGGGAGACTGGTTAGCAAGGTTAGATCTCATGGAATACAGGGAGAACTAGCCATTTGGATTCAGAAAGGGGAGGGCGCACAACCAGAAATCATGTTACATGTTGGCACCAATGATATAGCCAGGAATAGCATTGAGGATATAAAAAGTGATTTCAGGGAGTTAGACCATAAGACCATAAGACCATAAGACATAGGAGTGGAAGTAAGGCCATTCGGCCCATCAAGTCCACTCCGCCATTCAATCATGGCTGATGTGCATTTCAGCTCCACTTACCAGCGTTCTCCCCGTAGCCCTTAATTCCTCGAGACAACAAGAATCTATCAATCTCGGCCTTGAAGACATTTAGCGTCCCGGCTTCCACTGCACTCCGTGGCAATGAATTCCACAGGCCCACCACTCTCTGGCTGAAGAAATGCCTCTGTATTTCTGTTCTGAAATGACCCCCTCTAATTCTAAGGCTGTGTCCACGGGTCCTAGTCTCCTCGTTTAACTGAAACAATTTCCTAGCATCCACCTTTTCCAAGCCATGTATTATTTTGTACGTCTCTATTAAGTCTCCCCTTAATCTTCTAAACTCCAACGAATACAATCCCAGTATCCTCAGCCGTTCCTCATATGTTAGACCTGTCATTCCAGGGATCATCCGTGTGAATCTCCGCTGGACACGTTCCAGTGCCAGTATGTCCTTCCTGAGGTGTGGGGACCAAAACTGGACACAGTACTCCAAATGGGGCCTAACCAGAGCTTTATAAAGTCTTAGTAGTACATCTCTGCTTTTATATTCCAACCCTCTTGAGATAAGAGACAACATTGCATTCGCTTTCTTAATCACGGACTCAACCTGCATGTTTACCTTTAGAGAATCCTGGACTAGCACTCCCAGATCCCTTTGTGCTTTGGCTTTATTAATTTTCTCACCATTTAGAAAGTAGTCTATGCATTTATTCTTTTTGCCAAAGTGCAAGACCTCGCACTTGCTCACGTTAAATTCCATCAGCCATTTCCTGGACCACTCTCCCAACCTGTCAAGATCCTTCTGCAGCCTCCCCACTTCCTCAGTACTACCTGCCTGTCCACCTAACTTCGTATCATCGGCAAACTTCGCTAGAATGCCCCCGGTTCCCTCATCCAAATCGTTAATATATAATGCGAACAGCTGTGGCCCCAGCACCGAACCCTGCGGGACACCGCTCGTCACCGGCTGCCATTCTGAAAAAGAACCTTTTATCCCAACTCTCTGCCTTCTGTTAGACAGCCAATCCTCAATCCATCCCAGCAGCTCACCTCGAACACCATGGGCCCTCACCTTGCTCAGCAGCCTCCCGTGTGGCACCTTATCAAAGGCCTTTTGAAAGTCTAGATAGACCACATCCACTGGGTTTCCCTGGTCTAACCTACTTGTTACCTCTTCAAAAAATTCCAACAGGTTTGTCAGACATGACCTCCCTTTACTAAATCCATGTTGACTTGTTCTAATCAGACTCTGCTCTTCCAAGAATTTAGAAACCTCATCCTTAATGATGGATTCTAGAATTTTACCAACAACCGAGGTTAAGCTGATTGGCCTATAATTTTCCATCTTTTGCCTTGATCCTTTCTTGAACAAGGGGGTTACAACAGCCATCTTCCAATCATCCGGAACCTTTCCTGACTCCAGTGACTCTTGAAAGATCTCAACCAATGCCTCTGCTATTTCCTCAGCCACCTCTCTCAGAACTCTAGGGTGTATCCCATCGGGGCCAGGAGATTTATCAATTTTAAGACTTTTTAACTTTTCTAGCACTATCTCTTTCGTAATGGCAACCATACTCAACTCAGCCCCGTGACACCCTTTAATTTTTGGGATATTACTCATGTCTTCCACTGTGAAGACTGACGCAAAGTACTTGTTAAGTTCTCCTGCTATTTCCTTATCTCCCATCACTAGGCTTCCTGCATCAGTTTGAAGTGGCCCAATGTCTACTTTTGCCTGTCGTTTGTTTCTTATGTACTGAAAGAAACTTTTACTATTATTTCTAATATTACTGGCTAGCCTACCTTCATATTTGATCCTCTCCTTTCTTATTACACTCTTTGTTATCCTCTGTTTGCTTTTGTATCCCTCCCAATCTTCTGATTTCCCAGGGTGGACGCTGCAGAGCAGGACGAATAGAGTAGTGTTCTCAGGTTTATGACTGGTACCATGAGATAGCAAGGCGAGGAACAGGGAGCGGGCGCAGCTTAACCCATGGCTGCGCAGCTGGTGTAGGAGGGAGGGCTTTAGATATGTAGATAATTGGGATGTCTTCTGGGGAAGGTGAGACCTGTACATGAAGGACGGTTTGCACCTGAACTGGAAGGGGACCAATGTCCTGGGTGGAAGGTTTGCTCGAGTGGTTCAGGAGGGTTTAAACTAGTATGGCAGGTGGGGTGGGAACCTGAGCTATACACTGGTGGTGAGAGCTGATGGAGATGAGGCAAGAGCAAGAGGTAGCACAGCCAGTGGGAAGGAATTTCCTGGGAAAGAACCAAGGGATTGGTTAAAGTATGTTTGCTTTAATGCAAGGAGTATCAGGAATAAAAGTGATGAGCTTAGAGCATGGATCAGTACCTGGTGCTATGGTGTTGTGGCCAGAACAGAGATGTGGGTTTCTCAGGGGCAGGAATGGTTGCTGGATGTTCCAGGGTTTAGAACATTTAAAAAGAATAGGGAGAGGGGAGAAAGAGGAGGGGGTGTAGCACTGCTAATCAGAGAGGGTATCACAGCTACAGAAGTTACCATTGTCGAGGAGGGTCTGCCTATTGAGTCAGTACGGGTGGAAATTAGGAACAGTAAGGGAGCAGTCACCTCATGAGGGGTTTACTACAGGTCCACCAATAGCAGCAGGGAGATTGAAGAAAGCATAGGTCGGCAGATTTTGGAAAAGAGTGAATGTTGTCGGGTTGTTGTAATGGGTGACTTTAACTTTCCCAATGTTGATTGGAACGTCCTTCGAGCAGAAGATTTGAATGAAGCTGTTTTTGTAAGGGGTGTTCAGGAGGGTTTCCTAACTCAGTACGTTGACAAGCCGACAAGGGGAGAGGCCATTTTGGATTTGGTGCACGGCAATGAGCAGGGGCAGGTGACAGATCTTGTGGTGGGAGAGCATTTTGGTGATAGTGACCACAACTGCCCCACATTCTACATAGCTATGGAGAAGGAGAGAAGCAGGCACAATGGGAGGATATTTAATTGGGGAAAAGGAAACTATGATACTACCAGGCGTGAGTTGGGAAGCATGGACTGGGAGCAATTGTTCCATGGAAAGGGCACGATAGACATGTGGAGACTGTTTAAGGAACAGTTGTTGTGAATGATGCGTAAATGTGTTCCTCTGAGACAGGCAAGAAGTGGTAAGATAAAGGAACCTTGGATGACGAGAGCGGAGGCGCTTTTCATCAGAAGAAAGAAGGCAGCTTACGTAAGGTGGAGGAAGCAAGGGTCTTGCTCAGCTCTCGAGGATTACAGGCAGGTGAGGAAGGAGCTCAAAAATGATCTGAGGAGAGCTAGGAGGAGGTACGAGAAAGGCTTGGCAGGAAGGATTAGGGAGAATCCAAAGGCATTTTACACGGATGTGAGCAATAAGAGAATGATCAAAGAAAGAGTAGGGCTGATCAGGGATAGCATAGGGAACTTGTGTATAGAGTCTGAGGAGGTAGGGGAGGCCCTAAATGAGTTTATGCTTCTGTCTTTACTAAAGAAAAGGACCTTGTAGTGAATGAAATCATTGAGGAGCAGGTACACATGCTGGAATGGATAGAGATTGAGGAAGCTGATGTGCTGAAAATTTTGACAAACATTAAGATTGACAAGTCACCAGGGCCAGACCAGATTTGTCCTCGGCTGCTTTGAGAAGTGAGAAATGTGATTGCTTCGCAGCTTGCGAAGATCGTTGCATCCTCGCTCTCCAACAGAGTCATACCTGAGGACTGGAGGGAGGCAAATGTAATTCCTCTCTTCAAGAAAGGAAATAAGGAAATCCCCGGCAATTACAGATCAGTCAGTCTCACGTCTGTCGTCGGCAAGGTTTTAGAAAGGATTCTGAGGGATAGGATTTATGACCATCTGGAAGAGCATGGTTTGATTAAATGCAGTCAGCATGGCTTTGTGAGGGGCAGGTAATGCCTCACAAAACTTATTGAGTTCTTTGAGGATGATACTAGAAAGGTTGATGAGGGTCGAGCAGTAAATGTGGTATATATGGACTTCAGTAAGGCATTTGATAGGGTTCCCCATGGTAGGCTCGTTCAGAAGGTCAGGAGGAATGGGATATAGGGAAATTTAGCTGTCTGGATACAGAATTGGCTGGTCGACAGAAGACAGCGAGTGGTAGTGGAAGGAAGGTATTCTGCCTGGAGGTGAGCGGTGTTCCATAGGGCTCTATTCTTGGGCCTCTACTCTTTGTAATTTTTAACAATGACTTGGATGAGGAGATTGAAGGATGGGTTAGCAAGTTTGCAGATGTTTGGAGGTGTTGTTGACAGTATAGAGAACTCTTGTAGGCTGCAGCGTGACATTGACAGGATGCAGAGATAGGCTGAGAGGTGGAAGATGGATTTCAACCTGGATAAATGTGAAGTGATGCATTTTGGAAGGTTGAACTTGAAAGTTGAGTGCAGGATTGTAGACAGGATTGAGTTTAAAAGCCGTGAGATCTTGTTGCAGCTTTATAAAACTTTGGTTACACTGCACTTGGAATACTGTGTCCAGTTCTGGTCGCCCCATTTATAGGAAAGATTTTGGATTAGTGGTGCTGGAAGAACACAGCAATTCAGGCAGCATCCGAGGAGCAGCAAAATTGACATTTCGGCAAAAGCCCTTCATCAGGAATAAAGGCAGAGAGCCTGAAGCGTGGAGAGATAAGCTAGAGGAGGGTGGGGGTGGGGAGAAAGTAGCATGGAGTACAATAGGTGAGTGGGGGAGGGGATGAAGGTGATAGGTCAGAGAGGAGGGTGGAGTGGATAGGTGGAAAAGAAGATAGGCAGGTAGGACAAGCTGCCTGAACTGCTGTGCTCTTCCAGCACCACTAATCCAAAATCTGGTTTCCAGCATCTGCAGTCATTGTTTTTACCTATTATAGGAAAGATGTGGATGCGTTGGAGAGGGTTCAGAGGAGGTTTACCAGGGTGCTGCCTGGAATGGAGGGCTTTTCTTACAAAGAGAGGTTGACTGAGCTTGGACTTTTTTCATTGGAAAAAAGAAGGAAGAGAGGGGACCTAATTGTGGTGTACAAGATAATGAGAGGCATAGATAGAGTTGATAGCCAGAGACTTTTTCCCAGGGCAGAAATTGTTAACACGAGGCATCATAGTTTTAATGTCAAGGTGCTTTCCTTCTGGTTAATTTCAATTTTAAAAAGTAGAAGGAGTTTTATTCTGGATCCAACCCCGAGCTGTGGCTGTCCTGGGAGTGTTTGATGGAGACGGTGTTGAAAGAGCTTTAGTCTGTCTCTAACACTGTCCTGCCCCAGCTCTCAGAGTGTTTGATGCTGAAGCTGTTGATTTTGAGATTTGTGTTGGAAGCTGATGGAACATCTCCTTTTCTCAACGGTAGCTGTGGTTGGTGCCTCTGTTTTATAATAGCTTTGTCATTCTCTCAGCTCCTACTGACCGTACACAGACTTCCCGTTTGTTGTTCGTATCGTGTATGATTGCCTCACATTTATTTGGCAGGAAGTCAAGTAACTTCTGTATTTTTCTGTAAAAGGACAAGAGTAAGCGAGTGAGAAGGATGAAATGGTGAAGTATTAACGATGAGGTCTCTCTATGTTTGTCTTTCTGCAGTCCTGCTGTCAGTCTCAGTACGGGGTCACAGTAAGTACTTTCTAATACTGACCTTTCAAATCCACTTTGTTCATCATGGAATTGCCTCCTCCTTGATGGTCTGTTGCTGTCTGGTATTTAGTTCCCAAACTGTTCCTCCTCAGCACGATGTGCCTTTTCCTTCATTGCGGTTTCTACATCAGGGAGAAATCATTTGTTTTATCAAAAATGAAAGCAGTGACAATTGACTATTCCGAGCGTGATGATTTATTCCTTCATGTTTTCCTTGTAGATTCATGAACCTTAGACATTTACAGCGTAGAAGGAGGCCATTTTGAGTCATCATGTCTGTATCAGTCAACAATGATCTCACTCTACTTCTCCCATTTTGCTGCTCTCCATCTAAAAGCCTTCTTAACCAACTTATTGAGGGCTTTAATGTAATTAGTGGAGTGGAGATCGCAGTGGGAGGTGGGACTCAGTTGGAGGGAATTTTGAAAATCAAAAAGGGATGCTGTTCAGACGGTCAATGTGGATTTGTTGGGTCAAATCTCCTGTTTTCACACTGCAGGGATTCGGAAAAATAGAAATGACAGAACAGAAGTGCAGGCTACTGAAGAGGCAAATAGTAATACAAATGAACATTGAAGTACAAATGTTAGCAGCGTTTATAACTCAACCGCCCTTTCAGGCAGTGTGTTCCAGACTCTTATTAACCTCTACATGAGGAAGAATATGTTAAGTCTCCTCCCACTTCTATCTCCGACCTTAAATCTATCTTTCCTGTTTACTGACCACAGTATGAATGAAGAAAGGACCTTCTTGCCTATCCTATTTGAACACTCATAATTATCCATATTTTATTAGTTTTCCTGTCAACCAATCAAAAAAAATGAGAGAGCAGAGAATGCAGGGTAGTGAAGAGGTGAATGATAATCAAAGTGTGATGGGAAGGGGTCGGAGATGTACGGACAAAGATACAAGAGGTGAGGCCACATTGAATTTGGTACAAAAGAGTCATGTATTAGATGTAGACAACTGGGATCAAGTGAATCTCTTGAAGAGTATAAGGGCTGTAGGGGCATTCTTATGAGGGATATCAGGAGGGCAAAAAGTGGACATCAGATAACCTCAGCTGAGAAGGCTGAGGATAAGTCAAAGATATTCTACAAAGTTATTAGAAGCCAGAGAGCATCCAGGGAGGGAATAGGGCCTCTTCAAGATCAATGTGGTCATCTATGTGTAGAACCAGTGGAGAGGGGGGGATATCCTAAACAAATATTTTGCAACAGTTTTTACTGTGGAGAATGAAATTGACGCAAGGGAACTCGGGCAAATAAATATTAATGTCTTGAAGGAATTCACTTTACTGAAGAGGAAGTGTTGGAGGTCTGGAAAAACATAAAAGTGGCTTTGTGCAGGGGAAATCATGTGTCACAAACTTGACTGAGTTTTTTGAAAATGTAACCAAAAGACAAGTGAGGGCAGAGGGGGAGATATTGTTTATATGAACTTGTGTAAAGCTGTTGTCAAAGTTCCACATGGTGGACTAATTAGTGAAGTTAGGTGGCATGGGATTCAGGGAAAGAAGGCCAGCGGGATACAAAATTTGCTTGATGGTAAGAGACAGAGTGTCGTGATGGGGGTTTGTTTTTCCATTGTACCATGTGACCTCATTTGAGGAACATTCTAAGATTTCATCCATCTTATGTCAGTGATTAACTCCTTCATCAATGTTGTAACACCCCCTCCTCTTTGACATTCCCTCTACCCCTACATGTCTCATCTCACAGTTCAATAGCCCAGAACATTGTGCTGTCAATCCTGTCACACCCTCAACCATGTCTCTGTGATAACAACAATATCTGATCTCCACTCATTAATCTACGCCCTCAGCTTGTCTGCCTTACTCACAAGTAAATGCCATCCAGCCATGCCACACTCCCTTATGCCCTCACTTGACGATATTCACACTGCCTTCTGGATTTACTTGGATTGCCTTCTCATCGTCAGTTAGCTCAGTTGGCTGGACAGTTGGTCTGTGATGTGGAGTGATGCCAAAAGGGATGTTTAATTCCCATATTGTCTGAGGTAACCATGAAGTTCCAATCTTCTCAACCTTGCCCCTTGTCTGAGGCAGAGTGACCCTCAGGTTAAATCATTACCAGCCATAACTTCCGTGAACGAGACAGGAGTTCTCTCGCACAATGATGAGTTTACTTTTTTACTTCAGTTTACTTTCTTCCATCTTCATGTCTCTCTGTATCCACCTCCACCCCCACCCCCACAATGCTTCCACTGCATCCCCCATCCCTCTGCTATGACTGATGAATGAGCCAGTTTGCTGAAGGCTGGCTCAGTCATAGAGTAGAAAGTGATGGGCCATAGAAAACGTTCTGCAGGGAGGGCCCTGAGTCCTGCTCTTCAGATAACTCTGGGTCTCCTGGAACAATGGAGAGTTCAGAAAACTCTCAGGCACCAAACCCTCTCTTCAACCAACAGCAACAACCCCCACAGTCTCACCTCAGGATGTTTACAAAAACCACCCGAAGCCCTCTGTTGTATCCAGCCTGGAGCTCATTCCACACTGTCACTAGTCTGTTCAGAAACCACAATTGTATCGTATCATACCTTTTCTCACGAAATAACAGATTCAATGTTTTACCTCAGTGTTTCGTGTCTGTGCTGATGTCTTATATTCTCTCTCTCTCTCCCCTCACAGCAGATTTTGTTCATGGTTGGTCAATGACAATCGCGGATGGAGTGAGGGCTGAGGAAGGAGGCTCCGCTGTCTTACCCTGCAGCTTCACCCACCCTGACACTCACCTCACACTCACCGGCTCCATCTTATGGTACAAGGAGGAAACACAGGCTTTAATCTTTAAGTGTATATATCCTGGTCCAGACCATTCCCATGGTGAGCTGTGTGAGAATGTGATACAGCGGGACAGTGGGAATCGATTCAGATTCGTGGGGAACCTCAGCAACAAAGATGCCTCAATAATGATGGAGGGACTGAGCTGGAAGGATGCTGGGTCCTATTGGTGTTGTGTGGATCTCAATATTGACAAGTTTGGATCTGGAAAAGGAACACGCTTGAAAGTGAAAGGTGAGGAACAATGTTCGGATGTGTCACTGCCCTGACAGCTCAATGGGGACAGGCTCCACCTGGTCTGGGAGCTCTTGGGTTGGCTCCTTCTATTGGGCTCTTCCAGTTGGTCTCAGGCAGGAGGCAGTGAGAAGGACAGAGACAGAGAGGCACAAAGAGAGAGAGAGAGAGAGAGACAGAGAGAGAAAGAGACATGACTGGGATTTAGAGACCATTCCATCACCATCTTTGAAACCTCCCAAATTCACACTTCTTCATTATCACGTTCAAACTGGCTTCATTGCTCTGGGATGGGGAACAGAGAAAACATCACTGACAATCCAAGCTCCAAGATCCCCACCAATGAAGGTCCAGCTTTATCAGCATTGGGTGAGGACAAGAGATACCTGGCACCTCCTGAACCCTCATTGGATGAGCTCATCTCAGGGTGAAGGAACCCTCAGCTCACATTGGCCGAGAACTTCACTGTTGCTATCCTCCACCTCTATTGGCTGAGGAGAAAATGGTGGGAACTGTCCTTGCCAGAGGCTAATGTCCTGGGGATTGTGGCAGTTTGTGAAATTTGAATTTGAAAATATCTAGAACTGAAAACTAGTCTAATAATGACCATGTAACCATCACCATTAAAAAAGAATCTGGGTTAATCATGTCCTTTTGGGAGGGAAATCTGCTATCCTTACCTGATCTGACCTACATGTGACTCCATTCCCACAGTTATGTGGTTGACTCTTAACTGCCCCTCAGTTGTGGATAAGGAATGAACCCAGGAGTGCAAATGAAACTATGGCTGCAAGAGCAGGTCACAGGCTAAGAATCCTATGAATTAATACACCTCCTGACTGCAAAGCCTCTTGGCCAGTCAGGAGTGTGATGAAATACTTCCCACTTGCCTGGAACAGTGCAGGAAAATTTATCACTGCTCTGTCATTATTACTGGGTCAAAGACCTGGAAATCCCACCCTAACATCATTGTGGGAATAAAAATAACTATAAAATACACTGCAGCAAGACAGCAACATTCCCTCCACCAGCACCTTCCAAAGTAGGGACCTTGAAGACCTCAGTGAAAAATGACATCAGGTACAGGCCATCCTGACTTGGAACTATCTTTTCATTGTCCAAGGGGATGTGGGTGTCCCATGCACAGTCAGTCTTTATTGGCCAGCCCTGGAGAAGGAATGGTGAGCTGCCTTCTTGAACTGCTGTATTCCCTCAGCTGCAGAGACATTCACGATTCGGTTGGTAAAGGATTTCCAAGGCTTTGTCCCAGTGACACTGAAGGAATGATGAAATATTCCCAAATCAGGATGGTGAGTGTCTTGGAGGGAAGCTTGTAGGTGGAGATGTTCTCCTGTATCCCATGCTCCGAAAGCTGGTGTGCTTCCAATTAAACCTGTTGGACTATAACCTGGTGTTGTGTGATTTTTTACTTTCCCACAACTGCTTGCTATCTGCCTCCAACTCTATAACAATATACTGTTCCAATATCCACCTGTATTAAAATTACATCAGCTTCATTACAAAACCACACAGTGGCTGTCATTGTCAGTGTGTTTCTTCTTTCGGCTAAAGATCTCCTGGGTCGACTTCTGTCTTTCACTGCAAAGATATTTCATATGAAGAAGGTCCCTTTGATTGAGAGTGTTTTGTACGGCAGTCTGTCAATGGCAGTTACTCTCTGTCGAACTTTCAACATATCTGTTTTTTTTAATACCCCAAACATCAGATTGTCTCATTAGTTTGAGGTTGGCAAAAAACAATAAATTCAAACTCGATTGGGTTTTAGAATTCTGGGGGATAATTTAATCTGATTGTTTAGATTCAAATCATGCTCAAAACAACTGAGGTATCTCGTTTGCAGTGTAATGTTACATATTTTCAATTTGGCCAATTAAACTGCTGGAAGCTGTCAGTGACTGAATCGAATTGAATCGAATCGAATTGAATTGAATTTATTGTCACATGTACCGAGGCACGGCAAAAAGCTTTGTCTTGTGAGCAGTACTGGCAGATCACAGAGTTAAGTAGCACAGATATTAAATAATAGGTAAACAACGGAAAAAACAAAAAGACAGGTACAGGCGAATGTGCCTGTTGTTAACATCAAGGCTGTATTTGAGCGAGTGTAGCATCAAGGAACCTGAGCAAAACTGAATCCAGTGGGAAGCCGAGGAGGGAAACCTCCGTGGGTTTCAGTCAGACCTGGCACAGAGGAAGCTGGTTGTTGTTCTTGGAAATCAGTCATCTCAGCTCCATTGTCTAATTTTATTGCTCAGCTGTTTAAAGAAATCATGGATAGATTAGGCATACAGCACATTAAACCAAGTGCATATCATCCTGAAACTCAGGGAGCTTTGGAAAGGTGGCATCAGACCCTGAAGACCATGTTAAGAATGTGCTGTCAGGATTACCTGAATGATTGGGATGAAGGTATCCCATTCATATTGTTTGCCATTAGAGATGGCTCAAATGAATCTACTCAGTTCACTCCCTTTGAGTTAATATCCGGACATGAAGTGAGAGGTACTTTGAAATTAATTAAAGAGAAATTGACAGGACTGAAGTCGGAGGTCACACACTTGGATTATGTAGATGACGTGAGAGAGAGATTAAATCAGGCTGGTGAGTTAGCTAAACAGCACTGAAAGAGGGTGCAGTGTAGATTGAAGCAGGTGGCAGATAAAAACTCCAAAATTCAGACATTTTCCCGTGGGGATGACGTGTTAGTATTGTCACCAATGACAGAATATCCTCTCAAAGTCAGGTTCAGTGGTCCTGACAAATTGAGAAAAAAGGTGAGTCAGGTAAACTATCTGGTAAAGATGCTGGACAGGAAAAACAGGGAACTGGAGGAACAGTGTTAGTTACTGCCCCACAGGGTGAGGAATCAAATCTCGCGTTGTGCAGTTTGATTGCCTTAAAATGCATTAAACAATGAAGAAGTCCTTGAGGAGTGGGATAGGTGAGTGAACAATCTGTCCCAGGAACAAAGAACCAGTTGAAAGGATTGTTGCAGCAGTACAAGGACATATGCAGGAATAAGATGGAGAGGCCTGATCCTCTTGTGCATGAGGTAGAAGTAGGGAATGCTGTTCCAATAAAACAACACACCTACAGGCTTAATCCTTTCAACGCCACACAGGTCCAGAAGGAAGTGGATGCAATGCTCAATGAAGCTATCATCGAACTGAGTCAAAGCAAGTGGAGTTCGATGATCGTTTTAGTTACCAAACCTGACGGGATTCAACAATTTTGCGTGGACCATTGGAAGGTTAAGGCCGTTACAAAATCAAACTCAGATCAATACTAAAATTGGAGGACTGTATAGAGAAAGTTGGACAAGCCCCTTACATCACAAAGTTGGACTTACTGTTTGGGTATTGTCATCCCTTTATAAGAGAAAGTGAAATAAATTTCTGCGTTTGTCACCCCAAATGGGTTATGTCAATTCAAAGTGCTGCCCTTTTGAATAAAGAACACATTTAAAAGGCTCGTGAACAGAGGTGTGGCTGTGTTAACAAACTGTGCAGTATCTCTGGATGATGCAGTGATCTTTAGTGAGTCATGGAAAGATCTCATGGTACAGTTGGCACACAGCTCTTTGAACGATTAAGAGAAGCAAAACTGGTAATAAAATTAAAGAAAACACAATTTGCGAAGGCAGAGGAGACATTATTGGGACATAACATCGGTCATGAAATGTTGACCCTCAGGAATGCAAAGACAAAGACCATCGAGGAATTTCCACAAACAACCTCAAAGAAAGAAGTGCTTTGATTTTGGGGACTAAGTGGATTCTACTGGGAGTTTGTTCCAAATGTCAGCAGGGTAGTGACTTCACTCACGGATTTCCTGAAGAAGACCACAACATTTCGGTGGATGGAACAATGCCAGGAGGCACTTGACAATGTAAGAGTTGTATTAACCGTGGCACCAGTTTTAGCCGCACCAAATGTTGCAATCAAAGTTGCAATCGATGCTCATGATGTTGGACTTGAGGCTGTACTGCTACAGGAAGATGATGATGGAATTGAATAGCCAGTTGGTTACTTTTCAAAGAAACCCAATACCCACCAGAGAAAAATATTCTACCATCGAAAAGGAATTATTGAGTTTGGTACTGGCCGTACAACATTATCACAAATTTAACTGATAAATTTTAAATAAGGTTGAACAGATAACAATGTTATACATATGTGTGTGGAAATCAATATGAACTTAAATTAATATCCTATGTATTTCACTTTCATCGGGTTAAGAATTAGGCAAAAAATGGAGACATCTTTTCATTATGATGGTTCATTTTTTTTCTTCAGGGGAGTTGTTATGAAGTTGAAGGTGCGTACTGTACCTTTAAGCGAGAGTGAAAGCTGTTCTGCACTGAGAACGTGCAGGCACCTGTCATGTGACTAACGAGCAGTCTCAGAGTTTACTGGAAAATTGAAAATATGTAACATTTAGCTGTAAACTAGATACCTCAGTTGCTTTGACTATAATTTGAATCTAACCAATCAGTTTAAATTATGCCCCAGGATACTAAAACCCAATCGCGTTGAATTTATTGTTTTTGCCAACTTCAAAACAATGAAACCACCTGATGTTTGGGGTATAAAAAAAGCAGACATTTTGAAAGTTAGACATCGAGTAACTGCATTGAGAAGCTGTCATTCAAAACATTCTGTACCAAAGGAACCTTTCTCATATGAAACATCTTTGCAGTGAAAGACAGAAGACAACTCAGGGAGATCTTGAGCTGAAAGAAGAAACACATCAATAATAACAGCCACTGTGTGGTTTTGTAATGAAGCTGATGTGACTTTAATACGGATGGTTATTGGAACAGTAGATTGTTATGGAGTTGGAGACAGATAGCAAGCAGTTTAGGGAAAGGAGGCTAAGAGTTGGAAATAGTTGTTGTTTAATGTTCACTTTGAGAGTTAAAGAATAAATTGATTTTTAATATAAAAGTGAATTTTGGGAGTTCTCTATTCCTCATACTTTAACAGATGGCGATCCGAGGTGAGCTTTTCTGGGTGTTTGGTTTAATTAGCAGAAGGATTCACCACCATCTCGTAACAGCAGCTTCACCTGGGCAATCAGGATGGACAATACATGCACATAATCTGGGCCAGTGACACCCATGATGGAATAAAACAAAAGTAGAAATTGATGAAACAAAGAATATCCTGAGGAAAAACCAAAACCAAAACTGCAGATGCTGCAAATCAGAAAAAAAAATGGAAATTGTCAGAAAAGCTCAGCAGGTCTGGCAGCACCTGTGGAGAGAAATCAGAGTTAACGCTTCAGGCAGAGTGACCCCACTCAAGATGCTGAGGAGTTTGACAAGACAGATTCTGAGAGGATATTTGGTCTTGTGAACAGAAGTCAAACAGGGGAACAATTGCAAAATAACGGATTTTCTATGTAAATTGAGATGAGGAAACATTTAACCTCTCAGCTCCTCTTTTAAATTCATGAAGCAAAGAGCCATATGGCTGATTATCCCCCTCCTCCTGCACCCAAATATCTTACTTAATATAGAAAACTTTAATCTGGACTCTGAGCTTAAATTAACCTGTGCCCATTTCAAAGGTCACAGGTTGGAGCTGGTGAATGGTTACATTCGGAATGACACCAGGGGGTTCTCCTTCACACAGAGTGTGGTCAATACTTTGAATGTGTTTGCTGGACAGAGTGAGGGGGAAGGCTGTAAAATCCTTGACCTCGTCTAAAGAAAATTAACTTTGAGCAATGGGTGGAGGGTTCTGCATGAATGAATTCAGGAGGGTTCAATGGATCCGATCTGTAAGTATCTTCAGCAGTCACACGGCACCAGGTTATAGTCCAACAGGTTTATTTGAAATAACAAGGTTCAGAGCACTGCTCCTGCATCAGGTGAAGTCCTGGTGCAGTGCGACGTCTGATTTTGTCCACCTCAGTGCAACACTGGCACCTCCACATCATGGAAATATCTTGTAACCAAGATTTGGAGATGCTGGTGTTGGACTGGGGTGTACAAAGTTAAAAATCACACAACACCAGGTTATAGTCCAACAGGTTTATTTGGAAGCACTAGCTTTTGGAGCGCTGCTCCTTCATCAGGTGGTTGTGAAGCGTAAGATTGTAAGACACAGAATTTATAGCAAAGGTTTATAGTGTGATTTAACTGAAATTACATATTGAAAACAGCTTGTATTGTTTGTTAAGTCTCTCATCTGTTAGAATGACCATGTTGGCTTCAATTCTTTTATATGTAAATCACAAAACTTTTTTTAAAAAGTTCCATTCTCAAATGAACTTTAACAATTGGTGTCTGTCCGCCCAGATAATGTCTGTCCGCCCAGATAATGTATTGAAGGTGTGAGCTCCCCTGGGTGATACTGTCTGTGCCACAATGTTTGGACTGATTCTAATATAAAAAATGAATTTATAGAATTTTACATGGATTTTTGAGCAAATTAAAATGTTACTCTGCAAGTACAAATTCACCCCCACAAACTTATATGTGCATGTGTGCATTTGCGCATGTGCATATGTGTG
Source organism: Chiloscyllium plagiosum (assembly GCF_037043375.1). Lineage (NCBI taxonomy): Eukaryota > Metazoa > Chordata > Chondrichthyes > Orectolobiformes > Hemiscylliidae > Chiloscyllium > Chiloscyllium plagiosum. The sequence continues at coordinate 152,361,956 of NW_028270140.1, forward strand.
TGGGGCGGGGATGTGGAAGGAGGGGAGGGGGGTGGTTGTGAATGTCTGTGAGGAGTGTGTGCCTGTGTGTGAGTGTAAGTATAAAGTCTGTGAGAGGGTGCATGTGTGAGTGTGGCAGTGTATGTGTGAGCGTATCAGAGAGGGTCTGTGTGTGTGTGTGTGTGTGTGTGTGTGTGTGTGTGTGTGTGTGTGTGTGTGTGTGTGTGTGTGTGTGTGTGTGTGTGTGTGTGTGTGTGTGTGTGTGTGTGTGTGTGTGTGTGTATGTATAGCGCGATGGGGTCACCTGTAATGGGGTCACATGAACCCAAGATCCCGGATGAGGCCATCCCCATGGGTACCGAACTCTGCTCGGCCACTTTTCGTTGCTGCCAGACCCGATGTCAGCCTTGGAGGATGGTCACCTGAAAGTCCAAGGTTGAATGTCCCAGACTGCTGTATGTGGCAGGTACTCATGCAACTCAGCCAACGTTGTCTATCTCTTTCGCTGCAGGCAAGGATGCCCCGAGGCATGCTACATTGGTGAGACCAAGCAGAAGCTATGGCAACGGATGGATGTGCACTGTACAACAATCAACAGACAGGAGTGCTCTCCCCCCGCCCGCCGCCCCCAGTCAGAGAACACTTCAGCAGTCCTGCACACACAGACATACACACAAGTATACAGAGACACACACAAATATACAGAGACACACACATACACAGACACACACACTCCTCCAGACACACATACGGGCGCAGATGCTCTTTCATAAGCTCACAAATACACTCCCACAATCACACATTCACCCTCTTTCAGACTTATACCCCTTTATACTCATACTCACACACATGCGCGCACACTTTCACAGACACTAACAACCACCCCCCAACAAACACACACACACATGCACACATACACATATTAGTTTGTGGGGTGAATTTGTACTTGCAGAATTTCATCATACTTTGTTCAAAAAACTGCATGAATCCATGTAAGTTTCTATAGTCATTTTTTAGATTAGAATCAGTCTAAACATTGTGGCACAGACAGTATCACACAGGGGAGCTCACACCTTCAATACATTATCTGGGCTGACAGACACCAATTGTTAAAGTTCACTTGAGCATGTAACTTTTAAAAGAAAATTGTGATTTACATATAAAAGAACTGAAACCAACATGGTCACTCTAACGGACGAGAGACTGAACAAACTATCCTGGTCTTCTTCAATATATAATTTCAGTTACATCACACTATAAACATTTGCTATAAATTCTGTGTCTTACAATCTTATACTCCACAATCACCTGATGAAGGAGCAGCGTTCCGAAAGCTAGTGCTTCAAAATAAACCTGTTGGACTATAACCTGGTGATGTCTGATTTTTAATCTTGTAATCAAAGTTTTCAAATTGAGTGGCGAGGAGACATTTTGATCAGGGTGACTCTTCCTGGGGAATGTCGAGGACAGACCTGTTAGAGATATGAGTGGAGTCTTTAATTGTTCATTTTATTGTGAAGTTGAAAGGAATGTAACATTTTGAAATAAGACCTTCTGCACACTGACCTCATCCATTCTGATGTTTGTCCTTTCCTTTGATGCTCAAGGAGATGTCTCAGTGGTGAGTGGGACAGAGGGAGATTCAGTTACTTTACCCTGTATCTTCAAGACCAGGCCCTACACTCCCCTGACCACTGTTACCTGGATGAGGAAGGAGCCCTACCAACACATTGTTACATTTACAGCCCAATCACAGGGAAATTGGACAACTGTACACGGTGGAAATCGGTACGAGCTCATTGGGAACCCAGAGGAGGGAAATGCCTCGACCAGGATAAACCAGCTGAGAGTGAGGGACCATCACACTTACCTGTGTCTGGTGGAATACAGGTCAAGATTCAATCTTTTGTATCTGATCCAGAAAGAGACTCGGTTGCTGGTACATGGTAAGAAACCGTTCACACATTCTTCAGCTTGTAGAAGGTGCACGGTGAGAGTGGAACAGATTCTGTGAATGTTTTGTGATTTGATTTTCTGCTGAAAGGACATGGAACTAAAACATTAACCCTGTTTCTCTCCATCGGTATTGTCTGCCCTGCTGAGTGTTTGCAGCATTTTGATGTTTATTTAAAATGTCCAGCATCTGTAGTATTTTAGCTTTGGGTTTCAAATTTAATTTTTTTCAATATTTAATGTACTATGATGTGCTGATATTTTTTAGGCGCTTCTGATGTCAGTATTGAAAGACATTGACACACTCAGAATATTTAGTTCAATCTCCAAATGACCCAAAGTTATACTGACATTAAGATCATCTCCTTGAACAGGAAGGTGCTACAGTCTAATGTGTCCCTCTTGGATCCAACCTTCATCAGGAATAGTTCCATCAATGCAAGTACATTCCCCCAGTGTCCATCTGACTGTGTGAGGCATCACAGCCACGTGGGACCTATCCTAGCCCTGTATTCACCCTTGAGCTATGACAGGAATTGGTGATGTGGTGTTACTGTTACTGTCACTGGGTGACTAATCCAGACACCCACTCCGGGGGCCATGGGTTCAAATCCCACCACAGCAGCAGGTGAATTTTTTTTTAAATCTGGTATTTAAAAAAAAAAGCTAACCTAATGGCTGCATGTGACCATTGTTGAAATTTGGAAAAGCTGATCTGATTCAATCATACACTTTGGGGAATCTGGGGTTTGGTTCAGTTAGCTGGACGGTTGGTTTGCAAAGCAGTGTGATGCCAACAGTGTGGGTTCAATCCCCACATTGGCTCAGGTGACCATGAAGCACTCTCCCCTCACTGAGGTGTGGTGGCCCTCAGGTTAAACCACCACCAGTTGTCTCTCTCTCTCAAGAGAAAGCAGCCCATGGTCTGGTAATAATATGGCAACTTGATTTAGAGAATGAAATCTGCCATTCACACTCAGTGTCATGTGTTGCCATATGCACAATCTTGAGCCCTCTCTCTCCATCAGCACCACCTCACACAGGCTCAGGGCTGCCCATAATCCACCAACTTTGCACAGTCCACTTCTACCTCTGCCTTAAGAAAACAAAACACAGACTGGGTGATTACTTTGCAGAACAGAAATGTTCTACCCACAAAAATGATTCTCAGCATCCAGTTGCCTGCCATTTCCACACACCACTTTTTGGGGACCCAGTGACCTTCTGGACTCAATATTGCGGTGAATAATTTCAGGGCATCAGCACCTTCTCCTACCTCCTTCCCCCAACCCCCACACACCAGGCCTTGTCATCACATGGGCTGCTACCAAAACAATCCATTGTCAGTGATGAATGGTCCCCATCAGCAGCTGTTCATTCTCCCAGGCTGACCTTTCCCCTTTCGTTTGTCTGTCCAATTGTTTTTGTCTCTGTCTGGGATCTGTTTCCACTGAGTGTTTACTCCTGCCCCCTCACCCCCCTCCCCATCTTCAGCATCTATACCAACCTTTCCCCAGCTATAATCAGTTATAGAGTCATACAGCACAGGAGCAGACCCTTCAGTTCAATGAGTCCATGCTGACCATAATCCCATACTAAGTAGTCCCACCTGCCTTCTCTTGGCCCATATCCCTCCAAACATTTCTTTTTCATTAAATTATCTAAATGCCTTTTAAACGCTGTAACGATCCCCACATCCACCATTTCCTCTGGAAGTTCATTCCACATGAACCACTCTCTGTGTAAAATGAAAACTGCCCCTTACAGGCATAGAGTCATAGAGATGTGCAGCACGGAAACAGATCCTTCGGTCCAACCCGTCCATGCCGACCAGATATCCCAACCCAATCTCGTTCCACCTGCCAGCACCCGGCCCATATCCTTCCAAACCCTTCCTATTCATATACCCATCCAAATGCCTCTTAAATGTTACAATTGTACCAACTTCCACCACTTCCTCCGGCAGCTCAGTCCATACACATACCACCCTCTGCATGAAAAAGTTGCCCCTTAGGTCTGTTTTATATCTTTCCCCTCTCACCCTAAACCTATGCCCTCTAGTTCTGGACTCTCCGACCTCAGGGAAAAGATCTTGCCTATTTATCCTATCCATGCCTCTCGTAATTTTGTAAACCTCTATAAGGTCACCCCTCAGCCTCCTTCCTTATGTCTTTTTAAAATCTTTCTCCTCTCACCTTAAAGATATGCCCTCGTCTTGAAATCTCCCACCTGAGCAAAAAGACATCTGCCATTCACCTTATCTATATTCCTCATGCTTTTATCGATCTTGATAAGGTCACCTCTCAACTTTGTACGCTCCAGTGAGAAATGTCCTAGTCGCTCCAGCCTCTTCCGATAACTCAAGGCCTGCTTTATTTCCAACATCCTGGTAAATCTCTTCTCCAGCTAAATGATATCCTTGCAATAACAGGGTGACCAGAACTGGACACAATAGAGGCCTCACCAGCATCCTCTCCAACCTGAACATAACATCCCAACTCGATTATCAAAGGTCTGAGCAATGAAGGTAAGTGTGCTGAACCACCGTATTTGTGGGCGGCACGGTGGCACAGTGGTTAGCACTGCTGCCTCACAGCGCCGGAGACCTGGGTTCAATTCCCGACTCAGGCGACTGACTGTGTGGAGTTTGCACATTCTCCCCGTGTCTGCGTGGGTTTCCTCCGGGTGCTCCAGTTTCCTCCCACAATCCAAACATGTGCAGGTCAGGTGAATTGGCCATGCTAAATTGCCCATAGTGTTAGGTAAGGGGTAAATGTAGGGGTATGGATGGGTGGGCGCTTCGGCGGGTCGGTGTGGACTTGTTGGGCCGAAGGGCCTGTTTCCACACTGTAATCTAATCTAATATATAGATGATGCAAATTTGGAAGAATTCTGTATCTGAATCTCTCGGTCTCTGTTCTACAGCACTACCCAAGGCCCTACTTTTAATTGTGTAAGTCTTCCCTTTGTTCAAAGTTTGTGAGAAGATTTGTTTCCCTTTGTTTGTTTTTCCAAAGTGCAATACCTCACACTTATCTTAAACTCCATCTGTCACTCTTCAGCCCATTGACCCATTTGGTTAAGATCTTTTTGTATTCTAAGACAACCTTCTTCACTGTTCAATATTCTATCAATTTTGGTATCAACCACAAACTTGCAAGACATGCTTTTTGTAGTCTCATCGAAATTGTTGATATAAATGACTGACAAAAGTGGGCCCAGCCCTGATCCCCGTGGAACCCTGCTGGTCACAGGCCTCCAGAACAAAACCCTCCCTCCACCGTCACTCTCTGTCTTCTGCCTTTCAGCCAATTGTGCATCCACTTGCCAAGCTCACCCTGAATCCCATGGGATCTAACTTCACTAATTAGTCTACCATGCTGAACCTTGTCAAAGGATTTACCAAAGTCTAAGTAAACAATGTTAGCCCCTCTGCCCTCATCAATTTTCTTGTTTACTTCTTCAAAAAAATCCATCAAGTTTGTGAGACACGATATCCCTCGCACAAAACCATCCCAAATCATTCCTTGCCTCTCCAAATTCATATAAATCCAAAATTTCGGAACAACTTCATCACCACCGAAGTCAGACTCACAGGTCTGAAGTTCTCAGCCTTCTCCTGACATTCTTTCTTGAACATTCGCCATACTCCAGTCATTCAGCACCTGACTATTATTTATGGATGATACAAATGTTCCTGCAGGGGGCCCAGCAATTTCCTCATAACTTCTGACAAAGTCCTGGGATTGAGTAGATCATGTCTCAGAGATTCATATTTATATTTTCGAAGACCTCGAACAATTCCTCTTCTGTAATACAAGGTGTTTTCAAAATTTTAATACTTATTTCTCAAAGTTCTCTAGCTTCCACTTCTTTCTCCACAGTAAAAACTGACACAAAATGTTCATTTGATATCTCTCCCATCTCCTGAGGTGTGGCATGGTGGCTCAGTGGTTAGCACTGGCACCAGGGACCTGAGTTCAATTCCAGCCTCAGGCAGCTGGAGTTTGCATGTTCTCCCTGTGTGGTGAGGGTTTCCTCCCACTGTCCAAAGATGTGCAGGTTCGGTGAATTGGCCATGTGACGTTGCCCATAGTGTTAGGTGCATTAGTCAGTGGAAATGGGTCTGGGTGGGTTACTCTTTCGAGGGTCGGAATGGGTTTGTTGGGCTGAAGGGCCTGTTATCACATTAGATTAGATTAGTTACAATGTGAAAACAGGCCCTTCAGCCCAACAAGTCCACACCGACCCGCCGAAGCGCAACCCACCCAGACACATTCACGTACATTTACCCCTTCACCTAACGGTACGGTCAATTTTAGGTTAGCCAATTCACCAAACTTGCACATTTTGTGGACTATGGGAGGAAACCAGAGCACCCGGAGGAGACCCATGCAGACACGGGGAGAATGTGCAAACTCACACAGACAGTCGCCTGAGGCGTAGAATTGAACCCGGGTCTCTGGCACTGTGAGGGAGCAGTGCTGATCACTGTGCCACCGTGCCGCCCACATTGTAGGGAATCTAAAACACAAAGGCAACCTCTTTGTTTTTTAAGGAGACTTACACTCTATCTCTTGTTGCTGTCTTGGTCTTAATGTACTTATAGAATCCCTTTGGATTATCCTTAACCTTATTTGCCGAGGCTATCCCATATCCTTTCTTTAACTTCCTGATCTCCCTCTTATGAATGGCCTGACACTCATTATACAGTGCAAGAGATCCATTTGGATCCAGTTGTTTATATTGAGTATATGATTCTCTCCTATCCCTGACTGGAACCTCCATCTCTTTATTCACCTGTTGTTCCTGAAAGCAGTACAGTTGAAACCATCCTTTGTGAATGGTCTTTTCTGTCTCAGAAGAGATCGCAGTGATCCAATAATCTGAATCCCTGAACATTACACCACCTCTTCAGCCATTGATTTGTCTCCTTTATCCTTTTGTTCCCTTATCTGAGCTTGGCTTTGGGAGTAAACCAGAGATTACTACTTTTGAGGGTCTGTTTTTTATATCTTCTACCTAACCTCTGATATTCACTTTGCAAAGCCTTTACTCTTTCCCTAACTATGTCATTCCCATCAATGTGTACAAAAACGTCCGGTGTCTCACTCTTCTCTTTAACAGTATGTGTCAATCATTTTGCAATGTCCGAAATCCTAGCACCAAGAAAACAGTACAATATCCTAGATTCATGCTCACTGCTGCAGAACCTCCTGTCTGTGCCCTTGACAGGAGAGTCACCTACAATAATTATTCTTTTAAATTTTGTCAAACCCCTCCAAATATAAGATTCATTCTTACAGTCCCTTCTAATTTCCTCTGAGAGATTATCCTTTCAACAGTATGAGAGATTTCTGAACTACCTTCTTACCTTTCCTGACAGTCATCCTTCTATCTGACTGATCCTGCTGTGTTATCAGCTCTCGAAATCTACTGGCCGTCTAACTCTGCGTCTCTTGTATGCCCTCAATGTCATTAAGTCTAAAAAGAAGCAACTTACAACAGCATATTATCTCTAAAATAAACTACCTTTCTTTATCCAAAGAGTTAATATTAAGCACAAGTGGTCCAGCAGACAGCTATCAATGTTCTGATTAAAAGGAAAATCCCACGTGTCAGCCTGTCCAAGAGCTCTGTAAACACAACTTGGTTTGAAACAAAACATTCCTCAGCAATTTAAAAAAATGCTTCAGTGAGTTTAAAAACATCTCTCTCATAATTTCATAGTGGAAAAAGACTGAACAGTCCACATGTGGGCCTATCCAAAACTTCCATTGAGAAAACTCCATTTCATAAAAAATTGTGTCAGTTTTTTTTGCTTCTTTTGCATTTTTGACGAGAAAAAAGCTAAAAATTAATCAAATAAAAAGCTTATATCCTGAAATTTAGTAAATGTAAGAAATCTGAAAGTAAATCTGGAAATAAATCTGAATCTCAGGAGCAGCTGCAAGATCCACACTCCTCTCAGTCCACTGTTTTTGATCATTTTATTTCTGAAGAAGTGTCACTGGACCCAAAACATTAACTCTACTTTCTCTGCAGAGATGCCACCATACCAGCTGAGTTTTTCCTGCAAGTGTCAGGTCAGTGGAAGCGAGTGTGAGTCCTGGAGGTTGGGTCAGGGGCTGTATGAGGAACAGCACTAGGTCCCATGATTTCTGTCCCTAGCCCTATCTACACGTGAATGCTGACCCACTGAATTATATTTGCCGGCTGGGTAAGGAATCACCTATGATGCTGGGGACATCTTCTGGGTCAAGTTATTTGGGAATACTTCAGCCCTAACATTTGCACTGATGAGCAGGGCTCCCCCTCATTGAGGATGGGGATGGGGATGAGGTACGAAGGGAAACTGGCCAAAAATATAAAGGAGGATAGTAAAAGCTTTTTTAGGTATGTGAAAGGCAAAAAAATGGTTAGGACTAAAATCGGACCCTTGAAGACAGAAGCAGGGGAATATATTATGGGGAACAAAGAAATGGCAGAAGAATTGAATTGGTACTTCAGATCTGTGTTCACACAAGCAATCTCCCTGAGGTAATAGTGGCTGAAGGACCTGAACTGAAGGGAATTTATATTTGCCAGGAATTGGTGTTGGAGAGACTGTTTAGTCTGAAGGTTGATAAGTCCCCGGGGCCTGATGGTCTACATCCCAGGGTACTGAAAGGAGGTGGCTCGAGAAATCGTGATGCGTTGGTGATTATTTTCCGGAGTTCGATAGATTCAGGATCAGTTCCTACGGATTGGAGGGTGGCTAATGTTGTACCACTTTTTAAGAAAGGAACGAGTGAAAGCAGGAAATTATAGTCAAGTTAGTCTGACCGAGATGGTTGGAAATATGCTGGAGTCTATTATAAAGGATGAAATTACGACACATCTGGATAGCAGTAACAGAATAGGTCAGAGTCAGCATGGATTTATGAAGGGGAAATCATGTTTGACTAATCTTCTGGACTTTTTTGAGGATGTAACTCTGAAGATGGACGAGGGAGATCCAGCAGATGTAGTGTACCTGGACTTTCAGAAAGCCTTTGATAAAGTCCCACATTGGAGGTTAGTGAGCAAAATTAGGGTGCATGGTATTGGGGGCAAAGTACTAACTTGGATTGAAAGTTGGTTGGCTGACAGGAAGCAAAGAGTAGTGATAAACGGCTCCATTTCGGAATGGTAGGTAATGACCAGTGGGGTACCGTAGGGATCAGTGCTGGGACCGCAGCTTTTTACAATATATATTAATGATATAGAAGATGGTATTAGTAATAACATTAGCAAATTTGCTGATGACACTAAGCTGGGTGGCAGGGTGAAATGTGAGGAGGATGTTAGAAGATTACAGGGTGACCTCGACAGGTCAGATGAGTGGACAGATGCATGGCAGATGCAGTTTAATGTGGATAAATGTATGGTTATCCACTTTGGTGGTAAGAACAGGAAGGCAGATTACTACCTAAATGGAGTCAAGTTAGGTAAAGGGGCAGTACAAAAAGATCTGGGTGTTCTTGTACACCAGTCAATGAAGGTAAGCATGTAGGTACAGCAGGTAGTGAAGAAGGCTAATAGCATGCTGGCCTTCATAACAAGAGGGATTGAGTATAGAAGCAAAGAAGTTCTTCTGCAGTTTGTACAGGGCCCTGGTGAGACCACACCTAGAGTATTGTGTGCAGTTCTGGTCTCCAAATTTGAGGAAAGACATTCTGGCTATTGAGGGAGTGCAGCGTAGGTTCACGAGGTCAATTCCTGGAATGGCAGGACTACCTTACGCTGAAAGACTGGAGCAACTGGGCTTGTATAGCCTTGAGTTTAGGAGACTGAGAGGAGATCTGATTGAGACATATAAGATAATTATAGGATTTGACACTCTGGCGGCAGGAAACATGTTTCCGCTGATGGGTGAGTGCCGAACCAGAGGACACAGCTTAAAAATAAAGGGTAGACCATTTAGGACAGAGATGAGGAGAAACCTCTTCACCCAGAGAGTGTTGGGAGTGTGGAATGCTCTGCCCCAGAGGGCAGTGGAGGCTCAGTCTCTGAATTCATTTAAGAAAGAGTTGGATAGAGCTCTCAAGGATAGTGGAATCAAGGGTTATGGGGATAAGGCAGGAACAGGATACTGATTAAGGATGATCAGCCATGATCATATTGAATGGTGGTGCAGGCTCAAAGGGCAGAATGGCCTACTCCTGCACCTGCTGTCTATTGTCTATAGTCTATTTGTGGAGACTCATACTCCTGTTAGTTGCTTAATTGTCCTGAACTATTCATAACTGCATGTGACAGGTCTGCTGAGCTTATATCTGATGCACTGACAGTGGAATCACTTCACCCAGAGCATCAATTGCTGCTCATGCTGTTTGACATGGAAGTAACCCTGTTTTATAGCTGACATCTCATTTTCAGGTTTGATGGTGCTGTGCATGGAATCCCCTCCTGCATTGTTCATTGAACCAGGATTGATGTCCTGACTTGATGTTAATGGCTGAGTGGGGGAAAATTACAGGCCATGAGTTTCAACTGTACTGCTTTCAGGAATGGGTGAATAAAGAGATGGAGGTTCCAGGCTGAAGAGGTGTGTAATGTTCAGGGATTCAGATTCTTGGATCACTGCGATCTCTTCTGAGACAGAAAAGACCATTCACAAAGGATGGTTTCAACTGTACTGCTTTCAGGAACAATGGGTGATTAAAGAGCTGGAGGTTCCAGTCAGGGATAAAAAAGAATCATATACTCAATATAAACAACTGGATCCAAATGGATCTCTTGCACTGTATAATGAGTGTCAGGCCATTCATAAGAGGGAGATCAGGAAGTTAAAGAAAGGATATGGGTAGCCTCGGCAAATAAGGTTAAGGATAATCCAAAGGGATTCTATAAGTACATTAAGACCAAGACAGCAACAAGAGATAGAGTGTAAGTCTCCTTAAAAAACAAAGAGATTGCCTTTGTAATGGCGGAATGGGGGAAAATTACAGGCCATGAGTTTAGAGAGTGTGTTACAACCCAATTCTGCTGTACTGATGGCCCACAGTGTCTCAGGGATCCCAGAATTGATTTGCTTGATCTGTTCAAAGTCTGTCCCATTTAACACAGGGCTAGTGCGATACATGATGGGGATATACCTCAATGTGATGATGGGACTTTGTCTCCACGGGACTGTGTGGTAGTTCCTCCTCCCAATCCTATAATAGGCAGATAGACGGCTGAGGACAAGGTCAAGCTTTTCTCTCTTGTTGGTTCCCTCACCCCCCGCCACAGACCCAGTCCAAGAGCTATGTCATTTCAGATTCCACCAGCTCAGGCAGTCGTGAAGCTGCTGAGTCTGTCTTGGTGTTGGACAGTGACGTCTCCCACCCAGAGTACATTCTGTGCCAGTGTTGACCTCAGTGCTTCCTCCAAGTGGTGATAAACATGATCAGAAGCCTGGGAGTGGGGGGATTGTGGCAGTGGGTAGTCATCCGGAGATTTCCTTGCTCATGTTGACCTGATGCCATCGGACTTCATGATAATGTTTCGAGTTATGAAAATTCTGCTTTGCAACTGCTGTCTGATTGGTTGAACTGTGCTGTTACAAAGCTATACGTTCCTGAAGTATCTGAAAGTGTAAAGTATCTAGAGCCTACAGAGAGAAAGCAGTCAGCTCTGCCTCTCCCCCATCACTGTAGAGAAAAGCAGAGAAAACACAAGTAATCTGAAAAGAAAAGTTCTGAGTTCACCTGATTGGCCGTTGGGTTTGAAGTATGCCCATCACTGTCCAGAACACAGCATCTCATTGCTGCGAAACAACACAAGGACTGTGAGAGAGAGCGATCCTTCCATCTTGTGGTCAGGACTTTTATTTTCAGGACTTATACACTGACTAGTGAGGTACTGGGGAGTGTTGCCAAACAAAGAGACCTTGGTGTGCAGGTTCATTGTTCTTTGAAAGTGGAGTCAAAGGGTAGACTGGTTAATGAAGGAAGCATTTGGTAAACTCACCTTTTTTGTTGAATGCACTGAGTATAGGAATGAGGAGGTCTTGTCATGGCTGTACAGGTTGCTGGTTAGACCACTTTTGGAATACTGCATTCATCTCTGGCCTCCCTGCTGTAGGAAAGATGTTGAGAAACTCAAAAGGGTTCAGAAAAGATATTCCGGATATCTGATGGGCATGGACAAGTTGGACTGAAGGGTCTGGTTCTATGCTGCACATACCTATAACTTTCCTTTCACATTTTGTACTGGTTTCATCCAAACTCAGTGTCTCCCTTTGCCATTGATGTGGGAGTTTCAGAGTTGAATCTGTTGCTGTGGGACTGGAGTCACATGCAGGTCAGAGTGGGTAAGGACGGTATTTCCCTTTTCTAAAGAACATCAGTGAACCAGATGGATTTTTTCCAACAATTGATCATGGTTTCATGGTTCCCATTAGACTGGTGTTTAATTCCTGATGTAATAACTGAATTGAATTTCCAGCAGCTGCCATGGTGGGAACTGAAACTCTGTCCCCAGTGTATTGGATTGCTCATGAATTTTCATTACTATTTGTTCACTACCTCTCATTATAGCTGCGAACCCTGTTCTCACTCAATAACACACTCAGAATAGAGTCTCCAAGTTGCAGTTCCACACACTGATGTCTGACCCAGTGCTGTGTTCATATCCTCTCTCTCCCTGTCTTTCGCCTCACAGCGGTTTCTGCTAAGGGTGAGAACATAGAACATAGAACATTACAGCGCAGTACAGGCCCTTCGTCCCTCGATGTTGCGCCGACCAGTCATACCAATCTAAAGCCCATCTAACCTACACTATTCCATGTACGTCCATATGTTTGTCCAATGACGACTTAAATGCACTTCAAGCAGGCGAATCTACTACCGTTGCAGGCAAAGCATTCCATACCCTTACTCCTCTCGGAGTAAAGAAACTACCTCTGACATCTGTCCTATACCTATCACCCCTCAATTTAAAGCTATGCCCCCTCATGCTCGCCGTCACCATTCTGGGAAAAAGGCTTTCCCTGTCCACCCTATTTAACCCTCTGATTATCTTTTATTTCTCTATTAAGTCACCGCTCAAACTTCTTCTCTCTAACAAAAACAGCCTCAAGTCCCTCAGCCTTTCCTCGTAAGACCTTCCCTCCATCCCAAGCAACATTCTAGTAAACTTCCTCTGCACCCTTTCCAAAGCTTCCACATCCTTCTTATAATGTGGTGACCAGAATTGTACACAATACGCCAAGTGCGGCCGCACCAGAGTTTTGTACAGCTGTAGCATAACCTCATAGTTCCGGAAATCGATCCCTCTATTAATAAAAGCTAAAACACTGTATGCCTTCTTAACAACCATGTCAACCTGGGTGGCAAGTTTCAAGGATCTGTGTACATGGACACCGAGATCTCTCTGCTCATCTGCACTACCAAGAATCTTACCATTAGCCCAGTACTTTGCATTCCGGTTACTCCAACCAAAGTGAATCACCTCACATTTGTCCACATTAAACTCCATTTGCCACCTCTCAGCCCAGCTCTGTAACTTATCTATGTGTTTCTATCATCTACAACATCCTTCGTCACTATCCACAACTCCACCGACCTTAGTGTCATCTGCGAATTTACTAACCCACCCTTCCACGCACTCATCCAGGTCATTTGTAAAAATGACGAACAGCAGTGGACCCAACACCGACCCTTGCGGTACACCACTAGTAACTGGACTCCAGGATGAACATTTCCCATCAGCCACCACCTTCTGTCTTCTTTCAGCAAGCCATTTACTGATCCAAACAGCTTTATCTCCCACAATTCCATTTCTCCGCATTTTGTGCAATAGCCTACTGTGGGGAATCTTATCGAACGCTTTGTTGAAATCCATATACACCACATCAACCGGTTTACTCTCATCTACCTGTTTGGTCACCTTCTCTAAGAACTCAATAAGGTTTGTGAGGCACGACCTACTCTTCACAAAACCGTGCTGACTATTCCGAATCAAATTATTCTTTTCTAGATGATATCAATCCTATCTCTTATAACCTTTTTCAACACTTTACCAACAACTGAAGTAAGGCTCACTGGTCTATAATTACCAGGGTTGTCTCTACTCCCCTTCTTGAATGGGTGAACCATATTTGCTATCCTCCAGTCTTCTGGCACTATTCCTGTAGACAATGATGATTTAAAGAACAATGTCAAATGCTCGACAATCTCTTCCCTGGCTTCCCAGAGGATCCCAGGATAAATCCCATCCGTCCCGGGGGATTTAACTATTTTCACACTCTGCAGGATTGCTAATACCCCTTCCTTGTGAACCTCAATCCCACCTAATTCCTGAAGAAGGGCCTGTGCCCGAAACGTCGAATCTCCTGTTCCCTGGATGCTGCCTGACCTGCTGTGCTGTTCCAGCAATAAAGTTTCAACTTTGATCTCCAGCATCTGCAGACCTCACTTTCTCCTCAATCCCACCTAGCCTAGTAGCCTGTATCTCAGTATTCTCCTTGACAACATTGTCATTTTCTAGAGTGAATACTGTCGAAAAATATTCATTTAGTTCTTCCCCTATCTCCTCTGACTCCACACACAACTTCCCACTACTGTCCTTGGTTGGCCCTTGATTGGTCAATGACAGTCGTGGATGGAGTGGGGACTGAGGAAGGAGGCTCCGCTGTATTACCCTGCACCTTCACCCACCCTGACACTCACCTCACACTCACCAGCTCCATCATATGGATTAAATCTGGCACAGGTGCTATCTTTACCTGTATATATCCTGATCCAGACCATTCCCAGGGTGAGCTGTGTGAGAATGTGATACAGTGGGATTCAGATTCATGGGGAGCATCAGCAACAACGATGTCTCAATAATGATGGTGGGACTGAGCCAGGAGGATGCTGGTCCCTATCAGTGTCGTGTGGAGCTCAATATTGATAGTTTTCAAACAACGCCTCCAACAATGCAGGAAGTTGAAGGTAAGGAACAATGTTTGAGTGGTGTCACTGTCCCAATGGCACAATGGAAACAGGGTCCACCTGGACCGGGAGCTCTCGGGTTGGCTCCTTCTCTTGGGCTCTTTCAGTTGGTCTCAGGCAGGAGACAGTGAGAAGGAGAGAGAGAGAGAGATGAGGCTGGGATTTATGGACCATTCCATCACTGTGTCTGAAACTTCCCACAGTCTCCCATCAACTCCCTAATTTGTTGTGTTCAAACTGGCTTCAGTGTTCTGAGGTAGGGACCAGAGAAAACATCACCAAGGATGCAAGCTCCAAGATCCACCTGGTTCCATGTTCCCTATGGGCAATATGGAGTCAATAACAGGGATCTCAAGGAGGGATCTGGATAAAGGAAGTCGGTGGTCAGAGTGCATCGGTTTTTGAAGATGTCAGGACATGTTTGAGAATGTGGTTGGAAAAGCAAATGGGATTTCCAGGTTTCAGAAATGGAAGTTTTGAGAACTGAGGCAGGGAGCCCATAAGACATAGGAACTGAAGAAGGCCATTCAGCCCATTGAGTCTGTTCCACATTCAGTGAGATCATGACTGAGATGATAAACGTCAATTCCCCATTCTTGCTTTATCTTCACAAACCTCGATTCTGTGAATGATTAAACATTTGTCTATCTCAGCCTTGGCTATACTTAATGACCCAACATTAACTGCTGTCTGTGGTAAAGTAGTCCAGAGATTCACTACCCTCTTAGAGAAAACTTTCCTCTCATCAAATGTGTAACCCCTCATTCTGAGCTGATGCCCTCTGTTCCTGACAAGGGGGACAACCACGCTGCACCCACCTTATCAAGCACCCGAAGCATCTTTAATGTCTCAATGTGGTCACTTGTCATTCTTCTGCAATCCATCAAGCACAGGCTCAATCTTGTCAAACACTGCCCATAAGACAGCCCCTCCCTACCTGGCATCAACTAATTGAATCTTCTCTGGACTGCCTCCAATGCCAGTTCCACTTTCCTTTGATAAGGGACCAAAACTATCCACAATATTCCAGCTGTGAGCTAACTAGTGTCTGGTAAAACCTCCCCACTTTAAAATTCTATTCCATTTGAAATAAAGGTCAGCATTCCATTGACCTTCCCTACTGTCTGCTGAATGTTTTTGTGAAACTTCCATATTCTTCTGTTCTGTAACTTTCTGCAGGCTTTCTCTGTTTCACTAATATTCAGCCTCTCTATTCTTTGTGCCAAATGTATAACCTTACATTTTCCATATTATATTCCAACTGCCATGTTTTTCCCACTTATTTAACCTGTCGAGATCTCTCTGCAGCTTCTTTATTTCATCCTCATCACTTGCCTTCTCACCTACATTTTTGTCATCAGCAAACTTGGCTCCAGTACATTCACTGACCTCATCCAAATCATTAATGTATATTTTAATAAATGTGGCCTCATCTCAGATCCTGTGATACACCACTAATTACAGTTTGCTGGCTGGTTACCACTCCCGTCTTATCCCAACTCTCTGTTTTCTAACAGTTAGTCAATTCTCTATCCACGTTCGTATACTACCACCAGCACCATAGAATCTAATCGCATTAAGGAGTTTAATGTGTTGCACCTTCTGAAATATATTTTAAAAACATATGAAACATCCACCGATTCCCCTTTATCTATCCAACTTGTCACCACCTCAAAGAATTCAAGATAATTTCCCCTTTATGAAGTCATGTTGACTCTGCTTGCTCATATTATACATTTCTAAATGTTCTGCCAAGACATCCTTAGTTTTGATCTCACATTTTCCCAATAACAGTCATTAGCTAGTTGCTCTACAGAGTCACAGAGATGTACAGCACGAAAACAGACCCTTCGGTCCAACTCATCCATGCTGACCAGATTTCCTAAATTAATCTCGTCCCTTTTGCCAGTGCTTGGGCCATGTCTCTCTAAACCCTTCCTATTCATATACCTATCCAGATGCCTTTTAAATTTTGTAATTGTACCAGCCTCCACTACTTCCTCTGACATCTCATTCCATACACGCACCACCTTCAGCGTGAAAAAGTTGCCCCTTATGTCCATTTTAAATGTTTCCTCTCTCAGCCTAAACTTATGCCCTCTAGTTCTAAACTTTCCCACACCAGGAAAAAGGCCTTGTCTATTTCCCTGATGAGATTGCCAAGACTATGCCGTGGAAATGCTTAATTTGCTTCAAACACAGCACTTGGAGCAACATATCTGATGGAAAGTTATTGGCCTGAAATGTTAACTCTGTTTCTGACTCCACACCGGCTGCCAGACCTGCTGAGTTTCTCCAGCACCTTCTTTTTATTTCCAATTTTCTGCATCCCCATTTTTTCACTTTCATTTTTGCTGATGTCTTTATCTCAAATTACGCCCCCAATTCTCACTCTCCTTCTCCCAATTTGCAGGGCATTCCATCATGTATTGTAGGAGAAAGTGAGGACTGCAGATGCTGGAGATCAGAGCTGAAAATGTGTTGCTGGAAAAGTGCAGCAGGTCAGGCAGCATCCAAGGAGCAGGAGAATCGACGTTTCGGGCATGAGCCCTTCTTCAAGAAGAAGATTCCTGAAGAAGGGCTCATGCTCGAAACGTCGATTCTCCTGCTCCTTGGATGCTGCCTGACCTGCTGCGCTTTTCCAGCAACGCATCATGTATTGTACTCAGCTATCCACACAGTAACCTTCAGAAGTCTAACCAGATGTTTGTTACTGTAGTTGATGGAAACCTTGTAGCAATGTCCCAGTAAACTATATCCAGCCTGCTGCCTGATGCAGTCCCTTCTTTTTTCCTGCCATCTTGAAAGGAAACATCCGCCATCCCCAGTGAGACCACATTGCTTCAGAACTCTAAGTGATGGACACATTGGGTAACTTTGTTTTCTGTCTCCTTTCCTTGAAACACAAGAGTGTTACTTTGGGAGATTTCCAATTCTCTGGGACCTTTCCAAAGATTCTTGGAAGGTGAACACCTGTGCGTTTATTGTCTCTTCAATAATTCCTTTAATACTCTTGATTCATCCTGTCAGGTCCAGGGGACCAGTTGGTCTTTAACTCCATCAGTTTCCTTCGCGGTTTTTCTGTCATGATAGTTATTAGACATACAGACATGTACAGCATGGAAACAGACCCTTCAGCCCAACTCATCCCCGGCAACCAGATATCCTAATTAATCCAGTCTCATTTGACAGCACTTGGCCCTTATCCTTCTAAACCCTCCTATTCATACAGGCATCACCCTCTGCATGTAAAAGGTCCCATTTAAATCTTTCCCCTATCCCATTAAACCTCTGCCCTCTAGTTTTGGACACCCGTACCCTGGGGAAAAGACCTTGACCATTCACCCCATCCATGCCCCACATGATTTTATGAACTTCTAAAAGCTCAGCCCTCAGTCTCTGATGCACCAGGGGAAACAGCCCAAACCTATCCAGCCTATCCCTATATCCAAACACTCCAACCCTGGCAACATCCTTCCATATACTTCCTGAACTTTTTGAATTTCACAAAGTCTTTCCGATAGCAGGGAGACTAAAAGTGAACGCAGTATTTCAAAAGTGGCCTAGCCAGTGTCCTGATGAGTAACAACATGACCTCCCAACTCTTACACTCAATGCACTGACCAAGAAAGGCAAGTATACCAAACACCCTCTTCACTCCCCTGTCTACCTGTGACTCCACTTTCAAAGAACAAGACCTCTTTGTTCAGCAACACTTCCCAGGACCTTATCACTGAGTGTATAAGGCCTGCACTGATTTGCCCGACTAAAAGGTAACATCTCACATTCTTCTAAATTAAACTGTATCTGCCATTCCTCAGCCCATCGTCCCATCTGATCAAAGTCCTGTTGCACTCTGAGATAACCTTCTTTGCTGTTCAGTATACCACCGATTTTGGTGTCATCTGCAAACTTACTAAACATAGCTCCTGTATTCAAATCCAAATCATTGATATAATCGTGGAACATGAAGCTGTCAGTCCTGATCATCCCTGCGCTATGTTTCTGTAATAGCTGTGATATCCCAGTCCCATCTTCCCAACCATGCCCTGAGTTCATCTGCCTCACATCTCAGTCTGCTTACATTGAAATAAGTGCATGCTAATTGATCAGTTCGATCTTGTTCTCTGCTTTGCTCCTGCCTGCACTGACTACTTGACTTGTTCCTTTTCCCATGTGCACCATCTCAGAATGATCCCTTTTCTCACTATCACCCTGCAATCCCCCACAACCCTCACCTTTCACCTCCATCCTGGTTGGCTCCAGTAAATCTCTCCTTCCTGTACAGCTTCAACTCGTCTTTCTTATAAAGGACACTTCTACCCCAGAAGAGATTCTAATGATCTGAAAGTTTGTATTCTCCCCTATACCAGCTTCTCAGCCAATCATTTATCTGCTTTATCCTCCTATTCGTATGATCACTTGCACATGGTACCAGGAATAATCCAAATATTACTGTACTCAAGGACCTACTTTTTAGTCTCCTGCCTATCTTACTATATTCTCTCCTCACAATCCAATCTTTTTCTCTTCCTATCTCATTGGTTCTAATGTGTACAACGACCTCCTGTTGGTCCCCCCCTTCCCTTTAAGAATATTCTGCACTCTCTCCGAGACAGTCTTGACCTTGGCACTGAGGAGGCAAGACACCATTCTGATATCTCACTGCAGGCCACTGAAACGACTATCTGTGCCTCTGACTAGAGACTCACTTGGAACCTGACCTACCCCCCGTTACAGTCGAGCCAGTCTCAGTCCCAGAAAGTTGGCTGTCCGTGCTGCTTCCTCTGAGAGCCCATCACTCCCTACAATTTCCAAAACAGCATACTTGTATTTATTGTATTTATTCTTGTCCTTTTGCCCTTGAATAGTTATTAAGTTTGGGATGCATTTCATGCCTTTTACTGTGTAAACTGCTAAAAACGATTTATTCAGCTCCTCTCCTATTTCTTGGTTCCTGATGATTATTTCCCAGCCCTTACTCTCGAAGGGGTCTGTGGTCACTCTGGCCCTTTTCTTCCTTTTTCGATATTTGCTCTCTCGCTCTCTCTCTCTCATGATTTTACTTGCAAGTTTACACTCAGAGTGTATTTTCTCTGACTTTATTACAATTTGGTCATCTTTTGTTGGTTGTTAAAATCTCTTTGGTTTACCATTAGTATTTGTCACGTTATATGTTCCTTCTTTCAACTCGATACTATACTGAACTTCCCTGGTTAACCCTGATTGGCTTATCCACTTCCCAGAATGCTTCTTCTCACTGGATTGTCCCTTTGCTGTGGAGCCATGAACTATTTTGTTCCAAGTCTGCCGTTGTTCCTCAGCTGTTTTTGCTGCTATCCTGCTCCTACAGCTCACTCCAGCCAGTTCTGCCCTCATTCCCTTCAATAAGCTCAGCACAGTTACTGCCAACTAAAGCTCCTCCCCCTCAAACTGAGTATTAAATTCTATCGTGTTATGGTGACAGATTCCAGGGTATTTCTCACTCTGGCATTGTTTATTAAACCTGAATCATGACACATCACCAAACCCAAACTAGCCTGATCCCTGGTTGGATCCACAGCACATTGTTCTCGGAGACTGCCTTCAATATGTCTCTGAATTCTTCCTCATGGCTCCCTCTGCTCATCTGACTATCCCAATATGCATGAAGATTAAAGCCACCCATGATTAATGTACTGCTTCTGTTACATGCCCTTACTATCTGCTGATTTATTCCCGTCCCCACTGTGACAATACTGCTCCTTTGACAAGGATATTCTGTCCTTGGTTTTTTGAAAGGGGTTGTAAACAGAGAAGTTTTAGGGCCTATTTGATTATACATAACAGATACTGCCTCAAGAATCAGCCTTTCAATTTAAAACAGAAAAGAATTATGCAATGAAAGGGAAGTCGCCAGTTATTCCAGCTCAGCTTTTTCTGGTTTGGTTTGGTTTAGCAAGCAGTCAGTTTTATGAGGTTGCTGGACAAAGAAACAGCTCCATGTTGATCCTCTCTCTCCCTCTCTCTCTCTCTGAAATCTCTCCTGTGTGAACCAGTGTTTGATTGTAGTTTTTTTGCCAAGAGAGTGTTTATGGAGACGTTTCAAGTATTTGGAACAGCATTATTCAGTTGCAATCGAGGCGATTGGGTTTTTAAATAATTCTGGGATTCTAAATGTGTTTTTCTTTTGTTCGTGTGTGAATAAATACTGTTTTGTTTAAAAGTGAGTGGTTGGGCCAGCTGCATCTCTCCTGGATTATCCAATCGACATTTGCTTAAAACAACTCAATAAGTTAGGGTCTGGGCGAAGTTCCTGAAATGTTTTGAGGGGGTGTGGCCTGGTCCATGACACCCACCATATAGCTACTGCTATGGGTCCCATGGATTACGCCCACAACATCTTATTGCCATTTTTGTTCCTTATGGAAGGAACCATATGGAAGGGTGAATCTGAAACTCATTTCACATTAGGATGGAGATGGAGAGAGATTCCTCCTTTCCGAGGATGATTAATTTATAAAGCTGTTACAGCATGGAGCTAATTCCTCCCCCTGCCTCCCCACACATCCCAACACCACCATCCCCCAAAACTCATAGAAGTGGTCGGTGCTGCAGGAAATCTTCAACAGACCTCAATCGAACTGTGTTCATGACATAGGTTATGGTTGGGAATTAGTGAAAGACTATGTTCAGGTTAATATCAGAAATGTTCACCTTCACACAGACACGTGTTCAATCATTGGAATGGGATTTCAGGACAGAGTGAAGGAGCACAGACTGGAGTATAGGGCTGGGGAATGAAAAACAATCATTTTTAGTGAAGTTGGGAGGGATGTTGGGCCCAGAATGAATGAATTCATGTGGGTTCAGTCCTTTTTCTAATCTGAAAGTATCCCATGAATGAGTAAATCAAAATGAGGGGGTTGAGAGTGAATGATTTTCATCATGGTGATTCCTCAAGAGAACTACAATAGCCTGGTCCAGACCTGTGAGAAATATGTGTGGGATGTTTAATTACTCATTTTAGTGTGAAGTTGAAAGAAATGGAACAAACTGAATTCAGAACTTCTGGGCATTGGCCTCATCCATTCTGATGTTTGTCCTTTCCTCAGCTGCTCAGGGAAATGTCTCAGTGGTGACTGGGACAGAGGGAGATTCAGTTACTTTACCCTGTATCTTCAGGAGCTGGGACTCCCATACCCTGACCACTGTTACCTGGATGAGGAAGGAGCCTTACCAACACATTGTTACATTTCCAGCCCAATCACAGGGAACTTGGACAACTGTACACGATGGAAATCGGTACGAGCTCATCGGGAACCCAGAGGAGGAAAATGCCTCGAGCAGGATAAACCAGCTGAGAGTGAGGGACAATCACACTTACCTGTGTCTGGTGGAATACAGGTCAGAACCTGATTCTCAGTATCTGATCCAGAAGGAGACTCAGGTATGGGTTTATGGTAAGAAATCATTGTGGGGGGACAACAGTTGATGGTATTATCGATGGATGGTTAATCCAACACCCAGGTAATGTTCTGGGCAGAAGGATTCAAATCCTACCATGGCAGATGTGGAATTTGAAATTAATAAAATTCTCAAAGTAAGAGTGAAAAGCTGACTATGTGACCACTGTTTATTGTTGTAAAAACCCATCTGGTTCACTAATGATCTTTTGTGAAGGGAACTGTCATCCGAACCTGGCCTGGCCTACTTGTGACTCCAGACACACAGCAATGTGGTTTATTCTTAACTAATAGGGATGGGTAATAAACGCTGCCCTACCCAATGTCCTTCTCATCCCGTAATTGAATGAATATTAAAAAGTATTCAGTCTGTAGAGAGTGTACAGTGAGACTGTAGCAGGTTATGCAAATGTTTAATGATTTGGTCATTGAAACTAAAATATAAACCCTGTTTCTCTCCGCAGGTGGGGTCTGGCCTGCTGAGTATTTACAGCGTTTTGATTTTTATTTCTAATTTCCAACATCTGCAGTATTTTGCATTTGTGTTTGAAATTTGACTCTTTAAACAGTTAATGTAATTTGATGTGTTGATCCTTTTAGGTACATTCTGATGTCAGTATTGAAAGGCATTGACACACTCAGAACATTCAGTCCAATCCCCAAACGATCCAAAGTTTAACTGACAATGAGATCATCTCCTCGAGCTGCAGACTAATGGGTCCCTCTTGGTTACAATGAAAGTGTTCACACCTTCATCAGGAATAGTTCCATCAGTGCAAGCACATTTCCCCAGTTTCTGTCTGACTGTGTGAGGCATCACAGCCACGTGGGACCTATCCTAACCCTGCATTCACACATGGGTTATAAAAGGAGTTGATGGTATAATGCTACTGTCACTGGGTAACTAATCCAGACACTCATGTCTGGGGCCATGAGTTCAAATCCGACCACAGCAGAAGGTGAAAGATGAATGAAATTTTAAACATTTGGAATTTAAATGAAAAGCTAACCTATGGTCACATGTGACCACTGTTGATAGTTGGGAAAGCTCATCTGACTCAGTCAGGTCCTTTACAGTATGAAATCTGCCTTCCTTACTTGGTCTGGCCTACATGTAGGGCACAGGACAGGGTGGAATGTTAGATCAGTGCTCAGTAATGGGTGCCCTTGTGTTGGTGAGTCAAGGATGGGTCCAGGAAATACCCTGCTGAATGTTTTAAAGTATCCATCTAACCTTATATTCTGTGTCACAGAATTAAGCGGTTGCCTCCTTCAGGGGTTTTTCTGATCTGCAATGCACAGCCTGAAAGGCCAATGGAAATAAATTTAATAGAGTGATCTTTCAGGCGATAATTGTGTGAGTATTTGGAGGGGAGCAAATTCCTGGTCTGTGGGAAACAGCAGGTGAGAGTGTTGAACTGGTTTGCTCCATTGCAGAACATTGTGTTTGTACATTTAACCTCTTGCTGTGTAACCCTGCTATAAGTTTCACTGCAGCAACATGGAGGTATTCCTGAATAATGCTGTTCTTGCTGTTTTCCAGTGAAGAGGACTGAGCCCACCACTGTATATCTGCCAGTCATTCCAATGCTTCTCATCCTGCCCATCTGCTTCATAATCTTCATCAACTTCAGGAACAAAGGAGGTGGGTTCATGGAGAATGAGGTTTAAAAAAACAGTATGGTTCTGACATAACCAGAGGGAGGGGTGCACAGGAGATTCACCAGGATGTTGCCTGGGATGGAGCTTTCTTGTGAGTGATTTAACATTGGGATGTTTCACAAGGATATCCATTTAAACCCATTCTATTGAACTCTGATGGATCAATCCCCATTCTCCTCCCATCACTGTTGAATCTCAATGCACTAAAATGTCTTTTCATTCACTCCCATTTGACAGAATCATAACAAATCACATCTTTTGCATTCATTCCCACTTTGTACAGACTCTCAAACAGAACAGAAAGGAAGTTGCAGTTCACCACAACAGTCTTGTGTGCTTTATTGTTCAAGTGGCTTTCGAGAGTTTGCTGGATAAAGGCATAGACATGGTGGCTCAGATAGTCTGAGTAACAGAGCTATATTTGGGGAGGAATGGTAACATGGACTCCTCTTCTGGCCTGTGCAGAGAGTGCAATGTTCAGGCACTGGTCTGTTTTGGGACTGCCCTCATTACCTGTCTTTGCTCTGACTGAACAAATTGAACAGGCAGGATGGCTTAGGCATATTGAAGGCCTCAGAATCCTGAGCTCAGTTACGTTAGTGCTGAAGACCCTGAGAAGTTTAAATTCTGATCCTTATCTTCATGGCCTCTCCCTCTGTATCTCTGTCAGTTGTATTTTGGCTTCATAGAGAGAAGTTTTGATACAGGAGCAGGAATGTCTTGCTGTAATTGTACAAGGTCTTGGAGAAGCCACACCTGGAGTATTGGGTGCGGTTCTGGTCCCCTTATCTGAGGAAGTATGTTCTGGCATTGGACAGAGTGCAATGAAGGTTTCTCAGACAGACTCCTGGGATTTCAGGGCTGATGTATGAAGAGAGATTGGATCGGTTAGGATGGTATTCACTGGAGTTTGGAAGAATGAGGGGGATCTCAGGGAAATGTGTGAAATTTCAATAAAAGCTGTCGAGGTAAATGTAGGAGAGATGTTTCCGATGACCGGGGAGACAAGAACCAATGGTCACTGTCAAAGGATATGGGGTAGGCCATTCAGAATTGACATGGAGAGTAATCCCTTTGGAGTTACTGTGATCCTGTGGAGTTCCCTGCCACAGAAAGCAGTTGAGGCCAAAGCAAGGAATGTTTTTAAGAAGGAGTTAGAGTTCTTGAGGATAAAGGGATGAAAGTGTATGGGGGGAAACATTTCCAATTGTGGAGACAATGTGACAAATTTGTTCATAATTTTACAAAATATTTATGAATCTTTTTTTCTCTTTAGGGTGTTCACAGCAAATCAAGAGTACGACACCTTTGAAAAGGTGAGATAGTCAGTGACTGACGCGAGAGTAGTGGTGGAAATGGCCTGAGTCGAGAGTGTGGTGTTGGAAAAGCACCGCAGGTCAGGCAGCATCCGAGGAGCAGGAGGATCTCACTTTCGCTGAGTAGAAATGCTCTAGTTCAGGGTTGTATTGAATATTTCCTTTTCATAGACAAAATGCAGCCTCCTGCCGATGAGCTCCAAATGTGTTATTTTCCTTCTTACAAGTTGCTCAAACAGTCACTGGGAAAGTGAGAGGTAAATGACAGGTAAATAATTTCTGAGCAGAATTGGTCAATTTCTGGCTGTTTGTAAATCTCCAGCTCCAGGTTCATCTGTGATCTCTCGTCTGCAAATCAATCTACAATTCATCCTTGTGTAAAACGAAATGTTCCCCATTTTTCTCACAGTGGTCACTTTGAGTTGTAATGGCTGTTTTATGGAGGGAAAGATTGGAATGTTATCACTTGCAGTGAGTGCTGAGGATAAAAGGGACTTTTTTGTGAATCCTACTTTTTCTCCCTTGCCCTCCGAGCAGCTGAATTTCCACTGGGTGGGAATGTGATTTCCTGATTATCCCCCACTTTTCAAGATTTCCATGCTCTGTAGCATCCTCCAAAGTTACAGCAGATGGGAAGCCCTTGCAGGAATTTTCCCCTCATCTCCAACACCCTCCCTCCCTGCCTTGTAACCAGTTGCTCAAAGCTGACCCTTGGGAGCTTTGGTACATTCTGGTACCAAGGCAGAGCTGTTTCTGGTGGTGAATTATTCAAGGGTGACATGGGTGATTTGTGTCTAAATCTGAACATTTTGTTTATTCATTTACCGGTCGTGAGCATCTCTGATTGGACCAGCATTGACTACCTGTCTTCAGTTGCCCTTGAGAAGGTGGTGGTGAGCTGCCTTCATGAACTGCTCCAATCGGTGTTCTGGAGGTAAGAGCCACAGAGCCCTTAGGGAGGGATTTCCAGGATTTTGATCCAGTAACAGTTCCCCACCACCTTCTCATGGACAACTAGGAGCAGCCAGCCCAACCCATGACCTGTGAGGGGATAAGCAAAAAGATAGGATTCTTGTTAATGTGACCTGGGATTATTGCCATTAACATCCTCTGAATATTAATGTTCCTTGTATGTTTTCAGGAATGATCCAGGGTCATCCAGCATTCCTCAGCCTAATCAGGCCCAGCAGCATTGGCCCCAGGTACTGGCTGTACTCGAACTGACCAATCACCATCCATTTCAGACACTGTAACATCGAGTGTGTGAAGCATCAACACAGTGGACAGACATGCAGTGATAGAGTACCACCCTCACTGTACAGCCTGACCACTTTGGACTAACTTTCTTCCCATTCAGTGTGACCCAGTGAAAAGCAGCATGTTTCCCATTGAGAGCATCACTACTTCTCTTTTGGTTTCCTCACTTTTGGTTTGGAACTGTGATTTTAAAGTTGAGAAGTAAAGTTTGAAAAATAGGTTGTTTGACGAAAGATGAGAGAAGAAAAGGGGAACATTTGCTGTTGGAATATGGTCTGGAAAAATAATGCAGGTTAATTCAAGGTCATCGTCATTGTCATCGGTGATTACTCACTCATGAGTGTTATCATCTACTGAGGAAATTTGTGCCCCTTTTCATGGGTTCTGTGGGTCCTTGTGTGAATCCTGGAGCCACATCTCCAACCACATATTTGTTGGGTGTTTCCCAGATGTGGAACAAAGAACAAAGAAAATTACAGCACAGAAACAGGCCCTTCATCCCTCCAAGTCTGTACTGATCCAGATCCTTTGTCTAAACCTGTCACCTATTTTCTAAGGATCTGTACCCCTCTGCTCTCTGCCCATTCATGTCTCTGTCTAGATACATCTTAAATGTATCGTGCCCACCTCTACCACCTCCGCTGGCAATCCGTTCCAGGCACTCGCCACCAATCTGCATAATGAACCTTCCACACATATCTCCCTTAATCTTAGAACATAGAGCATCGAACAAAACAGCACAGAACAGGCCCTTCGGCCTTCAATGTTGTGTTGACCTGTAAAATATTCTAAGCCCATCCGCCTACACTATCACATCATTATCCATGTGCTTATCCAAGGATTGTTTAAATCTCCCTAATATGGCTGAGTTAACTACATTAGCAGGTAGGGCATTCCATGCCCTTCCCACTCTCTGAGTAAAGAATCTGCCTCTAAAATCTGTCTTAAATCGATCACCCCTCAATTTGTAGTTATGCCCCCTCGTACAAGCTGATGTCATCATCCTAGGAAAAAGACTCTCACTTTCTACCCTAACTAATCCTCTGATCATCTTGTATGTCTCTATCAAATCCCCTCTTAGCCTTCTTCTTTCCAATGAGAGCAGACCGAAGTCTCTCAGCCTTTCCTCATTAAGACCTTCCCTCCAGATCAGGCAACATCTTGGTAAATCTCTTCTGCAGCTTTTCCAATGCTTCCACATCCTTCCTGTAATGGGGCGACCAGAACTGTACACAATATTCCAAGTTCAGCCGCACTAGCATTTTGTATATTTGCAGCATGACATTGCAGCTGCAGAACTCAATCCCTCTCCCACTGAAATCTAACACACGGTATGCCTTCTTAACAGCACAATCAACCTGGGTGGCAACTTTCAGGGATCTATGTACATGGACTCCAAGATCCCTCTGCACATCCACACTACCAAGAATCTTTCCATTGACCCAGTACTCTGCCTTCCTGTTATTCTTCCCAATGTGAATCACCTCACATTTTGCTGCATTGAAGCCCATTTGTCATCTCTCAGCCCAGTTCTGCAGTTATCCAAGTCCCCCTGCAACCTGTAGCATTCTTCCACACTGTTCACCACACCACCAATTTCAGTGTCATCTGCAAACTTACTAACCCATCCACCTATGCCTACATTCAAGTCATTTATAAAAATAACTTCCAATTAAACCTGTTGGACTATAACCTGGTGTTGTGTGATTTTTAACTTTGTACACCCCAGTTCAACACTGGCATCTCCAAATTATAAAAATGACAAACAGCAGTGGTCCCAAAACAGATCGTTGTGGCACACCACTAGTAACTGGACTCCAGGCTAAGTATTTTCCATCAACCATCACTCATTGCCTCCTTTCAGAAAGCCAGTTTCTAATTCAAACTGCGAAATCACCCTCAATCCCATGCCTCTGCATGTTCTCCAACAGCCTACCATGTGGAACCTTATCAAAGGCTTTACTGAAGTCCATGTATACCACGTCAACTGCCCTACCCTCACCTACATGCTTGGTCACCTTCTCAAAACACTCAATGAGATTTGTGAGACACGACCTGACCTTGACGAAATCATGTTGACTATCAGAAATCAAATTGTTGCCAGCTAGATGATTATAAATCTTATCTCTTATAATCTTTTCCAAAACCTTTCCTACAACAGAAGTAAGGCTCACTGGTCTATAATTACTTGGTCATCCCTCCTGCCCTCCTTGAACAAGGGCACAACATTTGCAATCCTCTAGTCCTGTGGTACTAAACCTGTAGACAATGATGACTCGAATATCAAAGCCAAAGCTTCTGCTATCTCCTCCATAACTTCCCAGAGAATCCTCGGATAAATCCCATCCAGCCCAGGGGGACTTGTCTACTTTCACTCTTTCTAGAATTGATCTTGTATCTCATTCATCTCCTCTGCAATGTTCTCCTTTTCCTGAGTGAAAACCGATGAGAAATCTTCATTTGGCACATCTCTGATCTCCACAGGGTCCACACTCAACTTCCCACTTCTGTCTTTGACTGGCCCTATTCCTACCCTAGTCATCCTTTTATTCCTCACACATCTATAGAAAGATTTCGGGTTCTCCTTTATTCTACCTGCTAAAAACTGCTCATGTCCTCTCTTTGCTCTTCTTAACTCTCTTTAAATCCTTCCTAGCTAATCTGTATCTCTCCATAGCTTCATCTGAACCATCTTGTCTCATCAACATATAAGCCTCCTTTTAACACTTAACAAGAGATGAAATTTCTATAGTAAACCACAGTTCCCTTACCTTACAACTTCCTCCCTGCCTGACAGGGACATACCTATCAAGGGCACGCAATATCTGTTCCTTAAACCAACTCCACATTTCCATTGTCCCCATCCCCTGCATTTTGATAACCTATTCTCTGCATCCTAATTCTTGACTAATCGTGTTCTTATTGCCCTTGCCCCATCGATAACTCTTGACTTGTGGCATGTACCTATCCCTTTCCATCGTTAAACTAAACATAACTGAATTATGGTCACTCTCTCCAAAGTGCTCACTTACAACTAAATCAAACACCTGGCCTGGTTCATTACCAAGCACCAGATCCAGTGTGGCCTCCCCTCTTGTCAGCCCCTCGACGTACTGTGTCAGGAAATCCTCCTCTACACATTGGACAAAAGCTGATCCAACCGACGTACTAGAGTTATAGCATTTCCAGTCAATGTTGGGGAAATTAAAGTCCCCCATAATGATCACCCTGTTCCTTTCACTCCTACCCAGAATCGTTTTGCCAATCCTCTCCTCCACCTCCCTGGTCTCTGCAGAGGCCTATAAAAAAAACTCCCAGCAGTATGACCTCTTCTCTCCTGTTTCTAACCTCAGCCCATACTACCTCAGGAGACGTGTCCTTGTCAAAAGTTCTTTCAGACACCATTATACTTTCCTTGATGAACAAGGCTACACCTCCCCCTCTTTTACCGCCTTGCCTGTTTTTAATGAATGATGTGAATCCTGAAAACCTGCAACATCCCTTCCTCACCCTGGTCTATCCATGTGTCCAAAATGGCCACAACATCGAAGTCCCAGGTCCCATCCGTGCTGCAAGCTCACCTACCGTATTCCGGATACTCCCGGCATTGAAGTCGACACACTTCTAACCAGCTTGCTGTCTGCCAGCACACTCCTGTGACCGTGAAATCCTGTCCCTGTCCTCCCTACTCTCATTCTCGTTTCTACTGGAACCACACCTCAGGTTCCCATCCCCCTGTTTAAACCCACCCGATTAGCACCAGCTAATTTTCCACCCAGGATATTAGTACCCCTCTGGTTCAAGTGAAGACTGTCCTGTTTGTGCAAGTCACACCTTCCCCAGAATGAGCCCCAATTATCCAAGTACCTGAAACCCTCCCTCCTGCACCATCTCTGTTCCACTGATATCGCTCCCTATTCCTTGCCTCGCTATCACGTGGAACGGGTAACAAACCACTGATAACAACTCTGTTTGTTCTAGCTCTCAGGTTCCACCCGAGCTCCCTGAAATCCTGCCTTACATACCTATCCCTCTTTCTAACTATGTTGTTGGTACCTACATGGACCACGACTTGCTGCTGGTCACCCTCTCCCTTCAGGACCCCAAAGATACGATCCGAGACATCATGGACCCTGGCACCTGGGAGGAACACACCAGCCGTGTGTCTCGTCAATTCCCAACAAAAAATCTTTTCCCTTGTCAGTTTGAACTCATGACTCCTCGTAACTGAGACCCCACTCTGGGAAAAAGCTTCTTGCTATCCACCCTGTCTATACCTCTCGTGATTTTGTAGACCTCAGTCAGGTGCCCCTCAACCTCTGTCTTCCTCATGAAAATAATCCTAATCTGCTCAACCTCTTTTCATAGCGAGCACCCCATTATACCAAACAATATCCTGGTGAACCTCGTTTGCACTCTCTCCAAAGCATCCACATACTTTTGGTTACGTGGCGATCAGATGGGTACATAAGATTCCAAACGTGGCAGAACCAAAATCTTATACAACCATAACATGGTCTACCAACTCCTGTACTCAATACCCCGCCTGATAAAGGAAACCATGCTGTATACCTTCTCGAGCACTCTATCGAACTGCATTGTAACCTTCAGGGATCAATGGATCTGAACACCCAGATCTCTCTCTGCATTAATTTTCAGCAGGGCTTGTCCATTTACCATAATGTTTGCTCTTGAATTGAACCTTCCAAAATGCATCACCTCCACTTGCCATTTCTCTACTCAGCTCTCCAATTTATCTTTCCTCTGCTGAATTCTCTGACAGTCCCCTTCACTATCTGCTACTCCACCAATCTTAGTGTCATATGCAAACTTGAAATGAGCTGCCAGCGGAAGGAGTTGAGGTGGATACATTATCAACATTTAAAAGGCATTTGGGTAAATACGTGTCCAGGAAAGGATTAGTAGGATATGGGCCAAGTGCAGGGAAATGGGGTTAGTGTGGACAGACATTTTGGTGGGCATGGACCATTTTGGGGCAAAGGGCCTGTCTCTGTGCTGTAGGACTCCATGATTCTATAGCTCTATCTGCAGAAGCAGTCTGTATTGACCAGTGACTTTGGAATTCAAGCAAGACGTACATCCAATGTACCTGTAAGAGAACTCATCATCCAAGGATTTCATGAAGGCCTGACGTTTATCAGTAAAATGGTTATCAAACTGGAAAATCACAATTCTTTTATTTTTCTCATTTATCTTAACTCCGCGTGTGTGTGTATGTGCACACACAGATTTGTGAGAGATGTCTGATTGGATGTTTACAATCAATGAAGATTGGGCTTAGGTGGTAGATATTAATTAGATTGCCTTATAGTTTTGGATATTGGTTTGCTCAGATAACAAATCTACATCCAGAACCTCAACCTGAACTACAAATTGACTCAAAACATGCTATTGCCTTATAGTTTATCTGTGCTCAGTTTTGTTCTTCAGAATGAATTGTTGATTTTCGTTAAAATTGTAGACTTGGTGTCCAAGATGTGTTTTTTGCCATGTCTCAGTCAGAATCATTCAGTAATTTTGAGGATCATTGAATGATTTCTTTTCATTGTGATGTGTATCCAGAGATAGTGAGGTGGATTTGGTTTGGCTTGCTATCCCTGTTTCATAAGATTCCAGAAAGGGATCTAATTGGTTTCTTTAGATTATTATCTGAGCAATGAAGATTAAAACTCCTTTCCTCGGTCACTGGCTCTAGATGGATTCTTGAACCATAACCATTTCTGATTTTCTGAATCGTCAGGCCCGTTCCTTGCTGTTTCGAGCTGTTTATGGCCGGTCTGTATGGATCAAGGAAACGAGTCCAGTCACACATCCCAAATGACTCCCATAGCTGGGCTGTTGAGGGGGCCCTGAAGATCAGGTTTATGCTCTGGGGAAATGGGGTTCAATTCTCACCAAGGCAACTTGTGGAATTTAATTAATAAATCTGGAATTGAAGCCTTGTCTTCCTGATGGTGGCCATCTGAATTATCATTTGTTGCTCAAAAAAAACCTGTTTCACTAATGTCCTTCAGGGAAGCAAATCCACCCCCTTTCTCCCATCTGCCCTCCAGGTGACTTCAGATCCCACTTCAAACTTCAGTGTGACCTTTTAGGACAGATTGAATGCAATGTGTCTGACTCTGTCCTTGTCTCTGAAATGGCCAAGCAAGCCTCTCAGTTCAAGGACAGTTAGGGATGGGGAACAAATACTGACCTTGCCAGCGAGACCCACATGCCTTGAATGAATGTTAAAAATCTACCTAATCTGTTCTCACTCTCTGCTCAGTCCCTACACCCTCTAACACCTGGCCCTACCTCACTTCACTCTCTCTACCCTTATTTCTCTTTGACCCTCCCCGAGCAACCAATATCCCACCTGCCCCAATCTCATCTCTGCAAGTACAGGAGGTCTGCTTTGTTGACGTTACCTTTGCCAAGTGTGTGCTTATGCGATGCTGCTGTATTGGAGCAGTTGATGGGCAGTTGTTAAATAATATATAATTTTGTTAAGTATTTTATTGAAGGTAAAGTAATGCCAATTCTTTTTCTCATTTGTATTTAAATTGTGATGTCAGAATAAATTGAGTTTTGGTTAAAGGTGAATAGTTTGACCAATGGAATCACATCTCGAGTGCAATGCCTTGAACTTGCATTTAAACAAGAAAGAAGTTAGGATCGAAGCTATCTCCTTGATATGTTTTGAGGTGGTTTGATCTGCTCCATTACACTACACTTTGGATCTTCATATTACCTGCAAGTACTGAAATTCTGTCCTGTCCACTTGAGTCCAGGTCATACACATAGCTCAGAAAGAGCCTTGTTTCAGCACACGTCCCTCCAGTCTGAAATACAAACACTCACCGCAGTGAATCAAAAAATTACAAAGAACGGTGGATCCTGGAAATCAGAAACAAAAACAGAAATTGCTGGTGAAACCCAGCCCAGCACCTTCTGCAGGTGGGGTACACAGAGTGAGCACATGCTCCAGGATGGTCTACTCTGGTTAGTGAAGACTTTGGAACACATACAGTCACACCAACATCTGACATCTTTTCCCTCAGACAGAAAGGAAAGCATTTGCTTCCACAGAGAAAGGACAACAATATTCGTATCCTGGTAAAAGGAGTGACAGTGACATGTCTGTTTGAAGTTTCCTGTTTGTGAATGGTTCTCATTTCATATCCTCCCAACCCCTCAGTCACAGCAGCACTGTACCTGTGAGACCCTGACGGGATGCATGGCCCACTTCAGTTCCTGTGTCGTATGGTCTTCTTCCTGAACAACTTACTCAACTCCATCACAACTGGCCTTCAAGACCCATGCTGAGATGAAATAAAACTCAAAGCATCTGTTGTAGACTTTACCATATAAAACCCTCTCATTCACACAAATCACTCATTAAATCTACATCACATTAAGCAATGAAGACTTTATTAAATAAATATTTTGTATATGTCTGTCTGGAGGCACCGGAGAGTTCACACGGGGGAGAGACCTTTTCAATATTCAGGATGTAGGAATTGCTGGAAACGTTCTGGAGAACTGATGTCCCATTAACGTGTGTTCACTGATGGGGATAATTCAGGAGACCATTCAAATGTTCTCACTTTGGGACTGGGTTCAGGCGATCATCCCAGCTGACTGTACAACAGTGAGTTCACACTGGGGAGAGGCCGTTCACCCACACAGAATGTGGCAAGGGATACACTCAATCATCCTAGCTGCTGAGACACCAGCATGTTTACGATGACAAGAAACTTTTAAAAGTTCAGACTGTGGGAAAAGCAATAAATGTATTCAGCATCTGATGATCCATCACCACATTCGCACTGGGGAGAGACCGCTCTGGTGGTCTCACTGTGGGACTGGGTTCAGGCAATCATCTCACCTCACTGCACACCAACACTGCACATGTTCACAATGGGGAGAGACCATTCACTCGCTCAGAGTGTTGGAGTGGATTCATTCACTACTGATGCACCAGTGGGTTCAGTCTGATGAAAGACCCACCTCACATCCACCTAATTAAAAGACATTTTGGACCGGTACATGGTTCGGAAAGAGTGAGAGAGATATGGGTCAAACACAGGAAAATGGGACTGGTTCAGTTTAGGAAAACTTGCTGGAATGGACATGTTAGGCTCAAGCTGAAAAATGTGTTACTGGAAAAGTGCAGCAGCACATTTTTTAGTTCTGATGTCCAGCATCTGCAGTCCTCACTTTCTCCATGTTAGGCTAAAGGGCCTGGTTCTGTGCTGTATGACTCTGTGACACTAAGTACCAATTAATTTTGGCCCAGATCATTGCCATTTAATGTTCCTCTTTTCTATAATTACCCTCACAGTGAAAGGGGTTGATGACGGGGTAAATGCTCCCCTCAGAGTAATTACCCTCACACTGAAGGGAAGGATGTTGGGGTAAATGCTCCCCTCACAGTAATTACCCTCACACTGAAGGGAAGGATGTTGGGGTAAATGTTTCCCTCACAGTAATTACCCTCACACTGAAGGGAAGGATGTTGGGGTAAATGCTTCCCCTCGCAGTAATTACCCTCACACTGAAGGAAGCATGTTGGGGTAAATGCTCCCCTCACAGTAATTACCCTCACACTGAAGGGAAGGATGTTGGGGTAAATGTTTCCCTCACAGTAATTACCCTCACACTGAAAGGAAGAATGTTGGGGTAAATGCTCCCCTCACAGTAATTACCCTCACACTGAAGGGAAGAATGTTGGGGTAAATGTTTCCCTCACAGTAATTACCCTCACACTGAAGGGAAGGATGTTGGGGTAAATGTTTCCCTCACAGTAATTACCCTCACACTGAAGGGAAGGATGTTGGGGTAAATGTTTCCCTCACAGTAATTACCCTCACACTGAAGGGAAGGATGTTGGGGTAAATGCTCTCCTCACAGTAATTACCCTCACACTGAAGGGAAGGATGTTGTGGTAAATGTTTCCCTTTCCTGCATTTCCCCTCACACTGAACAGGCTGGAAAGGGAAGGCACAGGAGCAGAAAACGGTCAGTGACGATAATTATTCTTCAGCATATTTTATATACTATTCCATGTTGTGATGAATCTGAATGTTTAAAAGTAATCCTCCTCAATAACAGACAATTCTCCTTCAGTTCAAGCAGCAGGACTCTCTGGGTTGCTTGTTCAGACGCAAATGAATCAGTCTTTCCTTTCAACTCCAATCCTAATTTCCTCTCCCTTTCTCCCTCATCCTCTATCTGCTCCCAGGCTCCAGAATCCCACTCACCCATGGACTGGACAGAACAGTTGGGGCTGTGTGAGCTAGTTCCTTTCTCCTGGTATCTCCAATGATGTTTAGTCAGATCATTGGGGGTTGATCCCACGACTTCCAAGCCCCAACTCCTCATCCCAGTGCTCTAGCATTGGTCTGCCAACCTGCCCATCTTCATTGGGGTGTTTGTTTTCTGCACCAATCAGAAAGGAAACAGATTCTCCATCATCCTATTAGATGGTGCTTGACCGTCTCTCCCAATGTGTTTATCCCGGCCAGGAAGAGAATGTGGGAAAAGAGGATGTGAGGGCATCATGGTAAATTGGCTGGACGGTTATACAGAGAACCAGGAAATGTTCTGGGCACCTGGATTTGAATCACACCACAGGGGATGATGGAATTTATATACAAAACTATCTGGAATTAAGAGTCTAATAGTGACTACAAACTCATTACCACTTGTCAGGAAATACCCATCTGGGTCAGTAATGTCCTTATGGACAGTAAATGCCATCCTTACAGGGACCGGCCTCCATGTGACTGGTGAAAGGCTTTTGCCTGCTTTTCAGATGCTGCCTGACCTGCTCTGACTTTCCACCACCACGGCTTCCTGAGGAAAAGAATTCCAACGTCACGCAACTGTCTGAGAAAACTGGACACCAACATTGGTGGTGGAGTGGACAGTGAAGAACGTTATCTTAGAGTATAATGGGAACTTGATCAGTGGAATGATGGGCTGAGGAATGGCAGATGGAGTTTAATCGAGACAAATGTGAGGTGTTACATTTTGGAAAGACAAATCAGGGTATGACATACACACTTAATGGTGAGGTTCTGGGGAGTGTTGCCAAGCAAAGAGACTTTAGAGTGCAGACTCACAGTTCCCGAATGATGGAGTTGCAAGTAGAGCTGTTTCGTGATGAAGGTATTTGGTACGCTATCCATTATTGGGCAGTGTATTAAGTATAGGAGTTGGGATGTCATACTGTGGCTATATAGTGCATTGATTTGGCCAATTTTATCATGCTGCATTTAGTTCTGGTCTCCCTGCTATAGGAAGGATGTAGGGAAACTTGAAAGGGTTCAGAAAAGATTTACAAGGTTGTTGTCAGGGTTGGAGGGTTTGAGGTTTAGGAAGAGACTGAGGAGGCCAGGGCTGTTTTCACGAAGTAAAAATCACGAAGGGCATGGATAGAGTTCCAGCATAGTGGAGTTCAAAACTAGAGGGCATAATTTTAAAGTGAGAGGGGAAAGATTTAAAAGTGGTAACCTTTTCCTGCAAACGGGATTGCGTGTATGTGATGAGCTGCCAGAGGAAGTGATGGAGGCTGGTACAATTGCAACATTTAAAAGGCATCTCGATGGGTATATGAACAGGAAAGGTTTAGCAGGATATGGATCAAATGCTGGCAGATGGGACCAGATTAATATAGGATATCTGGCTGGTATGGAAGTGTTGGACTGAAGGGTCTATGGCCATGTTGTACGTCTCTATGACTCTAAAAACATTTACGATATTATACATTTCAATCAAGTGATCCCTGTTGTGTGTAAATTACCACAAGCTTCATTTAATTTGGATACATATTAAGAAATCTTCGAGACAATGAAATTTTGAACGACCTTCTCAAAGTTTATTGCATATAGCAATAAGACTCCTTAAAAAACGAGTTAAGCCTCATGATTCAACTTAGCTAGTCCCTGATTTTTAGTGGAATTTAGTCTACGATTCTAACCAATAGCGTCTGTCTCTGAATATCCAAGATCCAATCCTTTTGCTGAATTGTTCTCTGGAGTTATGCTCCTAAAAAATTCTGAAGGTGAATTCTTACAGGATTTTACTTCATGTAGAGTTTCAATGTGACATTATTGAGTATCCATTAGATCCTTTTATCCACAAAATCCATGAGTGATCAAGTCTATAACTTGCCTTCTTATCAGGAGTAGCTTCCTTGTTCCTTGATACATTTGGTGTTAACTATCTCCTGTCTCCAGGAACTACATGTTGATGTTGCTTTGACTCTTTCTTCCTGGGGATGGATAATTATCATGTTGCTTTTAACTCCTTGATAACAGTTCCTCCTTGTCTCTTTCATCTCAGGGCCAGTTTATTCCAGAGAGAGTCATTGTTTATTCTTTCAACCCCTGAACAGTTATTAAAGTTTGAAGTTTACATTCTCACAGCTCTTCATTATTCTAAACTCCAGTGGAAACAAACCCAGCCTGTCCTCCCTCTCCTCATGAGACAACCTGCTTCTCAATCTCAGAAACCTCCTTTGAGCCAGCACCAATATCCTTCATTATGTCCAGCATTTGAGATATGGTCTCAGAAATACTCTGTACAACTGAAACAAAACATTGATACACTTCTATCCAATTCCTCCTTTATTCTAGGATAGAATGCTGTTAACCTCCCTGATGACATGGTGCAAGTAAGGACTGCAGGACTTGATTCTCCTGCTCCTCGGATGCTGCCTGACCTGCTGTGCTTTTCCAGCACCAGACTCTTGACTCTGATCATAATGGTGCATCTGTTGACTAACCTTTTGTGACCTACCTCCCACCACACCTCAGAATTCTGCAGTCCTTCTCATTTAAATAATTCTCTACTTTTCCCTGTGTTTAGTGTGTCTGCCCTGCCAATGTCTGTACTCTGTGATCAATACAGGCGAATCCAACTCTCCTGTTCAGTCCTTTAACCAGATTATGGCAACATTATCACATTGTCTGCGACATCTTGCAGTAATGAATTAGTTGACTACCAATATAAAAATAGAGTGCTTCATCTGCTGTAAGGAGTTAGTGAGTTTGGAAGATTTGTAGCTCAGGCTGAGGACAGAGGACTCCTGTCCAAAGAAATGGGCACAGAGGCAAAGGCAATGGAAGAAGAGATCAACACCATGTCGTGTCTGAACTTTGGTGAGGTGGGAGTGCAAAGTGATTAAAACTGAGACCTTTGCTGAGTGCAGAACATTCAGCATCGGAGAAGGGATAGTGAATGTCCAACAAGAGGTGGAGGGAGGAGAATGGGGAGAGACAAGTGGGACAGTGGGTGGAGGAAGGTTCCAGAGGGGTGGGGGTAACTCTGAGTTGTTGCAGCTTGTGTTAATGCCTGAAAGGAAGAGAAAAAGTTTCATGTTATCTGTTGAACGAGCCCGAGAATGAAGTCGAACCTGGGGCTGGGGACAGTTTTGAGACAGTGTGAAGGGGTGCTGATGGAGAGAGAGGTTAAGAGTGCGTATATGATGGCACATAGCACTGAGTGTGGGTCTCAGGATGTGGTGAGAGCAGCTGTCTGAGGAGTGATGGACATCATGGGTGATCCTGGGATCCTGGGTGGATTCAAAACACAAAGGATGAAACTCTTTCACTGTTTGTGTCAATAAATGACTCCGTCCCCTCACACCAATCCCTCTCATCCCTATAGCCTCGGTGCTAACACATGCTGCCTGACTACCAGCCTTTGGCCTTATCGAGAGTAGTGGGGACAAGGTAGGAGAGCAGAACTGAGCCAGAACCAGATCAGTTATGGTCTTAATGAATTGCAGAGGAAACTCGATGGGCCATAGGGCTTGCCCCTGCTGTGAAGTACGATATACATATCTTCTTTAAATTGAAGCAGATGAGGTTCAAAGTTACTGGCTGTGTGGTTTGGAAATTGGCTTTGGGCCAGGAAGCAGAGCGCTGAGGTCTGTGGTTTTATTTCAGACTGGAGGGAAGTGTGCAGAGCTGGTGATATAATTCTTTTCTTGATCTTTGTGAATGATCTGCACTCAGGGATACAGGACAAACTCCAATGTTTGCAGATGACACAAAATTCAAAAACGCAGTGAAGAGTGAGGAAAGTCCTCACAGGCTCTGGGGCATATAGGCTGGTGAAATGGCCAGCCAAATGAAAGTTAACACTGGGAAAAGTGAAGTGACACATCATGATCGGAAGAACAAAGAGAGGTGCGATAAATGGTGCAATTTTACAATGGTTACAGGAACAGGAAGTTAGCAGAAATGCACATTGAGAAGTCTTTGAAGCTTGGAAGTTTAATGAAATGGATTAAAATAGGCAAAAGAAATGTTTGTTTTTGTTGAATAGCATGTCGAGTAGAAAAGCAAGGATGGACATTTCCAAAACATCAGTTCGAGCCCAGCTGGAGAAACATGACCAATTTTGTGCACTATCCTATTAGGACGATGTTTTTGTACAAAGCAGATGAATCGAATGGTTCCAGAGAAGAGAGACTTCAGTTGTTTGGAGGAACTGGTGTTGTCTTTACAACAGAGAAGATTCAGGGGAGATTTGATTGGGCTGTGCCAATTCAAGAACAGTCTTTCGAAAGTAAGTCATGAGCAACTGTTTCCAAAGGCAATCTTTCAGTTGCATCACATTTGCTATAAATTCAGTGTCTTACGATCTGATACTCCACAACCACCTGACGAAGGAACAGTGCTCCGAAACCTAGTGCTTCCAAATAAACCTGCTGGACTCTAACCTGGTGTTGTGTGATTTTTACTTCTTGAACCACTGCAGTCCACGTGCTGGTGGCAGACCCACAATGCCTTTAGGGAGTGAATTCCAGGATTTTGACCTAACAAGAGTAAAGGAGTGATGCTATATTTCCGAGCCACTATGGTGAGTGCCTTGGAGGTGAATTTGCAGGTGGTGGTGTTCCCATTTATCATCTGCCACTGAACGTTTAGCTGGAGGTAGTAGTGGGTTGGGAAGGTGCTGTCTGAGGAGTTTTGGTGAATGTTAGAAGTTTATCAGAGATGCAAAGGAAACCTTTTCACTTGGAGGTTGGTGGGAATCTGGAAGTCATTGCTTGTAAGGGTGACACAGACAGAAACTCTCTGTTTAAGAAGT
This sequence comes from Chiloscyllium plagiosum, assembly GCF_037043375.1. Taxonomy (NCBI): domain Eukaryota; kingdom Metazoa; phylum Chordata; class Chondrichthyes; order Orectolobiformes; family Hemiscylliidae; genus Chiloscyllium; species Chiloscyllium plagiosum. The sequence continues at coordinate 152,402,621 of NW_028270140.1, forward strand.
GTTTAGATGTGCACTTGTGATGTCGATGTATTCGGCAATGGGGCAAGTGCTGGATAATCGAATTAGAATAGGTGATGGTTGGTTTTGACCAGCATGGAATCAATGGGCCAAAGGGCCTTTTACTGTGCTCTAGATCTCTATGACTCTATGATTAAGACCATAAGACCATAAGACATAGGAGCGGAAGTAAGGCCATTTGGCCCATCGAGTCCACTCCGCCATTCAATCATGGCTGATGGGCATTTCAACTCCACTTACCCGCATTCTCTCCGTAGCCCTTAATTCCTTGTGACATCAAGACCATTAGGGGTTGTTGTGGTACAGTGGTAATGTCCCTCCTTCAAAGCCAGGAGGTCTAGATGAAGTCCCACCTGATCTAGAGGTGTGTAATAATATCTCTAATCATTGTGTTTGGAAAATATCTCCAGGAAAGTATTACTCACTAGAAATACCTGACAATGGGCATCAAAGTGTCACATCTTAGCATGGTGAGGGGATGGTAAGTGGGATCTGGAAGGGGTAGCATAAAAGGTATGCCTTAGCAAGGGGCACACTTTGAATTTAAATCCCAATAAGTTCCCTCATGTAAACTGTGATCCACAATATCTCTGAGACACTGGGAACCGTGATTCTTTAAAATCATGGACCGACTGGATGTACATTGTGGAGGAGCAGGATGTGTTTCCCTCTGCAATGGAGGGGATTGGCTCAGCGTGCTGGGTGCAGGGTTTGTAACCTGAACCATGGGACTGTGGGAAAATTGGAAATCCTGGGATAGGGTTGGGAATCATGGAATCAGGAACCCCCATGGGAAGGCATCTGAGACTTCCTGACTTGGAGAATGTGGAAAGATCGTTTGTGCTCTTCTTTTCTAGAGAATTTCAAATTAATCATCCCCAACCCTTCCAGTTAACAGGATACAAACATAATTTGTGATCCCACACCTTGTAATTTAACTCTGTGAGACCTGAAGCCATCATTCTGCACCACACTCTTTCTCAGGTCAGAATATCCTTCCCAAGGTGTGGTGCCCAAAACGGCTCGTGAGTTGAAAAAGGCTTAAAATGAAAGATAGTCCTTCTCAGGGTAAAATTCTTCCACAGCATTGGGTCTGTCATCCTCATATACTCACAATATTTCCAAATCTGGCCCCTCCATATCCCTTCCTGTAAATGTAAACTCACCATAGTCCCAGAGGGCATTGGGCTGTTCTCTCATTAGAGAGAGATGTGTGGTGGTGGTTTCACCGGACTGTAATAGTAACATCACTGGGATCTAATTTTCAATCTCCAAGACTGTGAGAATCCCTGTCCAAACCTCTCCAACTCTCTTTCCCCATCTTAAGTCGCTCCTTAAGACATGCGTGTTGGAACACCACCTGTCCAAATAACTCCGAATAGGGTTTGATGTCTGATTCTCATGCAGTTCATCGAACATTTTCCAATGGTAAAGCTGTGATGTGAATCCAGGATTCTGTACGATTCTTTGATTCTAGAGTCAGAAAGCTAATGCAGTAAGGCAGTTTCAGAGTGGATACTGTTTGTATTACAGCTCAGCCTGATTCCTGTACCTATGCCAGCATCGTGTTTGACAGCAACAGAAAAGGTAACCAGCTCCATACTTTTTTCCACATTGATGTTTCTAAACATTTAAAATACGTCCTCCTCACTAACAGACTGTCCTCTTTCACTTCAAGGTGACAAGACTCTCCTGGTTGCTGATTCAGAAGAGAGTGAGTCAGGTTTGTCATGTCAAAATCCTAATCCTAATCCTTTCTCATTTCCCAATCCCGAAAGCCCGTTCTCCCATGTGTGGGACAGTGCTAGTTTGGCCTCGGTGATCCATTTTCTTGTTATTCGAGATCCCAACTCTGGGTGGCTGGTTTATGGAGATTTAATCACATGACCTTAAAGCCTCATTCCCTCCCCACGATCCTGTTGTCATTGGCCGACCAACCTGTTCATCTCTCTTGTGGTGTGATTTTACTGCACCAATCAGAAAGCAAACAGACTCTCTGTTACCGTATTACATAATACATAACTGTCTCTCAAAACGTTTGTCTCTCCCAATGTGTTTGTGAGGGTCAGGAAAAGAATGAGGGGAAAAATGTATAACTGATGAAGTAAATATTTCCTTTTTCCCAATTACTCTGACACTGACTGATGTAATTACTGTAATTACTCTCAAATTAAAATAATAATTATAATCAGTTCGATTTCTGTATTTTTCCAGTGGATGTAACCTATGCAGCTGCGGTGAACACACATTAGGAGTGAATAAGTACTGATCCTGTGTAATTGAGATTGCATTGTTTCCCAGATCAAATTCAAGGAACTTCATGGGATTCACCAGCTTGTAAACATGACATTATTATGCTTCAAAAGTACTTGTTTTAGTTCTGTGCCTTTTTATCTTGTTGTAATTTTAATTGTGGACTGAAACACATCAGAATTGTTTGAAAGCCAAGGATTGTTTAAGGGTTACTGCATGTTTTTGAAAGCAAGTCACCTGACACTCATTGTGAGTACTGTTTACACAGCTGCTGGGTCAGACAGTAGCGGAAGAAGGTGCAGATGAGCTGGAGAGAAAGGGTGTGTACAAATGGAGATTCAGCTGGCAACAAGTATCTGATTGGTCTGTGGACAAATGACCAGTAATCACTGACAAAGATTTTCTTGCTGCCAAATACTTTGTGATTGGTTCCAGGTAACTAAACAGTTTGTGGATATGAACAAGACAGCGAGAAGCCATCAGACCTCCACCATCTGAGGAATTGTTTATCATCAGCTCCATTTCCTGCAGTAAAAGCTACTTTAAATTGAAGGAAAACAACTGATCTTCTTTTACTCCAAAAGTTGCAGTAAGCTCTGACCTTTAGTGGGTAAGTATGACCTTTTATAAGCCACTCTGTATACATTGTAAACCATTGGCAGCATCCAGAGAAGGAAGACAAAGAATGAACTTTTTGATCTATCATGAGAATCATTTCGACAGATCCTGGGTACAGGACCACTGAAACTACCTTATACACATGCACATTTAAAGTGGGGTTTATGAGGATCTGAGAGTTGTGATAAGTAGTTGTTGATAGTTTGTTATTATTTCTCTGGAAGTAGAGTGAATTTATTTGTAATAAATAGTAATCCTTGTAAGTACAGGAACCTGGTCTGTGCTTTCTGTCAACTTGGATCGAAAACGCCAAGTAAATTGGAGAATGTTGTGAACTTCTAAAAAAACTTCACCATTTTGCATGACGCAAGAAAGAGTGAGGCTTGATTTCCAATCTGCTACCTCAGTGAGGTGTAACGATCTCCATCTATATGTAATATGGGATTGACGTATGTGTGTGCTGTATCGATACGTTCTATATACATTTTCTGTATCTCTATCAATGTCTTTCCCTTGATGTGGGTCAGCTTTTATTGCTTATTCCTTGAGAAGATTGTGCTGGATATTCAGCTGTGTCGAGGGTGTTTTTAATAATGGTTTTCTGGATCACTCAGGGAACATGAAGAAATGGAAACATGCACATTTATATCATGTTAATGAGATTGACCCTCAATCTCTCTGCCCTAGAAAGGCAATAATTAAAATCACTGAGTCTTATTTTGCAGATTTTAAATTGTTCCAGACAATTTGCAAACTTCCAATTTAAGTTTAAAAAAACATTTATTCCTTTCAGTCTCTTTCTTCTGTTTTCATTTCAGTCTCTTTCTTCTGTTTTCATTTCTCAACAAACAGCAATATGCAAACAACCAGTTCTTAGTTTTATTGACAAAAGGGTAACTAGGGAGAGAACAGGGCCCCTCAAAGATCAGCAAGGCGGCCTTTGTGTGGAGCCGCAGAGTAAAGGGGAGATACTAATTGAGTATTTTGCAGCAGTATTTACTGTGAAAAAGGACATGGAAGATATAGAATGTGAGGAAATAGATGGTGACACCTTGCAAAATGTCCAGATTACAGAGGAGGAAGTGCTGGAAGTCATGAAAATGCATAAAGGTGGATAAATCCCTAGGACCTTATCAGGTGTGCTCTAGAACTCTGTGGGAAGCTAGAGAAGTGATTGCTGGGCCTCTTGCTGAGATATTTGCATCATTGATAGTCACAGGTGAAGTGCCGGAAGACTAGAGGTTGGCAAACGTGGTGCCACTGTTTAAGAAGGGCGGTAAAGACAAGCCAGGGAACTATAGACCAGTGAGCTTGACCTCAGTGATGGGCATGTTCTTGGAGGGAATCCTGAGGGACAGGATGTACATGTATTTGGAAAGGCAAATACTGATTCGGGATAGTCAACATGGCTTTGTGCGTGGGAAATCATGTCTCACAAACTTGATTGAGCTTTTTGAATAAGGAACAAAGAGGATTGATGAGGGCAGAGCGGTAGATGTGATCTATATGGACTTCAGTGAGGCGTTCGACAAGGTTCCCCATGGGAGACTGGTGAGCAAGGTTAGATCTCATGGAATACAGGGAGAGATAGTCAATTGGATACAGAACTGGCTCAAAGGTAGTAGACAGAGGGTGGTGGTGGAGGGTTGTTTTTCAGACTGGAGGCCTGTGACCAGTGGAGTGCCACAAGGACCGGTGCTGGGTCCTCTACTTTTTGTCATTTACATAAATGATTTGGATGTGAGCATAAGAAGTACAGTTAGTAAGTTTGCAGATGACACCAAAATTGGAGGTGTAGTGGACAGCGAAGAAGGTTACCTCAGATTACAACAGGATCTGGACCAAGTGGGCCAATGGGCTGAGAAGTGGCAGATGGAGTTTAATTCAAATAAATGCGAGGTGCTGCATTTTGGGAAAGCAAATCTGAGCAGGAGTTATACACTTAATGGTAAGGTCCTGGGGAGTGTTGCTGAACAAAAAGACCTTAGAGTCCAGGTTCACAGTTCCTTGAAAGTGGAGTCAGAGGTAGATAGGATAGTGAAGAAGGCATTTGGTATGCTTTCATTTATTGGTCAGAGCATTGAGTATTGGAGTTGGGAGGTCATGTTGCAGCTGTACAGGACATTGGTGAGGCCACTGTTGGAATATTGCATTCAATTCTGGTCTCCTTCCTATCAGAAAGATGTTGTGAAACTAGAAAGGGTTCAGAAAAGATTTCAAGGATGTTGCCACGATTGGAAGATTTGAGCTACAGGGAGAGACTGAACAGGCTGGGGCTGTTTTCCATGAAATGTCAGAGGCTGAGGGGTGACCTTACAGAGGTTTACAAAATTATAAGGGGCATGGATAGGATAAATAGGCAAAGTCTTTTCCCTGGGGTCGGGGAGTCCAGAACGAGAGGGCATAGTTTCAGGGTGAGAGGGGAAAGATAGAAAGAGACCTAAGGGGCAACTTTTTCACACAGATTGTTGGAACGTGTATGGAATGAGCTGCCAGAGGAAGTGGTGGAGGCTGGTACAATTGCAACATTTAAGAGGCATTTGGATGGGTATATGAATAGGAAGGGTTTGGAGGGATATGGGCCGGGTGCTGGCAGGTGGGACTAGATTGGGTTGGGATATCTGGTCAGCATGGACGGGTTGGACCGAAGGGTCTGTTTCCATGCTGTACATCTCTATGACTCTATGACTCTATGACAATGATTCATGGATAAACATTGAGCAGGTCACTAGGGAGAACTTTGAATAGTCACCACTGGTTCATGTGGGCCTACCCCTGTTGTCACAGCTAATGCTGCTGAGATTATGGGTGGAATCTTACAGGGGCCTGAGTGATGAGCCAAGGTCAAATTTGTGGTGGAATCAGATGAGAGGTGCGCTGAGGTCTATCCCGGTATCGGGAGCATCTCGCTGCATCTTTTATGGATTTGCTGAGCAGTGAGGCAGGTCTCTCACTGGGCAGGAGCATATTAGGAATTAAGGGGCATTATAACTTTTTAAATGTCTTATTACTGCCCGAACCTTACTGACTAACATTCAGCTTCCTGTCTTACCAAACATGCCGAACAAGCTAGAAGGGCTTATGGCCGAAACGTTGATTCTCCTGTTCCTTTGATGCTGCCTGACCTGCTGCGCTTTCCCAGCAACACATTTTTCAGCTCTGGTCTCCAGCATCTGCAGTCCTCACTTTCTCCATGGTGAATCCTCAGGTAAAAACAGGCTCTCTGCCTGTATTCCTGATGAAGGGCTTTTGCCTGAAACGTCGATTTTCCTGCCTCCTCGGATGCTGCCTGAACTGCTGTGCTTTTCCAGCACCACTCTAATCGAGACCCTGAATCCTTAACATGGAGGACAGAGCAGGTACCTGGAGACTTCAGCTCACCATTAGCTGTGAGGAGCCTCCCTGCTGCTCAGCAACAAATAGCGTCTCAGGGAATGATCCACATGCATCGTCCACACACATCATCCACAGACATTGGCATCCCGACATTTATCAACCCCTCTCCATCTTCATGGCAGCTCTCCGATACATTGACGGGTCACTTTGGAAGCACAGACCCACATTGAGGGCAATTAACATTGAATAGTTATTGCAGGCAGAGGGACAGGCACGGAGCTCCTTGATTGGACCAGGCTCCATCTCGGGGTTTAATCACCAAGCCTTGTTTGCAGATGGACTACGACCACAAATAATCCATGGTCAGCCACTAGTGGTCCCCATTAGCAGCTGTTTATTCTTCCAGGCTGACCTTTACCATTCCATTTGCCTGTCAGATTTCTCTCTCTCTCTCTCTCTCTCGGTTCTATCTTCAGCTATCATTTACTCCTTCTCCTTCCCTCCACCCCTTCGTTGACAGACATACCAACCTTTTCCCAGCTTTAATCAGTTCTGAACAATGATCATTGGCCCTGAAACATTAACTCTGCTTTCTCTCTACAGATGCTGCACCCTTCAGTCTAACACCTGCAGCATGTGCCAGCTGCCCACACAAGCAAACACACTGCATGTCTATTGAACTAGATGGCCTTGTCAGAAACTGAGTGGGGCTGGACCTCAGGCCAGTTAAATGAAGGAGTCACCTGCTCAGGCCAGGCACCATTAGCAAATCTGTCTGCCTGCAGTCCAGGGAGAGGGTGACAGTCAGTGCTGTGGGGCCAGCAGCTTCAGTCAGGAGAACCTCGTGTTGTTAGTCCGGGAGTGGTCAGGGGTCTGACCAGTCATGTTCCAGGGGCTGTCAGTCAAAATCACTCAGAGGTTTTGGGGTGAATACGGTCCTAAGGACTGGTCCATTGATTGTTCAGGAGGCACAGAGATGGAATCATTGCTGAAAGGGGTGGGGGAGTTGAGGCCTGGTGGGGAAAGGCAGAGGGACCTGTGGAGGTTGGGACAAGAATGATGGTTGGCGAGGGCATCTCAAGGTGTATGGGGGGAGGGGGATGAATATGGATCAGCACCGGAGGGTATGTCAGGCCATGGGGTGGGGGAGTGGCTCACGTTGTCAGTGACCACCTTCATGGCCTCTACTGGGGGAATGTAGAGGGGCAGAGTAGACATCACTGAGGTGTAATGTCAGGGCTCGGGGCAGGCAGGACAGTCATTGGTGAAGTTCATTGTGGTGGAGCTTCACGTCTGAAAATGTGTGGACAGGGTCTGTCAGGTAGTGTGAGGTATAAAGGGGCCATGGAGGTGTGAAACCGTGTACCTAGTGATCTGGCAGAGCCCAATGCTGACAGTGTCCACCGTGAATTGCATTCCCTGCCAGCACTTACCACTCTCTAAATATGAAATGGAACTGGGAAATGGCTGGGCCAGTGACCCAGGATAGATGGGGACAATGTCACTCTGACAGTAAAAGCCTGGGATCCACCTCTACTGGATGCCAGGACATTGAAGGATCAATTACATAAAGGAGGTGTTTGCAAACTCCAGTTACATTTAATTTGCAGTCATTTCATCATCCGTTTGCAAACCACGCAGAGCACACATGGAGAGGGGTCATCTGCTGGGTCAGAGTAATTGGCACCTTGCCTTTGGTGTTGCCAATTGAACACTGGCTCCTCAATGATGCAGATGCTAATTGTCACAGACTTAGAAAGAGGTGAATGTTGGCCAAAGATGAACCATTATTTGTGCAACACCCAATGGTGCTGACATCATCTCTCATGTCAGTGTAACAATAGTCTGAGGAAGGGTCACCGTACCCGGAACATTAATCCTGATTTCTCTTCACAGATGCTGTCAGACCTGCTGAGCTTTTCCAACAACTTCCCTTTTTGTTTCTGATTTACAGCATCCACAGTTCTTTCAGGTTTTATTTAACAATCGTCTGCACTGAATGTGGTGAGGGCACATGGGATCCTGGTCTTTCAGTGGTTTCCTGGTGAGTGGTGAGTTGTTTCAGGAATAGCCCTTGGTAAAATCGGGATAGAATTGGATGTGCGGGATGCCACAGGAACGGGGTAGGTAATGATGTGCATTTGGTAAGATGAAGTGAGAAGTCTCACTTGTCCTCACAGCGGGAGTCTCTCCAAAAATCCTGAGGCAACTTGTACACCAACAAAGCAATGCAAGATTCAGCTCAAACAATTAACCACATTGTGTCGAACCAAATCCAGACACAGGCCTGACCTGGGAAAGACAGCAGATTCCGTTCCTTGAAGGACATTCATGAACCTATTGGTAATAAATGCTGGCCCAACCCACGTTCCATACCCCATCAACACATAATAAACATTTACTGAACACGTTTTGTAAATCCTGGTATTCTACAGCGATCCCTTTCTCCATGTTGATTGTTACTTCCTTAAAGAACTCTAATAAATTCATAAAACATTATTTCCCTTTCAACAAACCACGTTGACTCTGCCTGATTGCATTGTGATTATCTAAATCCTGATACCACCTCCTTAATAATGGATCTCAGCATTTTCCCATGGACAGCATAAAGTCTGAACACCCAGACACTTTCAGCAAATTAATCTTTGTGCTCTTTCTTTTTGACAATCCATGAAATCAAATTGATTTAAGTAATAACCCAAGAATGTTGGAAAAATAAAAACCAAATCTCCAAAGGAAGTGTGCTGATTGTTATTAAAATGTCATCCCCTGAATGATGCACTGCAGCTCCTGCAATGCCGAGTGTTCAACGCTGGCTGGACATATCGCTGTGGGTATTGCAATGTCTCTTTATACTCGTTGTTTTAAAATAATCAATATAATGTCATTGTGGTGGAGATAGTGCTCTCCCACCTGTCACATTTAGCATTTAACACAGGAACAGGAAGTTTGTTACAGCTGTCTGGCATCCACAGTTGAGTCAGGGAGACAGCCTTTCTCAGGGGCTCCTGGTGCACCCAGCCGAGTGCAGCCTCCGATCTGTCCTGGCCCTGCTCGGGGCAGTCAGAGTCAGGATGATCTCCATATAAGGGATGAGGAACCGAATGATCAGCAGCACACTCTCCGTCTTGACTCTTTCTGCCCCTTGGCAGGCTGTTTTTCTCCTGGAATGAGAGAGAGGCAGGTAACAATGCTCAAAAAATCTTAGTGCTGCTTGGACTTACCAAAACGACACAAGATACAGCCCAAAGCGTCAGGGGTCTGAGAAGGAAAGTATGGAAACTAAAGAAATAACATGCAAACCACACACTGGCTTCAGCATCCACAACTGATTTCTTTGTTCTATTAAGACCTGTGCTTGGTTTTAAAGTCAAATCAGACTCACTGAATTTGTATCTTTCTCCACATGGATTAGTGATTAACACAGAAGAGATCTGTGACCCTGGCTCACCCCTTATCCCCAAAATGTGTGGTCAGGACGGACAGTCCAGGATAGCAGCCTCCATCTGTGTCCCCAGTCACTGTCCCTTCAGCAATACAGAGGGATCTGGGTTACCAGGGAGAAGGAGCGAAACTCTTTATCTGATCCTGTGCTCTTCCTGTCCTGGGATTGTTAGATGGGGACATTTTTAAGGGATCTCTATTTTCCATTTCCTTTCAGTTTTGAAAGAGTAGGGATTGCCTCATTTTATATCAGACCTTGTGATGTTCCTGCCCTGGGAGTGTTTGATGGAGATAATGTCAAGGGTGCTTTCCTTCAGGTTATTTTCAGTTTTAAAATGTAGAAGGAACATGACTCTGTATCCAATCCTGTGCTGGGTTTAAACAGAATTATAAAACTTTATAATAAAAACACTGAGAGAAAACATTGAAGAAATGCTTGGCATATCTTGTCTCATTAGCTAAAGAGTGTTAACAGTAGGAGTAGGTACAAAATTTGAATATTGCAAATTTTATACCAGAATCAACTGTATTTTATCGAAAAAGAAGGATAAAATTTGATAGAGATAGCAAATACAATGAACAATAGAATTCAAGGAGTTCTCGGAGATCAACAAACCTGGGACATGACCAAAAGAGAACAGCTATTAACTTTGGAATACAACATTGAAAAATCCCCAGCCGAGAGAAAACAATGATTGTTAAAAGACAAAGGAAACCCAGGATTATCTAGAGGAATGCCCATCATTGATCAGGTGTTTTACAGGAGTGGTCCCATAGAGGGGAATGGGAGGGAACAGCAACTATTTTGGGTATGATCATTGTAACATATTGTACAAAAAGACTGTTTTTGACTGCAAAAATCAGAGTGTGTCATTGATCTCTCTTCCGGCCTGAGCTGCAGTTAAGGGATCGATTGTGTTCTCACGTTGAAGCCAGATTTGGGAATGATCCTTTGGCCCTCTCCGTGCATTCACCAGTTTCTGATTGAATAAAAGTCAGCCACGTCCCTGAATCCTGTCTGCCTCCTGACTCTGTCTCCAGTCTGGGTTCTCGCTCCTACAGATTGACGAGACAACGAGGAATCTCAGCTTGAAGCCGTGATGTGGGTGAGCAAAATTTGATGTACCACCCCTCTTAGATTATGAGGCACTTGGTGCATGAAAAGCCAGGGCAAAAAAAACGTTTAATTGGATTGAGCAGGCGGAGACAGAATTACAGGTCAGGGTGGACAGGGGGTGCCCGGCACGTGACAGTATGAGACAAAGAGACACCAAGAGACTCGGGTGGGAGAATGCAAGATAAAGAGAGACCAAGAGTCTTGAGCAAGGGACAGTGTGAAAACAAAGAGAGCAAGGGAGACCCTAAGGCATGAAGAAGTAACAAAGAGGATTGATGAGGGCAGAGCGGTAGATGTGATCTATATGGACTTCAGTAAGGCATTCAACAAGGTTCCCCATGGGAGACTGGTGAGCAAGGTTAGATCTCATGGAATACAGGGAGAACTAGCCATTTGGATTCAGAAAGGGGAGGGCGAACAACCAGAAATCATGTTACATGTTGGCACCAATGATATAGCCAGGAATAGGATTGAGGATATAAAATGTTAGGGTGGAAGCTGCAGAGCAGGACGAATAGGGTAGTGTTCTCAGGTTTACGACTGGTGCCATGAGATAGCAAGGCGAGGAACAGGGAGCAGGCAGAGCTTAACCCATGGCTGCGCAGCTGGTGTCGGAGGGAGGGCTTCAGATATGTAGATAATTGGGATGTCTTCTGGGGAAAGTGAGACCTGTACATGAAGGACGGGTTGCACCTGAACTGGAAGGGGACCAATGTCCTGGGTGGAAGGTTTGCTCGAGTGGTTCAGGAGGGTTTAACTAGTATGGCAGGTGGGGTGGGAACCTGAGCTATACACCGGTGGTGAGAGCTGATGGAGATGAGGCAATAGCAAGAGGTAGCGCAGCCAGTGGGAAGGTATTTCCTGGGAAAGAACCAAGGGATTGGTTAAAGTATGTTTGCTTTAATGCAAGGAGTATCAGGAATAAAAGTGATGAGCTTAGAGCATGGACCAGTACCTGGTGCTGTGATGTTGTGGCCATAACAGAGATGTGGGTTTCTCAGGGGCAGGAATGGTTGCTGGATGTTCCAGGGTTTAGAACATTTAAAAAGAATAGGGAGGGGGGAAAAAGAGGAGGGGGTGTAGCACTGCTAATCAGAGAGGGTATCACAGCTACAGAAGTTACCATTGTCGAGGAGGGTCTGCCTACTGAGTCAGTATGGGTGGAAATTAGGAACAGTAAGGGAGCAGTCACCTCATTAGGGGTTTACTACAGGCCCCCCAATAGCAGCAGGGAGATTGAAGAAAGCATAGGTCGGCAGATTTTGGAAAAGAGTGAATGTTGTCGGGTTGTTGTAATGGGTGACTTTAACTTTCCCAATATTGATTGGAACCTCCTTCGAGCAGAAGATTTGAATGAAGCTGTTTTTGTAAGGGGTGTTCAGGAGGGTTTCCTACCTCAGTACGTTGACAGGCCGACAAGGGGAGAGGCCATTTTGGATTTGGTGCACGGCAATGAGCCGGGGCAAGTGACAGATCTTGTGGTGGGAGAGCATTTTGGTAATAGTGACCACAACTGCCCCACATGCTACATAGCTATGGAGAAGGAGAGAAGCAGGCACAATGGGAGGATATTTAATTGGGGAAAAGGAAATTATGATACTATCAGGCGTGAGTTGGGGAGCATGGACTGGGAGCAATTATTCCATGGAAAGGGCACTATAGAGATGTGGAGAGTGTTTAAGGAACAGTTGTTGTGAGTGATGCATAAATGTGTTCCTCTGAGACAGGCAAGAAGTGGTAAGATAAAGGAACCTTGGATGACGAGAGCGGAGGCGCTTCTCATCAGAAGAAAGAAGGCAGCTTACGTAAGGTGGAGGAAGCAAGGGCCTTGCTCAGCTCCAGAGGATTACAGGCAGGCGAGGAAAGAGCTCAAAAATGATCTGAGGAGAGCTAGGAGGAGGTACGAGAAAGGCTTGGCAGGAAGGATTAGGGATAATCCAAAGGCATTTTACACGTATGTGAGTAATAAGAGAATGATCAAAGAAAGAGTAGGACCGATCAGGGATAGCATAGGGAACTTGTGTATAGAGTCTGAGGAGGTAGGGGAGGCCCTAAATGAGTTTATGCTTCTGTCTTTACTAAAGAAAAGGACCTTGTAGTGAATGAAATCATTGAGGAGCAGGTACACATGCTGGAATGGATAGAGATTGAGGAAGCTCATGTGCTGAAAATTTTGACAAACATGAAGATTGACAAGGCGCCAGGGCCAGACCAGATTTGTCCTTGGCTGCTTTGGGAAGTGAGAAATGTGATTGCTTCGCAGCTTGCGAAGATCTTTGGCACTTTGAGTGCGAGCAGCAGCTAAGGTAAGACAGTTTGTTTTAAAATTACTTACCGGTAGCGGGCAGCGGTGTTTTTTTCTCTCTTTACAGAAAGAGCGGGAGCAGCAGAGGGAAGTGACGAAGACCGGAGGGGCAGCCGGGTAGGTTTCTTTTCCCTTTAAAAGCGCGCAGGAGAAGAACCCGAGGCACTACAGAGGTAGTGTCTCCCACCTGCCCTCCTCCTCTAACCTAAATAATAAGCCCCGTTGTGGTAAGTAGGTAAGTGCTGCATTTTGCTTGTTGTATTCTTTAGACCCAGTTTTTTTATAAAAGGTAACTTTCAGAGGGATGTCAGTGAAGGCAGTGCAATGTTCCTCTTGCAACATGTTTGAGGTGAGGGATGCCATAGGCGTCACTGCTGATAACACTTGCAGGAAGTGCACCCATCTCCAGCTCCTCCAAGACCGTGTTAGGGAACTGGAGCTGGAGTTGGATGAACTTAGGATCATTCGGGAGGCAGAGGGGGTCATAGATCGGAGCTTTAGGGAAGTAGTAACTCCAAAGATGGCAGATAGATGGGTGACAGTGAGGGGGACTGGGAGGAAGCAGCCAGTGCAGGGACCCCCTGCGGCCGTTCCCCTCAAGAACAAGTATACCGTTTTGGATACTTGTGGGGGTGGGGACTTACCAGGGGCAAGTAACGGGGCTCAGGCCTCTGGCACGGAGCCTGTCCCCGTTACTCAGAAGGGAAGGGTAGAGAAGAGCAGAGCAATAGTAATTGGGGACTCGATAGTTCGGGGCACAGATAGGAGGTTTTGTGGGAACGAGAGAGACTCACGTTTGGTATGTTGCCTCCCAGGTGCAAGGGTACGTGATGTCTCTGATCGTGTTTTCCGGGTCCTTAAGGGGGAGGGGGAGCAGCCCGAAGTCGTGGTCCACATGGGCACCAATGACATAGGTAGGAGGAGCGCTGAGGATGTTAGGCAGGCTTTCAGGGAGCTAGGTTGGAAGCTCAGAGTTAGAACGAACAGAGTTGTTGTCTCTGGTTTGTTACCCGTGCCACGTGATAGAGAGTCGAGGAATAGGGAGAGAGAACAGGTAAATGCGTGGCTACAGGGATGGTGCAGGAGGGAGGGATTCCGGTATTTGGATAACTGGGGTTCTTTCTGGGGAAGGTGGGACCTCTATAAACAGGATGGTCTACACCTGAACCTGAGGGGCACCAGTATCCTTGGTGGGAGGTTTGCTATTGCTCTTGGGGGGGTTTAAACTAACTCTGCAGGGGCATGGGAACCCAGACTGTAGCTTTAGGGTGCAGGACCTGGAATGTAGGGAGGTTAGGAACATGGCATCAATTTCAAAGGAGGGTGCCTGTAAACAGGAAAGTGGTTTGAAGTGTGTATACTTCAATGCAAGAAGTATACGAAATAAGGTAGGTGAACTTGCAGCGTGGGTTGGTACCTGGGACTTCGATGTTGTGGCTATGACGGAGACATGGGTAGAACAGGGACAGGATTGGCTGTTGCAGGTTCCAGGGTTTAAATGTTTTAGTAGGGTCAGAGGTGGGGGTAAAAGAGGGGGAGGTGTGGCATTGCTTGTCAAAGGTAGTATTACAGCTGTGGAATGGACGATGGATGAAGACTCGCCATCTGAGGTAGTTTGGGCTGAGGTTAGGAATAGGAAAGGTGAGCTCACCCTGTTAGGAATTTTTTACAGGCCTCCTAATAGTCCTAGAAACGTAGAAGAAAGGATTGCGAGGATGATTCAAGAGAAGAGTGAAAGTAATAGGGTGGTTGTTATGGGGGACTTTAACTTTCCTGATATTAATTGGGAAAGCTACAGCTCAAGTTCGTTAGATGGGTCAGTGTTTGTCCAATGTGTGCAGGAGGGTTTCCTGACACAATATGTAGATAGGCCAACAAGAGGTGAGGCCATACTGGATTTGGTTCTGGGTAATGAACCAGGCCAGGTGTTAGAATTAGAGATAGGTTTAACACTTTGGGGACAGTGACCACAATTCGGTGACCTTTACTCTAGTGATGGAGAAGGATAAGTGTGCACTACAGGGCAAGAGTTATAGATGGGGGCAGGGAAATTATGATGCTGTGAGGCATGACTTAGGATGTGTGGCCTGGAAAAGTAAGCTTCAAGGCAAGTGTGTAATTGATATGTGGAGCTTGTTCAAGGAGCAACTAGTGAGTGTCCTTGATAAGTATGTGCCCGTCAGGCAGGGAGGAAAGGATTGTGTGAGGGAGCCTTGATTTAATAAGGAATTGGAATCCCTTGTTAAATGGAAGAGGGCGGCCTATGTAAAGATGAGGCGTGAAGGTTCAATTGGGGCGATTGAGAGTTATAAGGTAGCCAGGAAGGACCTGAAGAGAGAGCTAAGAGCAGCAAGGAGGGGACATGAAAGGTCCTTAGTTGGTAGGGTTAGGGAAAACCCTAAGGCTCTCTATAGGTATGTCAGGAATAAAAGAATGACTAGGGTAGGAATAGGTCCAGTCAAGGATAGTAGTGGGAAGTTGCGTGTGGAGGCTGAAGAGATTGGGGAGACACTGAATGAATACTTTTCGTCAGTATTCAATCCGGAACAGGACATTGTTGTCAATGTGAGTACTGAGTCACAATTAAGTAGAATGGATGGCTTTGAGGTATGTAGAGAAGAGGTGTTGGAAATTCTGGAAAGGGTGAAAATAGATACGTCCCCCGGGCCTGAAGGCATTTATCCTAGGATTCTCTGGGAAGCAAGGGAAGAGATTGCAGAGCCATTGGCCTTGATTTTTATGTCCTCGTTGTCTACAGGAGTAGTGCCAGAAGACTGGAGGCTAGCAAATGTGGTTCCCTTGTTCAAGAAGGGGAGTAGGGATAACCCTAGTAACTATAGGCCGGTGAGTCTCACTTCTGTTGTGGGCAAAATCTTAGAGAGAATTGTAAGGGATAGGATTTATGAACATCTGGAAAGGAATAATGTGATCAAGGATAGTCAGCATGGTTTTGTGAAGGGCAGGTCGTGCCTCACAAACCTTATTGAATTCTTTGAGAAGGTGACTAAGGAGGTGGACGAGGGGAAAGCAGTAGATGTGGTGTATATGGATTTTAGTAAGGCATTTGATAAGGTTCCCCATGGTAGACTACTGCAAAAAAGACGGAGGTATGGCATTGAGGGTGAGTTGGAGGTTTGGATTAGGACTTGGCTGGCTGGAAGAAGACAGAGGGTAGTAGTTGATGGCAAATGTTCATCTTGGAGTGCCGTCACTAGCGGTTGTCCGCAAGGATCTGTTTTGGGACCAGAGGGTGGAGTGGATAGGTGGAAAAGAAGATAGGCAGGTAGGACAAGCTGCCTGAACTGCTGTGCTCTTATAGAACATAGAAGAATACAGTGCAGTACAGGCCCTTCGGCCCTCGATGTTGCGCCGATCCCAGCCCACCTAACCTACACTAGCCCACTATCCTCCATATGCCTATCCAATGCCCGCTTAAATGCCCATAAAGAGGGAGAGTCCACCACTGCTACTGGCAGGGCATTCCATGAACTCACGACTCGCTGAGTAAAGAACCTACCCCTAACATCTGTCCTATACCTACCCCCCCTTAATTTAAAGCTATGCCCCCTTGTAATAGCTGACTCCATACGTGGAAAAAGATTCTCACTGTCAACCCTATCTAAACCCCTAATCATCTTATACACCTCTATCAAGTCACCCCAAACCTTCTTTTCTCCAATGAAAACAACCCCAAGTGCCTCAGCCTTTCCTCATACGATCTTTCTACCATACCAGGCAACATCCTGGTAAACCTCCTCTGCACCCGTTCCAGTGCCTCCACATCCTTCCTATAGTATGGCGACCAAAACTGCACACAATACTCCAGATGTGGCCGCACCAGAGTCTTATACAACTGCAACATGACCTCAGTACTCCGGAACTCAATTCCTCTACCAATAAAAGCCAGTACGCCATATGCCTTCTTCACCGCACTATTTACCTGAGTGGCAACTTTCAAAGATTTGTGTACATGGACACCAAGATCCCTCTACTACTACCAAGTATCCGACCGTTAGCCCAGTACCCCATCTTTTTATTACTCTTACCAAAGTGAATCACCTCACACTTAGCTACATTGAACTCCATTTGCCACCTTTCTGCCCAGTTCTGCAGCTTATCTATATCCCGCTGTAACCTGCCACATCCTTCCTCACTGTCTACAACTCCTCCGACTTTCGTATCATCCGCAAACTTACTCACCCAACCTTCTAACCCCTCCTCCAGGTCATTTATAAAAATGACAAACAGCAATGGTCCCAAAACAGATCCTTGCGGAACACCGCTAGTGACGGCACTCCAAGATGAACATTTGCCATTAACTACTACCCTCTGTCTTCTTCCAGCCAGCCAACTCCTAATCCAAACCTCCAACTCACCCTCAATGCCATACCTCCGTATTTTTTGCAGTAGTCTACCATGGGGAACCTTATCAAACGCCTTGCTTAAATCCATATACACCACATCTACCGCTTTCCCCTCGTCCACCTCCTTAGTCACCTTCTCAAAGAATTCAATAAGGTTTGTGAGGCACGACCTGCCCGTCACAAAACCATGCTGACTATCCTTGATCACATTATTCCTATCCAGATGTTCATAAATCCTATCCCTTACAATTCTCTCTAAGACTTTGCCCACAACAGAAGTGAGACTCACCGGCCTATAGTTACTAGGGTTATCCCTACTCCCCTTCTTGAACAAGGGAACCACATTTGCTGGCCTCCAATCTTCTGGCACTACTCCTGTAGACAACGAGGACATAAAAATCAAGGTCAATGGCTCTGCAATCTCTTCCCTTGCTTCCCAGAGAATCCTAGGATAAATGCCTTCAGGCCCAGGGGACGTATCTATTTTCACCCTTTCCAGAATTTCCAACACCTCTTCTCTACATACCTCAAAGCCATCCATTCTACTTAATTGTGACTCAGTACTCACATTGACAACAATGTCCTGTTCCTGATTGAATACTGACGAAAAGTATTCATTCAGTGTCTCCCCAATCTCTTCAGCCTCCACACGCAACTTCCCACTACTATCCTTGACTGGACCTATTCCTACCCTAGTCATTCTTTTATTCCTGACATACCTATAGAGAGCCTTAGGGTTTTCCCTAACCCTACCAACTAAGGACCTTTCATGTCCCCTCCTTGCTGCTCTTAGCTCTCTCTTCAGGTCCTTCCTGGCTACCTTAAAACTCTCAATCGCCCCAATTGAACCTTCACGCCTCATCTTTACATAGGCCGCCCTCTTCCATTTAACAAGGGATTCCAATTCCTTATTAAACCACGGCTCCCTCACACGACCCTTTCCTCCCTGTCTGACGGGCACATACTTATCAAGGACACTCAATAGTTGCTCCTTGAACAAGCTCCACATATCAATTACACCCTTGCCTTGAAGCTTACTTTTCCAGGCCACACATCCTAAGTCATGCCTCACAGCATCATAATTTCCCTTCCCCCATCTATAACTCTTGCCCTGTAGTGCACACTTATCCCACTCCATCACTAGAGTAAAGGTCACCGAATTGTGGTCACTGTCCCCAAAGTGTTAAACCTATCTCTAATTCTAACACCTGGCCTGGTTCATTACCCAGAACCAAATCCAGTATGGCCTCACCTCTTGTTGGCCTATCTACATATTGTGTCAGGAAACCCTCCTGCACACATTGGACAAACACTGATCCATCTAATGAACTTGAGCTATAGCTTTCCCAATTAATATCAGGAAAGTTAAAGTCCCCCATAACAACCACCCTATTACTTTCACTCGTCTCTTGAATCATCCTCGCAATCCTTTCTTCTACGTTTCTAGGACTATTAGGAGGCCTGTAAAAAACTCCTAACAGGGTGAGCTCACCTTTCCTATTCCTAACCTCAGCCCAAACTACCTCAGATGGCGAGTCTTCATCCATCGTCCTTTCCACAGCTGTAATACTATCTTTGACAAGCAATGCCACACCTCCCCCTCTTTTACCCCCACCTCTGACCCTACTAAAACATTTAAACCCTGGAACCTGCAACAGCCAATCCTGTCCCTGTTCTACCCATGTCTCCGTAATAGCCACAACATCGAAGTCCCAGGTACCAACCCACGCTGCAAGTTCACCTACCTTATTTCATATACTTCTTGCATTGAAGTATACACACTTCAAACCACTTTCCTGTTTACAGGCACCCTCCTTTGAAATTGATGCCATGTTCCTAACCTCCCTACATTCCAGGTCCTGCACCCTAAAGCTACAGTCTGGGTTCCTATGCCCCTGCAGAGTTAGTTTAAACCCCCCCCCAAGAGCACTAGCAAACCTCCCACTAAGGATACTGGTGCCCCTCAGGTTCAGGTGTAGACCATCCTGTTTATAGAGGTCCCACCTTCCCCAGAAAGAACCCCAGTTATCCAAATACCGGAATCCCTCCCTCCTGCACCATCCCTGTAGCCACGCATTTAACTGTTCTCTCTCCCTATTCCTCGACTCTCTATCACGTGGCACGGGTAACAAACCAGAGACAACAACTCTGTTCGTTCTAACTCTGAGCTTCCAACCTAGCTCCCTGAAAGCCTACCTAACATCCTCAGTGCTCCTCCTACCTATGTCATTGGTGCCAATGTGGACCACGACTTCGGGCTGCTCCCCTCCCCCTTAAGGACCCGGAAAACACGATCAGAGACATCACGTACCCTTGCACCTGGGAGGCAACATACCAAACGTGAGTCTCTCTCGTTCCCACAAAACCTCCTATCTGTGCCCCGAACTATCGAGTCCCCAATTACTATTGCTCTGCTCTTCTCCACCCTTCCCTTCTGAGTAACGGGGACAGGCTCCATGCCAGAGACCTGAGCCCCATTACTTGCCCCTGGTAAGTCATTCCCCCCACAAGTATCCAAAACGGTATACTTGTTCTTGAGGGGAACGGCCGCAGGGGGTCCCTGCACTGGCTGCTTCCTCCCAGTCCCCCTCACTGTCACCCATCTATCTGCCATCTTTGGAGTTACTACTTCCCTAAAGCTCCGATCTATGACCCCCTCTGCCTCCCGAATGATCCTAAGTTCATCCAACTCCAGCTCCAGTTCCCTAACACGGTCTTGGAGGAGCTGGAGATGGGTGCACTTCCTGCAAGTGTTATCAGTAGGGACGTCCATGGCATCCCTCACCTCAAACATGTTGCAAGAGGAACATTGAACTGCCTTCACTGCCATCCCTCTGAAAGTTACCTTTTATAAAAAAAACTGGGTCTAAAGAATACAACTAGCAAAATGCAGCACTTACCTACTTACCACAACGGCTCTTATTATTTAGGTTAGAGGAGGAGGGCAGGTGGGAGACACTACCTCTGTAGTGCCTCGGGTTCTTCTCCTGCGCGCTTTTAAAGGGAAAAAAAAACCTACCCGGCTGCCCCTCCGGTCTTCGTCACTTCCCCCTGCTGCTCCCGCTCTTTCTGTGAAGAGAGAAAAAAAATACCGCTGCCCACTACCGGTAAGTAATTTTAAAACAAACTGTCTTACCTTAGCTGCTGCTCGCACTCAAAGTGACCGTTGGCTTCGAAGGGTGAGTATTTATACTCACTGCTTTCCTTCCCAGCTGCCCCTCCAGTCCTCGTCACTTCCCCCTGCTGCTCCCGCTCTTTCTGTAAAGAGAGAAAAAGACACCGCTGCCCGCTACCGGTAAGTAATTTTAAAACAAACTATCTTACCTTAGCTGCTGCTCGCATTCCCTCTCTTCCAGCACCACTAATCCAAAATCTGGTTTCCAGCATCTGCAGTCATTGTTTTTACGTATTATAGGAAAGATGTGGATGTGTTGGAGAGGGTTCAGAGGAGGTTTACCAGGGTGCTGCCTGGAATGGAGGGCTTTTCTTACAAAGAGAGGTTGACTGAGCTTGGACTTTTTTCCTTGGAAAAAAGAAGGAAGAGAGGGGACCTAATTGAGGAGTAAAAGATAATGAGAGGCATAGATAGAGTTGATAGCCAGAGACTATTTCCCAGGGCAGAAATTGTTAACATGAGGCGTCATAGTTTTAATGTCAAGGTGCTTTCCTTCTGGTTAATTTCAATTTTAAAAAGTAGGAGGAGTTTTACTCTGGATCCAACCCCGAGCTATGGCTGTCCTGGGAGTGTTTGATGGAGACGGTGTTGAAAGAGCTTTATTCTGTCTCTAACACTGTCCTGCCCCAACTGATGCTGAAGCTGTTGATTTTGAGATTTGTGTTGGAAGCTGATGTAACATCTCCTTTTCTCAACGGTTGCTGTGGTTGGCGCCTCAGTTTTATAATAGCTTTGTCATTCTCTCAGCTCCTACTGACCGTACACAGACTTCCCATTTGTTGTTCGTATCGTGTATGATTGCCTCACATTTATTTGGCAGGAAGTCAAGTAACTTCTGTATTTTTCTGTAAAAGGACAAGAGTAAGCGAGTGAGAAGGATGAAATGGTGAAGTATTAACGATGAGGTCTTTCTATGTTTGTCTTTCTGCAGTCCTGCTGTCAGTCTCAGTACGGGGTCACAGTAAGTACTTTCCAATACTGACCTTTCAAATCCACTTTGTTCATCATGGAATTGCCTCCTCCTTGATGGTCTGTTGCTGTCTAGTATTTAGTTCCCAAACTGTTCCTGCTCAGCACGATGTGCCTTTTCCTTCACTGCGGTTTCTACATCAGGGAGAAATCATTTGTTTTATCAAAAATGAAAGCAGTGACAATTGACTATTCCGAGCGTGATGATTTATTCCTTCATGTTTTCCTTGTAGATTCATGAATCTTAGACATTTACAGCGAAGAAGGAGGCCATTTTGGGTCATCATGTCTGTGTCAGTCAACAATGATCTCACTCTACTTCTCCCATTTTGCTGCTCTCCATCTAAAAGCCTTCTTAACCAACTTATTGAGGGCTTTAATGTAATTAGTGGAGTGGAGAACGCGGTGGGAGGTGGGACTCAGTTGGAGGGAAATTTGAAAATCAAAAAGGGATGCTATTCAGAGGGTCAATGTGGATTTGTTGGGTCAAATCTCCTGTTTTCACACTGCAGGGATTCGGAAAAATAGAAATGACAGAGCAGAGGTGCAGGCTACTGAAGAGGCAAATAATAATGCAAATGAACATTGAAGTACAAATGTTACCAGCGTTTGTAACTCAACCGCCCTTTCAGGCAGTGTGTTCCAGACTCTTATTAACCTCGACATGAGGAAGAATCTGTTAAGTCTCCTCCCACTTCTATCTTTCCTGTTTACTGACCACAGTATGAATGAAGAAAGGACCTTCTTGCCTGTCCTATTTGAGCACTCATAATTATCCATATTTTATTAGTTTTCCTGTCAACCAATCAAAACAAAAATGAGAGAGCAGAGAATGCAGGGTAGTGAAGAGGTGAATGATAATCAAAGTGTGATGGGAAGGGGTCGGAGATGTACAGACAAAGATACAAGAGGTGAGGCCACATTGGATTTGGTACGAGAGAGTCATGTATTAGGTGTAGACAACTGGGATCAAGTGAATCTCTTGAAGAGTATAAGGGCTGTAGGGGCATTCTTATGAGGGATATCAGGAGGGCAAAAAGTGGACATCAGATAACCTGAGCAGATCAGGCTGAGGAGAAGCCCAAGATATTCTACAAAGTCATTAGAAGCCAGAGAGCATCCAGGGAGGGAATAGGGCCTCTTCAAGATCAATGAGGTCATCTATGTGTAGAACCAGAGGAGAGGGGGAGATATCCTCAACAAATATTTTGCATCAGTTTTTACTGTGGAGAAAGAAATTGACGCAAGGGAACTCGGGAAAATAAATATTAATGTCTTGAAGGAATTCACTTTACTGAAGAGGAAGTGTTGGAGGTCTGATAAAACATAAAAGTGGCTTTGTGCAGGGGAAATCATGTGTCACAAACTTGACTGAGTTTTTTGAAAATGTAACCAAAAGACAAGTGAGGGCAGAGGGGGAGATATTGTTTACATGAACTTGTGTAAAGCTGTTGTCAAAGTTCCACATGGTGGACTAATTTGTGAAGTTAGGTGGCATGGGATTCAGGGAGAGAAGGCCAGTGGGATACAAAATTTGCTTGATGGTAAGAGACAGAGTGTCGTGATGGGGGTTTGTTTTTACATTGTACCATGTGACCTCATTTGAGGAACATTCTAAGATATCATCCATCTTATGTCAGTGATTAACTCCTTCATCAATGTTGCAACAGCCCCTCCTCTTTGACATTCCCTCTACCCCGACATGTCTCATCACACAGTTCGATAGCCCAGAACATTGTGCTGTCAATCCTGTCACACCCTCAACCATGTCTCTGTGATAACAACAATATCTCATCTCCACTCATTAATCTACACCCTCAGCTCGTCTGCCTTACTCAGAAGTAAATGCCATCCAGCCATGCCACACTCCCTTATGCCCTCACTTGACGATATTCACACTGCCTTCTGGATTTACTTGGATTGCCTCCACCACCGCCCCCCCCCCCCCACCCCTCCCCCCCACAATGCTTCCACTGCATCCCCCATCCCTCTGCTATGACTGATGAATGAGCCAGGTTGCGGAAGGCTGGCTGGGTAATAGAGTAGAAAGTGATGGGAATTGGAAAAGGTTCTGCAGGGTGGGCCATGAGTTCTGCTCTTCAGATAACTCTGGGTCTCCTGGAACAATGGAGAGTTCAGAAAACTCTCAGGCACCAAACCCTATCTTCAACCAACAGCAACAACCCCCCACAGTCTAACCTCAGGATGTTTACAAACCACCCGAAGCCCTCTGTTCTATCCAGCTCGGAGCTCATTCCACACTGTCACTGGTCTGTTCAGAAACCACAATTGTATCATATCATACCTTTTCTCAAGAAATAACAGATTCAATGTTTTACCTCACTGTTTGGTGTCTGTGCTGTGTTCTTATATTCTCTCTCTCTCTCTCCCCTCACAGCAGATTTTGTTAATGGTTGGTCAATGACAATCGCGGATGGAGTGAGGGCTGAGGAAGGAGGCTCCGCTGTCTTACCCTGCAGCTTCACCCATCCTGACACTCACCTCACACTCACCGGCTCCATCTTATGGTACAAGAGGGAATCACAGTCTTTAATCTTTAAATGTACATATCCTGGTCCAGACCATTCCCAGGGTGAGCTGTGTGAGAATGTGAGACAGCGGGACGATGGGAATCGATTCAGATTCGTGGGGAACCTCAGCAACAAAGATGTCTCAATAATGATGGAGGGACTGAGCCAGGAGGATGCTGATTCCTATTGGTGTCGTGTGGAGCTCAATATCGACAACTTTGGATCTGGAGAAGGAACACACCTGGAAATGAAAGGTGAGGAACAATGTTCTGACAGCTCAATGGGGACAGGCTCCACCAGGTCTGGGAGCTCTTGGGTTGGCTCCTTCTCCTGGGCTCTTCCAGTTGGTCTCAGGCAGGAGGCAGTGAGAAGGACAGAGAGAGAGAGGCACAAATAGAAAGAGAGAGAGAGAGAGAGAAAGACAGAGAGACATGACTGGAATTTAGAGACCATTCCATCACCATCTTTGAAACCTCCCACAGTCACACTATGGCTGCAAGAGCAGGTCACAGGCTAAGAATCCTATGAATTAATACACCTCCTGACTCCAAAGCCTATTGGCCAGTCAGGAGTGTGATGAAATACTTCCCACTTGCCTGGAACAGTGCAGGAAAATATATCACTGCTCTGTAATTATTACTGGGTCAAAATCGTGGAAATCCCACCCTAACATCATTTTGGGAATAAAAATAACTATAAAATGCACTGCAGCAAGACAGCAACATTCCCTCCACCAAAGTAGGGACCTTGAAGACCTCAGTGTAAAATGACATCAGATACAGGCCATCCTGACTTGGAACTATCTTTTCATTGTCCAAGGGGATGTGGGTGTCCCATGCACAGTCAGCCTTTATTGGCCAGCCCTGGAGAAGGAATGGTGAGCCGCCTTCTTGAACTGCTGTATTCCCTCAGCTGCAGAGACATTCACGATACGGTTGGTGAAGGATTTCCAAGGCTTTGTTTCCAGTGACACTGAAGGAATGATGAAATATTCCCAAATCAGGATGGTGAGTGTCTTGGAGGGAAGCTTGTAGGTGGAGATGTTCTCCTGTATCCCATGTTCATCAGTGAACAACCATCCCCACTTCTGACCTTATGGTGGAGGGAGGGTCATTGATGATGCAGCTAAAGATGGTTAGACCAAGGACACACTAACCTGAGGAACTCCTGTAGAGATGTGTTCTGGAGCTGAGATGACTGATCTCCAAGAACAACAACCAGCTTCCTCTGTGCCAGGTCTGACTGAAACCCACGGAGGTTTCCCTCCTCGGCTTCCCACTGGATTCCTTGATGCTACACTCGCTCAAATACAGCCTTGATGTTAACAACAGGCACATTTGCCTGTACCTGTCTTTTTGTTTTTTCCGTTGGTTACCTGTTATTTACTATCTGTGCTATTTAACTCTGTGATATGCCTGTACTGCTCACAAGACAAAGCTTTTTGCCGTGCCTCGGTACATGTGACAATAAATTCAATTCAATTCAATTCAATTCAATTCGATTCAATTCAATTCAATTCAATTCAGTCACTGACAGCTTCCAGCAGTTTAATTGGCCAAATTGAAAATATGTAACATTTCACTGCAAACGAGATACCTCAGTTGTTTTGAGCATGATTTGAATCTAAACAATCAGATTAAATTATCCCCCAGAATACTAAAACCCAATCACGTTTGAATTTATTGTTTTAGCCAACCTCAAACTAATGAGAAAATCTGATGTTTGGGGTATTAAAAAAAAGCAGATATTTTGAAAGTGAGACAGAGAGTAACTGCCATTGAGAGACTGCCGTACAAAACACTCTCAATCAAAGGGGCCTTCTTCATTTGAAACATCTTTGCAGTGAAAGACAAAAGTCGACACAGGAGATCTTTAGCCGAAAGAAGAAACACACTGACAATGACAGCCACTGTGTGGTTTTGTAATGAAGCTGATGTAATTTTAATACAGGTGGTTATTGGAACAGTATATTATTATAGAGTTGGAGGCAGATAGCAAGCAGTTAAGGGAAAGTTAAAAATCACACAACACCAGGTTATAGTCTAACAGGTTTAATTGGAAGCACACTAGCTTTCGGAGTGACGCTCCTTCATCAGGTGATTGTGGAGGGCTCGATCGTAACACAGAATTTATAGCAAAAATTTGCAGTGTGATGTAACTGAAATTATACTTTGAAAAATTGATTGTCTGTTAAGTTTTTAATCTGTTAGAATACAGTGATAGTTTCACTTCTTTCATGTGTAAATCACAAAACCCTTTTTTTTAAAGTTGCATTCTCGGGTTAGCTGTTAACAATGGTGATTGCTAGACAATATGTTGAAGGTGTTAGCCCCCTGTGTTCTCTATCTATGACCTGATGTTTAGATTGATTCTAACCTAAAAAGTGAGATAACAGAGTTTTACATAAATTCATGCAGTTTTTGAGCTCAGAGTTCTACATGAATGTATGCAGTTTTTGAGCAAAGTGCAATGTATCTCTGCAAGTACAAATTCACCACACAAAATATATGTGTGCATGTGGGTCTTTGTCTGTCTGTGTGTGTGTGTCTGTCTGGGGTGGGGTTTGTGAGTGTGAGAAAGTGTGTGTGTGTGTGTGAAATGAGTTAAGGGAAAGGAAGCTTAGAGTTGGAAATAGTTGTTGTTTAATGTTCACTTTGAGAGTTAAAGAATAAATTAATTTTTTTTGTTTAAATAATGGAATTTGGGAGTTCCCTATCACTTAGACTTTAACAGATTACGATGTGAGGTGAGCTTTTCTGGGTGTTTGGTTTAATTAGCAGAGGGGTTCACCACCATGTCGTTACATTTTGGGGGCTCATCTGCGATTTGGACGGGTTTAGACAGATCCAGTCTGAGATTTGGAAAGATTTGGGTACAAAAGATCCCAGCAGATTTAAACATTTGCCGAATAGTGTCCGAGATTTTTAAAGAAAATGTAGGTGAGAGAATTGATTTATTTTCGGTTATTTGTGGTTGGTTAAATTAAAAGTGAGAGAAATGGCTCTTGAAATTGCTGAAGATGTTTTGCCGTTTGAAAATGGTTCCAAATTTGCCAAAAAAATTTAGAAAGACTGCAGAAGGCCATAATCTTAGAATTATCATTGAGGTTAGAACATAGAACATGAAACATAGAACAATACAACACAGAACAGGCCCTTCGGCCCGCAATGTTGTGTCGACCTGTGAACTATTCTCAGTTCATCCCCCTGCACTATCCCATCATCATCCATGTGCTTATCAAAGGATTGTTTAAATCTCCCTTAGAATTGGATCTAACCAGGGACATGGGAAAGCTGAAATTGTAAGGGAGTTAGTCAAGCACTTTGGTGTGTCAGAGAAACAGACAAGTGCAGGAGGGTTAGAAAAATTTAGTTTACAACTGAGGAAAATGGAGTTAGAATGTAAAGAAAAGGAAAGAAGAGCCATGAGAGAAGAAAAGAAGAGAGAGAGAGAGACAAAGAGAGATAGAATAAATGGAGGGAAAGAGACAGAGAGAGAAAAAGAGAAGAAAGGGAGAGAGAAAGAGAGAAGAAAGAGAAAAGAAAAAGAAAGAGAGAGAGAGAGAAAGTGAAAAAGAAAGAGAGAGAATGTTGTTAGCAGAGCAAAGAGAGAGCGAAGAAAGAGAAAGAGAAAGGGAGAGAGAATTCGAACTTCGGAAGTTGTGAATTAGTCAGGAAAGCCAAGTTAACAGGAAGGAGATGAAGAGTGAAGGTCGTGATAAATACAAATACGTCAAAGCTCTGCTACATTTTGATGAGTAAGATGTTGAAGCCTTTTTTATTTCATTTGACAATTTGGCTCGGCATAGGGAGTGGTCAGAGAACCTCTGTGTAATGCTAGTTCGGAATAAGCTGGTAGGCAGAGCTAGTGAGGTATTTGCAGTGCTGTCAGATGAGGGGTCAAGAGATGATGACGATGTCAAACATACTATTTTGAGTGCTTATGAATTGGTACCAGAAGTGTATAGACAGTGGTTCAGAAATATAAAGAAGGAACCAAGACAGACTTGTATTGAGTTTGAAAGAATCAATCAGTCACTTTGACAGATGGGTACGTGCTTTAAAGATAGATAGGACCTTTGAGGCTCTCGGAGAGGTTATCCTGCTGACGAGTTTAAAAACTCACATCACTCAACTTGCACCAGATTGTGTTGCTGGTAGTATACAGACAGGAGATGTTCCATGGAGCACATGAACTACCAGGAGGAGGTCACCTCAGTGTAAGGAAGACTCAGATTAAGGTACAAAAGCAGTTGTATTGGCCTGGGATGCAAAAGATGTTGTTAACTTTTGCCGTATGTGTCGTACAAGCCAAGTGGTCGGTGAGCCAAAGCAGTAAACCCAACTCCTTTGTTGCCAGTTCCCACATTTGAAGAACCTTTCACGTGGGTTATGATGATTGTGTAGGTTCCCTCCCTATAACTATAAGTGGGAACCAGTACTTGCTAACCATAATGGGTGTGTCTCTCAGATTTCCAGATGCAATTCCATTACGGAGCATTAAGACAAAATGGGTGGTAGAGGAGTTAGTAGCTTTCTTCACTTGGTATGAGCTACCCAGAGAGATTCAGTCAGATCATTGTCTAATTTTATTGCTCAGCTGTTTAAAGACGTCATGGATAGATTAGGCATACAGCACATT
This sequence comes from Chiloscyllium plagiosum, assembly GCF_037043375.1. NCBI lineage: Eukaryota > Metazoa > Chordata > Chondrichthyes > Orectolobiformes > Hemiscylliidae > Chiloscyllium > Chiloscyllium plagiosum. The sequence continues at coordinate 152,431,392 of NW_028270140.1, forward strand.
AAACCAAGTGCATATCATCCTGAAACTCAGGGAGCTTTGGAAAGGTGGCATCAGATCCTGATGACCATGTTAAGAGTGTGCTGTCAGGATTACCTGAATGATTGGGATGAAGGTATCCCATTCATATTGTTTGCCATTAGAGATGGCTCAAATGAATCTACTCAGTTCACTCCCTTTGAGTTAATATCCGGACATGAAGTGAGAGGTACTTTGAAATTAATTAAAGAGAAATTGACAGGACTGAAGTCGGAGGTCACACACTTGGATTATGTATCAGACATGAGAGAGAGATTAAATCAGGCCGGTGAGTTAGCTAAACAGCACTGAAAGAGGGTGCAGTGTAGAATGAAGCAGGTGGCTGATTAAAAACTCTGGAATTCAGACATTTTCCTGGATGGGATGACGTGTTCCTACTGTTACCAATGATAGGATATCCTTTCAAAGTCAGGTTCTGTGGTCCCTGACAAATTGAGAAAAAAGTTGAGTCAGGTAAACTATCTGGGAAAGACGCTGGACAGGAAAAAACTATATTGGGTATGTCATGTGAATATGTTGAAACATTATTATAATAGAGAGAGGGAACTGGAGGAACAGTGTTAGTTACTGCCCCACAGAGTGAGGAATCAAATCTCGTGTTGTGCAGTATGATTGCCTTAAAATACATTAAACAATGAAGAAGTCCTTGAGGAGTGGGATAGGTTAGTGAACAATCTGTCCCAGGAACAAAGAACCAGTTGAAAGGATTGTTGCAGCAGTACAAGGACATATGCAGGAATAAGATGGAGAGGCCTGATCCTCTTGTGCATGAGGTAGAAGTAGGGAATGCTGTTCCAATAAAACAACACACCAACAGGCTTAATCCTTTCAACACCACACAGGTCCAGAAGGAAGTGGATGCAATGCTCAATGAAGCTATCATCGAACTGAGTCAAAGCAAGTGGAGTTCGATGATCGTGTTAGTTGCCAAACCTGACGGGATTCAACAATTTTGCGTGGACCATTGGAAGGTTAAGGCCGTTACAAAATCAAACTCAGATCAATCCTAAAATTGGAGGACTGTATAGAGTAAGTTGGACACGCCCCTTACATCACAAAGTTGGACTTACTGTTTGGGTACTGTCATCCCTTTATCAGAGAAAGTGAAATAAATTTCTGCGTTTGTCACCCCAAATGGGTTATGTCAATTCAAAGTGCTTACCTTTTGAATGAAGAACATACCAGCCACATTTAAAAGGCTCGTGAACAGAGGTGTGGCTGTGTTAACAAACTGTGCAGTATATCTGGATGATGCAGTGATCTTCAGTGAGTCATGGAAAGATCACATGGTACAGTTAGCACACAGTTCTTTGAACGATTAAGAGAAGCAAAACTGGTAATAAAATTAAAGAAAACACAATTTGCGAAGGCAGAGGAGACATTATTGGTAAATACATTGGTCATTTAAGTTTGACCCTAAGGAATGCAAAGACAAAGACCATCGAGGAATTTCCACGAACAACCTCAAAGAAAGAAGTGCTTTGATTTTGGGGACTAAGTGGGTTCTACTGGGAGTTTGTTCCAAATGTCAGCAGGGTAGTGACTTCACACACGGATTTCCTGAAGAAGACCACAACATTTCGGTGGATGGAACAATGCCAGGAGGCACTTGACAATGTAAGAGTTGTATTAACTGTGGCACCAGTTTTAGCTGCACCAAATGTTGCAATCAAAGTTGCAATCGATGCTCATGATATTGGACTTGAGGCTGTACTGCTGCAGGAAGATGATGATGGAATTGAATAGCCAGTTGGTTACTTTTCAAAGAAACCCAATACCCACCAGAGAAAAATATTCTACCATCGAAAAGGAATTATTGAGTTTGGTACTGGCCATACAACATTATCGCAAATTTAACGGAGAAATTTTAAATAAGGTTGAACAGATAACAATGTTATACATATGTGTGCGGAAATTAATATGAACTTAAATTAATATCCTATGTATTTCATTGTCATGGGGTTAAGAATTACGCAAAAATGGAGACATCTTTTCATTATGATGGTTCATTTTTTTTCTTCAGGGGGGTTGTTATGAAGTTGAAGGTGCGTACTGTACCTTTAAGCGAGAGTGAAAGCTGTTCTACACTGAGAATGTGCAGGCACCTGTCATGTGACTAACGAGCAGTCTCAGAGTGTACTGGAAAATTGAAAATATGTAACATTTAGCTGTAAACTAGATACCTCAGTTGCTTTGATCATAATTTGAATCTAACCAATCAGTTTAAATTATGCCCCAGGATACTAAAACCCAATCGAGTTTGAATTTTTATTGTTTTTGCCAACTTCAGAACAATGAAACCACCTGATGTTTGGGGTATAAAAAAAGCAGATATTTTGAAAGTTAGACAGAGAGTAACTGCCATTGAGAAACTGCCATTCAAAATATTCTGTACCAAAGGTACCTTTCTCATATGAAACATCTTTGCAGTGAAAGACAGAAGACAACTCAGGGAGATCTTGAGCTGAAAGAAGAAACACATCAATAATAACAGCCACTGTGTGGTTTTGTAATGAAGCTGATGTAACTTTAATCCGGATGGTTATTGGAACAGTAGATTGTTATAGAGTTGGAGACAGATAGCAAGCAGTTTAGGGAAAGGAGGCTCAGAGTTGGAAATAGTTGTTGTTTAATGTTCACTTTGAGAGTTAAAGAATAATTTGATTTTTAATATAAAAGTGAATTTTGGGAGTTCACTATTCCTCATACTTTAACAGATGGCGATGCGAGGTGAGCTTTTCTGGGTGTTTGGTTTAATTAGCAGAAGGATTCACTGCCGTCTCGTAACAGCAGCTTCACCTGGGCAATCAGGATGGACAATACATGCACATCATCTGGGCCAGTGACACCCATGATGGAATAAAACAAAAGTAGAAATTGATGAAACAAAGAACATCCTGAGGAAAAACCAAAACCAAAACTGCAGATGCTGCAAATCGGAAACAAAAATGGAAATTATCAGAAAAGCTCAGCAGGTCTGGCAGCACCTGTGGAGAGAAATCAGCGGCACGGTGGCACAGTGGTTAGCACTGCTGCCTCGCAGCGCCAGAGATCCGGATTCAATTCCTGCCTCAGGCGACTGACTGTGTGGAGTTTGCACGTTCTCCCCGTGTCTGCGTGGGTTTCCTCCGGGTGCTCCGGTTTCCTCCCACAGTCCAAAGATGTGCAGGTCAGGTGAATTGGCCATGCTAAATTGCCCGTAGTGTTGGGTAAGGGGTAAATGTAGGGGTATGGGTGGGTTACGCTTAGGCGGGTCGGTGTGGACTTGTTGGGCCGAAGGGCCTGTTTCCACACTGTAAAGTAATCTAATCTAAAAATCTAATCTAAAAAAAATCAGAGTTAACGTTTCAGGCAGAGTGACCCTTCCTCAAGATGCTGAGGAGTTTGACAAGACAGATTCTGAGAGGATATTTGCTCTTATGAACAGAAGTCAAACAGGGGAACAATTGCAAAATAACAGATTTTCAATGTAATATGAGAAGAGGAAACATTTAATCTCTCAGCTCCTCTTTTAAGTTCATGAAGCAAAGAGCCACATGGCTGATTATCCCCCTCCTCCTGCACCCAAATATCTTACTTAATGTAGAAAAGTTTAATCTGGACTCTGAGTTTAAATTAACCTGTGTTCATTTCAAAGGTCACAGGTTGGAGCTGGTGAATGGTTACATTAGGAATGACACCAGGGGGTTCTCCTTCACACAGAGTGTGGTCAATACTTTGAATGTGTTTGCTGGACAGAGTGACGGGGAATGCTGTAAAATCCTTGACCTTGTTTAAAGAAAATTAACTTTGAGCAATGGATGGAGGGTTCTGCATGAATGAATTCAGGAGGGTTCAATGGATCCGATCTGTAAGTACCTTTAGCAGTCACACGGCATCAGGTTATAGTCCAACTGGTTTATTTGAAATAACAAGGTTCAGAGCACTGCCCCTGCATCAGGTGAAGTCCTGGTGTAGTGTGACGTCTGACTTTGTCCACCTCAGTGCAACACTGGCAACTCCACATCGTGTAAATATCTTGTAACCAAGGTTTGGAGATGCCGGTGTTGGACTGGGGTGTACAAAGTTAAAAATCACACAACGCCAGGTTATAGTCCAACAGGTTTATTTGGAAGCACTAGCTTTTGGAGCGCTGCTCCTTCATCAGGTGGTTGTGAAGTATAAGATTGTAAGACACAGAATTTATAGCAAAGGTTTATAGTGTGATTTAACTGAAATTACATATTGAAAACAGCTTGTATTGTTTGTTAAGTCTCTCATCCATTAGAATGACCATGTTGACTTCAATTCTTTTATATGTAAATCACAAAACTTTTTTTAAAAGCTCCATTCTCAAGTGAACTTTAACAATTGGTATCTGTCAGCCCAGATAATGTCTGTCAGCCCAGATAATGTATTGAAGGTGTGAGCTCCCCTGGGTGATACTGTCTGTGCCACAACGTTTAGACTGATTCTAATCTAAAAAAATGAATTTATACAATCTTACATGGATTGTTGAGCAAAGTAAAATGTTATTCTGCAAGTACAAATTCACCCCCACAAACTTATATGTGCATGTGTGCATGTGTTTTTGTGTGTGTGTGTGTGTGGGTGTGTGTGTGTGTTTGTTGGGGGGGTGGCTGTGAGTGTCTGTGAAAGAATGTGCGCATGTGTGTGAGTATGAGTATAAAGGGGTATAAGTGTGGGGTTGGGGAAGTGGGGGAGGGGGGGTGGTTGTGAATGTCTGTGAGGAGTGTGTGCCTGTGTCTGAGTGAAAGGATAAAGTCTGTGAGAAGGTGCATATGTGAGTGTGGCAGTGTATGTTTGAGCGTATGAGAGAGCATCTGCATCAGTGTGTGCGTCCGTAGGAGTGTGTGTGTGTGTGTGTGTTTGTGTAGGGGTGTGTGTGCGCACGCGCGTGTGTGTGTGTGTGTGTGTGTAGGAGTGTGTGTGTGTCTGTGTGTGTGTGTTGGAATGTCTGTGTGTGCGTGCATCTGTAGGAGTGTCTGTTTGTGTTTGTGTGTGTACGTGTGTAGGAGTGTGTGTGTGTAGGAGTGTGTGTGTGTGTGTGTAGGAGTGTGTGTGTGTGTGTAGGAGTGTGTGTGTGTGTGTAGGAGTGTGTGTGTGTATGCGCATCGGAGTGTGTGTGTGTCTGTGTGTGCAGGAGTGTGTGTGTAGGAGTGTCTGTGTGTGTTGTGCGTGTGTGTAGGAGTGTGTGTGTATGTGTAGGAATGTGTGTAGGAGTGTCTGTGTGTGTGTGTATGTGTGTAGGAGTGTGTGTGTGTATGTGAGTCGGAGTGTGTGTGTGTGTGTCTGTGTGTGTATAGGAGTGTCTTTGTGTGTTTGTGTGTAGGAGTGTGTTAATGTGTGTAGGAGTGTGTATGTAGGAGTGTCTGTGTGTGTTTGTGTGAGTGTGTGTGTGTGTGTATAGCGTGATGGGGTCACCTGTAGTGTGAAATGAATCGAAGATCTCGGTTGAGGCCATCCCCATGGGTACCGAACTTGGCCAAGTGCCTCTGCTCGGCCACTTTTCGTTGCTGCCAGATCCGAACCGCCTTGGAGGATGGTCACCTGAAAACCAAGGTTGAATGTCCCAGACTGCAGTATGTGGCAGGTACTCATGCAACTCAGCCAACGTTGTCTATCCCATTCGCTGCAGGCAAGGATGCCCCGAGGCATGCTACATTGGTAAGACCAAGCAGAAGCTATGGCAATGAACGGATGGGCACCATACAACAATCAACAGACCGAAGTGCTCCCCCCCCGCCCCGAGTCAGAGAACACTTCAGCGGTCCTGCACACACATATACAGAGACACGCATGCACACAGACACTCCCCCCACCCCCCCCCCAACACACACACACACACACACACACACTCCTCTAGACACATATACGGGCACAGATGCTCTTTCATACGCACACAAATACACTCACACATGCACCCTCTTACAGACTTATACCTCTTTATACTCATACTCACACACATGCGCACATTCTTTCACAGACACTCACAGCCATCCCCCCAACAAACACACACCCCCACACACACACACACACACACCCATGCACACATACACATATACTTTTGTGGGGTGAATTTGTACTTTCAGAGTTTCATCATACTTTGCTCAAAAATCCATGTAAGTTTCTATAAAGTCATTTTTTAGATTAGAATCAGTCTAAACATTGTGGCACAGACAGTATCACACAGGGGAGCTCACACCTTCAATACATTATCTGGGCTGACAGACACCAATTGTTAAAGTTCACTTGAGAACGTAACTTTTAGAAGAAAATTGTGATTTACATATAAAAGAACTGAAACCAACATGGTCACTCTAACGGACGAGAGACTGAACAAACTATCCTGGTCTTCTTCAATATATAATTTCAGTTACATCACACTATAAACATTTGCCATAAATTCTGTGTCTTACAATCTTATACTCCACAATCACCTGATGAAGGAGCAGCGCTCCAAAAGCTAGTGCTTCAAAATAAACCTGTTGGACTATAACCTGGTGATGTCTGATTTTTAATCTTGTAATCAAGGTTTTCAAATTGAGTGGCGAGGAGACATTTTGATCAGGGTGACTCTTCCTGGGGAATGTCGAGGACAGACCTGTTAGAGATATGAGTGGAGTCTTTAATTGTTCATGTTATTGTGAAGTTGAAAGGAATGTAACATATTGAAATAAGACCTTCTGCACACTGACCTCATCCATTCTGATGTTTGTCCTTTCCTTTGATGCTCAAGGAGACGTCTCAGTGGTGAGTGGAACAGAGGGAGATTCAGTTATTTTACCCTGTATCTTCGAGACCAGATCCTACCCTCCCCTGACCACTGTTACCTGGATGAGGAAGGAGCCCTACCAACACATCGTTACATTTACAGCCCAATCACAGGGAACTTGGCCAACTGGACACGGTGGAAATCGGTACGAGCTCATCGGGAACCCAGAGGAGGGAAACGCCTCGACCAGGATAAACCAGCTGAGTGTGAGGGACAATCACACTTACCTGTGTCTGGTGGAATACAGATCAAGACACAATCTTTTGTATCTGATCCAGAAAGAGACTCGGTTGCAGGTACATGGTAAGAAACCGTTCACACATTCTTCAGCCTATAGAAGGTGCACGGTGAGAGTGGAACAGATTCTGTCAATGTTTTGTGATTTGATTTTCTGGTGAAAGGACATGGAACTAAAACATTAACCCTGTTTCTCTCCATCGGTATTGTCTGCCCTGCTGAGTGTTTGCAGCATTTTGATGTTTATTTAAAATGTCCAGCATCTGTAGTATTTTAGCTTTTGGTTTCAAATTTAATTTTTTTCAATATTTAATGTACTATGATGTGCTGAAATTTTTAGGCGCATTCTGATGTCAGTATTGAAAGACATTGACACACTCAGAATATTTAGGTCAATCTCCAAATGACCCAAAGTTATACTGACATTAAGATCATCTCCTTGAACAGGAAGTTGCAACAGACTAATGTGTCCCTCTTGGATCCAACCTTCATCGGGAATAGTTCCATCAATGCAAGTACATTCCCCCAGTGTCCATCTGACTGTGTGAGGCATCACAGCCACGTGGGACCTATCCTAGCCCTGCATTCACCCTTGGGCTATAACAGGAGTTGGTGGTGTACTGTTACTGTTACTGTCACTGGGTGACTAATCCAGACACCCAATCCTGGGGCCATGGGTTCAAATCCCACCACAGCAGCAGGTGAATTTTTTTTAAAATCTGGAATTTAAAAAAAAGCTAACCTAATGGCTGCATGTGACCATTGTTGAGATTTGGAAAAGCCAATCTGATTCAATCGTACACTTTAGGGAAACTGGGTTTCGGTTAATTTAGCTGGACGTTTGGTTTGCAAAGCAATGTGATGCCAACAGTGTGGGTTCAATCCCCACATTGGCTCAGGTGACCATGAAGCACCCTCCTTCTCAACTCTCCCCTCACTGAGGTGTGGTGGCCCTCAGGTTAAACCACCACCAGTTGTCTCTCTCTCTCAAGAGTTGGCAGCCCATGGTCTGGTAATAATATGGCAACTTGATTTAGAGAATGAAATCTGCCATTCACACTCAGTGTCATGTGTTGCCATATGCACAATCTTGAGCCGTCTCTCTCCATCAGCAACACCTCACACAGGCTCAGGGCTGCTCATAATCCACCAACTCTGCACAGTCCACTTCTAACTCTGTATTGGGAAAACAAAACACAGACTGGGTGATTACTTTGCAGAACAGAAATGTTCTCCCCACAAAAATGATTCTCAGCATCCAGTTGCCTGCCATTTCCACACCCCACTTTTTGGGGACCCAGTAACTTTCTGGACTCAATATTGAGGGGAATAATTTTAGGACCTCAGCACCTTCTCCTACCTCCTTTCCCCAACCCCCACACACCAGGCCTTGTCATCACATGGGCTGCTACCAAAACAATCCATTGTCAGTCCCCATCAATGGTCCCCATCAGCCGCTGTTCATTCTCCCAGGCTGACCTTTCCCCTTTCGTTTGTCTGTCCAATTGCTTTTCTCTCTGTCTGGGGTCTGTTTCCACTGAGTGTTTACTCCTGTCTTCTCACCCCCCTCCCCATCTTCAGCATCTATACCAACCTTTCCCCAGCTATAATCAGTTATAGAGTCATACAGCACAGGAGCAGACCCTTCAGTTCAACTAGTCCACACTGACCATAATCCCAAACTAAAGTAGTCCCACCTGCCTGCGCTTGGCCCATATCTCTCCAAACATTTCTTTCTCATGAAATTATCTAAATGCCTTTTACACATTGTAACTGTCCCCACATCGACCATTTCCTCTAGAGGTTCATTCCACATAAACCACTCTCTGTGTAAAATAAAAACTGCCCCTTACAGGCAAAGAGTCATAGAGATGTGTAGCATGGAAACAGACTCTTCGGTCCAACCCGTCCATGCTGACCAGATATCCCAACCCAATCTCATTCCACCTGCCAGCACCCGGCCCATATCCCACCAAACCCTTCCTATTCATATACCCATCCAAATGCCTCTTAAATGTTGCAATTGTACCAGCCTCCACCACTTCCTCCGGCAGCTCATTCCATACACATACCACCCTCTGCATGAAAATGTTGCCCCTTAGGTCTGTTTTATATCTTTCCCCTCTCACTCTAAACCTATGCCCTCTCGTTCTGGACTCCCTGACCCCAGGGAAAAGATTTTGCCTATTTATACTATCCATGCTCCTCGTAATTTTGTAAACCTTAAAAAGGTCACCCCTCAGCCGCCTTCCTTATGTCTTTTTGAAATCTTTCTCCTCTCACCTTAAAGATATGCCCCAGTCTTGAAATCTCCCACCTGAGCAAAAAGACACCTGCCATTCACCTTATCCATATTCCTCATGCTTTTATCGATCTTGATAAGGTCACCTCTCAACCTTGTACGCTCCAGTGAGAAATGTCCTAGTCGCTCCCGACTCTTCCGATAACTCAAGGCCTGCTTTATTTGCAACATCCTGATAAATCTCTTCTCCAGCTAAGTGATATCCTTGCAATAACAGGGTAACCAGAACTGGACACAATAGAGGCCTCACCAGCATCCTGTCCAACCTGAACATAGAACATAGAACATAGAACATAGAACATAGATCATAGAAGAATACAGCCCTCGATGTTGCGCCGATCCAAGCCCACCTAACCTATACTAACCCACTATCCTCCATATACCTATCCAATGCCCGCTTAAATGCCCATAAAGAGGGAGAGTCCACCACTGCTACTGGCAGGGCATTCCATGAACTTACGACTCGCTGAGTGAAGAACCTACCCCTAACTTCAGTCCTATATCTACCCCCCCTTAATTTAAAGCTATGCCCCCTTGTAATACCCGACTCCAAATGCGGGAAAAGGTTCACACTGTCAACCCTATCTAACCCCCTAATCATCTTGTACACCTCAATCAAGTCACCCCTAAACCTTCTTTTCTCTAATGAAAACAGCCCCAAGTGTCTCAGTCTTTCCTCATACGATCTTACTTCCATACCAGGCAACATCCTGGTAAACCTCCTCTGCACCCGTTCCAGTGCCTCCACATCCTTCCTATAGTATGGCGACCAAAACTGCACACAATATTCCAGATGCGGCCGCACCAGAGTCTTATACAACTGCATCATGACCTCAGGACTCCGGAACTCAATTCCTCTACCAATAAAAGCCAGTACGCCATATGCCTTCCTCACCGCACTATTTACCTGGGTGGCAACTTTCAGAGATCTGTGTACATGGACACCAAGATCCCTCTGCTCATCCACACTACCAAGTATCCGACCATTAGCCCAGTACCCCATCCTTTTGTTATTCTTCCCAAAGTGAATCACCTCACACTTAGCTACATTGAATTCCATTTGCCACCTTTCTGCCCAGCTCTGCAGCTTCTCTATATCCTGCTGTAACCTGCCACATCCTTCCTCACTGTCAACAACTCCTCCGACTTTCGTATCATCCGCAAACTTGCTCACCCAACCTTCTAACCCCTCTTCCAGGTCATTTATAAAAATGACAAACAGCAATGGTCCCAAAACAGATCCTTGCGGAACACCGCTAGTGACGGCACTCCATGAAGAATCTTTGCCATCAACTACTACCCTCTGTCTTCTTCCATCCAGCCAATTCCTAATCCAAACCTCCAACTCACCCTCAATGCCATATCTCCGTATTTTCTGCAGTAACCTACCATGGGGAACCTTATCAAACGCCTTACTAAAATCCATATATACCACATCTACCGCTTTCCCCTCATCAACCTCCTTCGTCACCTTTTCAAAGAATTCAATAAGGTTTGTGAGGCACGACCTGCCCTTCACAAAACCATGCTGACTATCCTTGATCACATTATTCCTATCCAGATGTGCATAAATCCTATCCCTTACAATTCTCTCTAAGACTTTGCCCACAACAGAAGTGAGACTCACCGGCCTATAGTTACTAGGGTTATCCCTACTCCCCTTTTTGAACAAGGGAACCACATTTGCTATCCTCCAGTCTTCTGGCACTACTCCTGTAGACAAAGAGGACATAAAAATCAAGGCCAATGGCTCTGCAATCTCCTCCCTTGGCTCCCAGAGAATCCTAGGATAAATGCCATCAGGCCCAGGGACTTATCTATTTTCACCTTTTCCAGGATTTCCAACACCTCTTCTCTACATACCTCAAAGCCATCCATTCTACTTATTTGTGACTCAGTATTCACATCGACGACAATGCCCTGTTCCTGAGTAAATACTGAAGAAAAGTATTCATTCAGTGTCTCCCCAATCTCTTCTGCCTCCACACGCAACTTCCCACTACTATCCTTGACTGGACCTATTCCTACCCTAGTCATTCTTTTATTCCTAACATACCTATAGAAAGCCTTAGGGTTTTCCCTAATTCTACCGACTAAGGACCTTTCATGTCCCCTCCTTGCTGCTCTTAGCTCTCTCTTCATTCTCTCTTAGCTCTCTGGCTACCCTATAACTCTCAATCGCCCCAATTGAACCTTCATGTCTCATCTTGAGATAGGCCGCCCTCTTCCATTTAACAAGGGATTCCAATTCCTTATTAAAACACGGCTCCCTCGCACGACCCTTTCCTCCCTGCCTGACAGGTACATAATTATCAAGGACACTCAATAGTTGCTCCTTGAACAAGCTCCACATATCATTTACACTCTTGCCTTGGAGTCTACTTTTCCAAGCCACACATCCTAAGTCATGCCTCACTGCATCATAATTTCCCTGACCCCAGCTATAACTCTTGCCCTGTTGTACACACTTATCCCTCTCCATCACGAGAGTAAAAATCACCGAATTATGGTCACTATCCCCAAAGTGCTCACCTACCTCTAATTCTAACACCTGGCCTGGTTCGTTACCCAGAACCAAATCCAGTATGGCCTCACCTCTTGTTGGCCTGTCTATATATTGTGTCAGGAAACTCTCCTGCACACATTGAACAAACACTGACCCATCTAACGAACTTGAGCTATAGCTTTCCCAATCAATATCAGGAAAGTTAAAGTCCCCCATAACAACCACCCTATTACTGTCACTCATCTCCTGAATCACCTTCCCTATCCTTTCTTCAATGATTCTAGGACTATTAGGAGGCCTGTAAAAGACTCCCAACAGGGTGACCTCACCTTTCCTATTCCTAACCTCAGCCCAAACTACCTCAGATGGCAAGTCCTCATCCATCGTCCTTTCCACCACTGTAATACTATCTTTGACAAGCAATGCAACACCTCCCCCTCTTTTACCCCCACCTCTGACCCTACTAAAACATTTAAATCCTGGAACCTGCAACAGCCAATCCTGTCCCTGTTCTAGCCATGTCTCCGTAATAGCCACAACATCGAAGTCCCAGGTACCAACCCACGCTGCAAGTTCACCTACCTTATTTCGTATACTTCTTGCATTGAAGTATACACACTTCAAGCCACTTTCCTGTTTACAGGCACCCTCCTTTGAAATTGATGCCATGTTCCTAACATAACATCCCAACTCCGATTATCAAAGGTCTGAGCAATGAAGGCAAGTGTGCTGAACCACCGTATATATAGATGATGCTAATTTGGAAGAATTCTGTACCTGAATCCCTAGGTCTCTTTTCTACAGCACTACCCAAGGCCCTACTTTTAATTGTGTAAGTCTTCCCTTTGTTTGTTTTCCCAAAGTGCAATACCTCACACTTCTCTTAAACTCCATCTGTCACTCTTCAGCCCATTGACCCATTTGATTAAGATCTTTTTGTATTCTAAGATAACCTTCTTCACTGTTCAATATTCTATCAATTTTGGTATCAACCACAAACTTGCAAAACATGCTTTTTGTGGTCTCATCGAAATTGTTGATATAAATGACTGACAAAAGTGGGCCCAGCCCTGATCCCCGTGGGACCCTGCTGGTCACAGGCCTCCAGAACAAAACCCTCCCTCCACCGTCACTCTCTGTCTTCTGCCTTTCAGCCAATTGTGCAACCACTTGCCAAGCTCACCCTGAATCCCATGGGATCTAACTTCACTAATTAGTCTACTATGCGGAACATTGTCAAAGGATTTACCAAAGTCTAAGTAAACAATGTTAACCCCTCTGCCCTCATCAATTTCCTTGTTTATCTCTTCAAAAAACTCAATCAAGTTTGTGAGACACGATATCCCTCGCACAAAACCATGCTGACTATCCCGAATCATTCCTTGCCTCTCCAAATGCATATAAATCCAAAATTTCAGAACAACTTCCTCACCACCGAAGTCAGACTCACAGGTCTGAAGTTCCCAGGCTTCTCCTGACATTCCTTCTTGAACATTAGCCACACTCCAGTCATTCAGCACCTGACTGTTATTTATGGATGATACAAATGTTCCTGCAGGGGGCCCAGCAATTTCCTCTTAACTTCTGACAAAGTCCTGGGATTGAGTAGATCACGTCTCAGAGATTCATATTTTCGAAGATCTCTAACAATTCTTCTTCTGTAATGCAAGCTGTTTTCAAAATGTCAATATTTATTTCTCAGAGTTCTCTAGCCTCCACTTCTTTCTCCACATCAAAAACTGACACAAAATATTCATTTGATATCTCTCCCATCTCCTGAGGAGTGGCATGATGGCTCAGTGGTTAGCACGGGCACCAGGGACCTGAGTTCATTCTGATGTTTGTCCTTGCCTCAGCTGCTCAGGGAAATGCCTCAGTGGTGACTGGGACAGAGGGAGATTCAGTTACTTTACCCTGTATCTTCAGGAGCTGGGACTCCCACACCCTGACCACTGTTACCTGGATGAGGAAGGAGCCCTATCAACACGTCATTACATTTAGAGCCCAATCACAGGGAACTTGGACAACTGTACACGGTGGAAATCGGTACAAGTTCAGAGGAGGGAAACGCCTTGACCGGGATAAACCAGCTGAGAGTGAGGGACAATCACACTTACCTGTGTCTGGTGGAATACAGGTCAGAACCTGATTCTCAGTATCTGATCCCGAAGGAAACCCAGCTACTGGTACACATGTAAGAAATCATTCTGCAAAAAAGGCAACAATTGATGGTATTATTGCTGGACTGTTAATCCAGAGACCCAGGAAATGTTCTGGGGACCAGGGTTCAAATCCCACCTTGGCAGATGGTACAATGTGAAATCAAATAAATTGTCAAAGTAAGAATCTAAAGATGGCTGTGTGACCACTGTTGATTGTTGTAAATCCCCATCTGGATCATTGATGTCCTTTAGGGAAGGAAACTGCCATTCTAACCTGGCCTGGCCTACATGTGACTCCATACCCACAGTAATGTGGCTGATTCTTAACTATGAGACATGGACAATAAAGGCTGACTGAGCCAGTCACACCCTCATTACTTAATGACCATGATAAAGGCTTTAGTCTATAAAGGGTCGATAGTGTGGGTGGAACAGATTGTGTGAACTTTTTACAATTTGATTTTCTAGTGAAAGGTCATTGAATTAAAATGTGAAATTGTTTCTCTCCACAGGTATTAGCTGGCCTGCTGACTATTTGATTTTTATTTCAAATTCCCAGCATCTGCAATATTTTGCTTTTGTGTTTGAAATTTGATTTTTTAAATGTTTAGTGTAATTTGATGTGCTGATTCTTTTAGGTTCATTCTGATGTCAGTATTAAAAGACATTGACACACTCAGAACATTCAGTTCAATCTCCAAATCACCAAAGTTATACTGACACTGAGATCATCTCCTTGAGCAGGAAGGTGCAACAGCCTAATGTGTCCCTCTTGGTTACAATGAAAGTGTTCACACCTTCATCAGGAATAGTTCCATCAATACTAGTATGTTCCCCCAATGTCCATCTGACAGTGTGAGGAAACACAACAATGTGGAACCAATCCTCGTCCTGCATTCACACATGGGGAAAAAGGAAGGTGGTGGTTTTCTGCTACTGTCACTGGGTGACCAATCCAGACACCCAGATCATGGGTTCAAATCCCACCACAGCACATCTCAGGCCTGGTAATGACATGAGCTGCTTTCACCTATTTCCTGGTCCCCATTATCACATTGTCTTTCTCCCTGGAGGGCCATTCAGTGTCCCTTTGTCTATGTGACTGTCTTTCTCACCTTCTGGGCTCAGTCACCACTCAGCCTCTCACTCATTTCCCCCCACTCCCACCCCGGTCCCACAATCCCCTGTCAACAGTTTCCATACCACCTTTCCTTAGCAGCTGTCAGTTCGGATGAAGGATCACTGGACTCAAAACTTTCATTCTGAGTTCTGTCCACAGATGGCTCCCAGACCTGCAGAGTTTCTCCAGCAATATTTGTTATTGATTCCTTCATGACAACATCTGATGTGCCGGAATTCCGAGGACAGTCACTATTACCAATTCTTCTCTCCCTCACTCCGGGGGGAGCTGGAGCTTAATCTGTCCTTCCCATTATCCAGCTGAGACCGGGCAAGTCAGCACCGGATCCAACAACTGTCCTGTGGAACGATGTAAAATATCCATCTAAACTTCTATTCTGTGTGACAGAATTGAGCAGCTGCTTCCTTCAAGAATTTTCCAGATCTGGAAAGCACTGCCTGACAGGGCGATGGAAACAGATTCAACAGGGGCATCTTTCAGAAACAAGGGATAAGTATTCGGAAAGGAGCACATTACAGGGTCATAGGGATGGACGCGGGAGGGGGATGAACTGGATTGCTCTGTCAAAGAATGCCCAATGTGTACATTTAATCTCACACTCTATAACCCTGCTACAGTGTTCAATGCAGCAACATTGAGATATTACTAACCAATGTTGTTCTTGCTGTTTTACAGTGAAGACTCAGCCTGCTCAGTATGTCTCAGTATATTCGCTGGCCATTCCACTGTTCATCCTCCTCCTCCTCATCATCATCATTGTCATCATCTTCATCACCTTCAGGAAGAAAGGAGGTGGGTTCTGTAGAGAATGAGGTTAATAAAACAATATGTTTCTGTTTTTGAAACAGCAATAAACAATGACCCTGGATTAATTTTCCCTCACCGACTCTCTCCTCTTCAGTACATTCTCTGAAAACGCTGGCTTTGTCTTTGGTGGGTGGTGGAGAGTGGGTGAAGGTGGCCTGTTCAATAGCATCACCCACTGTCTGATGTCTGACTCATGGGTGATTGAAGATTGAGGCTGTTTCACAAGCAAGGCCATTCCAATCCATTCTATTAAACTCTGATGGATTAATCCCCATTCTTCTCCCCATTACTGTCAACTCTCAATGCACCAAACTGTCTTCTCATTCACTTCCATTTGACACAATCCCAACAGACCACACCTTTTCCATTCATTCCCACTCAGAACAGAATCTCGATAGAACATAACGGAAGCTGCAATTTGAAAGAATTCCTTTTTGTGTTTTATTGTTAAAATTGATTTGCTGCAAAAAGACAACATGGTGCCTCAGATAGTCTGAGTAACAGACATCTCGGGGTGGAATGGTAACATGGGCTCCTGTTTGGGCCTGTGCAGTGGGGGTAATGCTCAGGCACTGATCTGTTTTGGAGCTGACCTCGTGACCTACCTTTGCACCGGTTGATCAAATTAAAAACATAGTCTCTTTTTGAATACAGGAGTTACATTCGCTATTGTTGAAGGCAGTGGGACCAGCCCAGAACCTTGGGAATTGTGGGAAATGTAAAGCAATTGTTCAATTTTCCCAGCAGCTCCTCTTTAAAGACCCTGGGATGAAGTCCATCAGGGACTCAGGAAGCTGTCAGTCCACAGCATCAATGATTTACTCAGGACCACTTCTCTGGTGTTTGGAATTTTCTTGGGTTCCTCCTTCCTTTTCATTTCCGGATTTATAATGTTCTGGAATGTTATTTGTATCCCTTATCCTGAAGACTAATGCAAAATACCTGTTTAATTCATCAGCCATTTCCATGACTAATTTTACAAACTCCTGTTGTTTTTAAACCATCTAAATGTAACGTTGCCATATTCCCAGAGGACCACAGTGGTGTTCTCTGATCAGAGAGAGAGAGAGAGACAGATGACTGGTGGTGTGCTTAACCTGATAATCATCTTATCTCAAGTAAGAGGTGAAGTTGAAAAAGTGGGACCTTTGCGGTAAGCTCAGCTAATGTGGTAATTGAATCCATGCTTTACATCACAAGTCAGCTGTCGAGCCAACTTCCCTACAAAATGTCTCAAGAAACTCTAACCATCCACTCTTACATTACTGCCTAACTTTCTCTGCACAGTAATTTTTCCCTCCTTATTAACTTTGTTGCCTTTGATTGATGATTTTTATATCCTGTCCAATCTTATCACCTGTTCCCTTATTTTGTGTAAATATTTGTGTTTTCTTTCAGTTTGATGCTGTCATTAATTTTTTATAGCTAACTATTACTCCTCGTGAGATATCTGTAACTGTATCTCTTCACCATTCCCTTCACACAATTTATAAGTGAACTTTAGCTCATTGACCGCTTATGATCAAAATTAAATCCCCCAGTGCGTTAGAAACAGGGACCCAGGGGTTAGTCTTGCCCAAGTAGTCTTTCTGGGTATAAAACAAGATGTATTTTTGAGTACTGTACTGGGGATGAGTGCTGGGGTTGATACAGAGCTTTTATTATTTTTGATTTATAAAGCAGTATTTTGGCATTAATATGATATAGTTTGACACTATTTTTAAACTGTTTTGAACTTATGTCTTAAGTGGACACGTTTTATCTTAAATTTTTTGGGAATGAGCTTCTGCTATAGTATGCCGCAAACTCTGCAGCATCGTGCGCTTATCTTTCAGAGAGAGACCATTTCATCAAACACAAAAAACAACTCAAAATATGCTCGAGCAAACCTGTTTCAGTCTGGGACCTGACTTGTCCAGTAATAACATCAACTGGGATCAGAACAATATGAAGACCTTTCTCTCTTGTTTCTGCTCTTTGACTGAACACATCTTCCTGCATCTGATCCTTTGTTCCCACTGATTATTGTAAAACACTCTAATCTGACTTGGTCAACTATCATTTATATCTTACCACCTCCCCTAATCCTATCTTCTGCATTTAAGCCAATATTTTCCAAGCTACTGTCACCGGACCTGACTGAAACATTAACTCTGATTCCTCTTCAGAGATGCTGCCAGACCTGCTGAGCGTTTCCAGCAACTTCTGTTTTTGGTGTTGGTCCATTATTGATATTGGACTGGGCTAAGGAGGACACTCCTGAGTAAAGCTTTCGCAATCAGATAAGATTCCAGAGATCACTGTATCTAACCGTGCAAAATGTATATATTATTGATCTGGGATGGTTTTGCCTTAGAATCATCCAACTGTGGCAAATTTGTGGCAAATTTGTTCATAATTTAACAAAATATTTACGAATCATTTTTATCTCTTCAGGGGGTTCACAGCAAATGGATCCGACCACAGCTTTGCAAAGGTAAGTTCATCAGTGACTGATATAAACGTGGTTGTAGAAATGCTCTGGGTCATAGAGTCATAGAGATGTACAGCATGGAAACCGACAGTTCGGTCCAACCTGTCCATGCCGACCAGATATCCCAGCCCAATCTCGTCCCACCTGCCAGCACCCGGTACATATACCTCCAAACCCTTCCTATTCATATACCCATTCAAATGCCTCTTAAATGTTGCAATTGAACCAGCCTCCACCACATTCTCTGGCAGCTCATTCCATACATGTACCACCCTCTGTGTGAAAACGTTGTCTCTTTTATACCTTTCCCCTTTCACTCTAAACCTATGCCCTCTAGTTCTGGACTCCCTGACCCCAGGGAAAAGACTTTGTCTATTTATCCTATCCATGCCCCTCATAATTTTGTAAACCTCTATAAGGTCACCCCTCAGCCTCCGACGCTCCAGGGAAAACAGCCCCAGCTTGTAAAGCCTCTACCTACAGCTCAAATCCTCCAACCCTGGCAACATCCTTTTAAATCTTTTCTGAACACTTTCAAGTTTCACAACATCTTTCCAATAGAAAGGAGACCAGAATTGCATGCAATAGTCCAACAGTGGCCTAACCAATGTCCTGGACACCCGCAACATGACCTCCCAACTCCTGTACTCAATACTCTGACCAATAAAGGAAAGCATATCAAACACCTTCTTCACTATCCTATCCACCTGTGACTCCATTTTCAAGGAGCAATGAACCTGCACTCCAAGGTCTTTTGTTCAGCAACACTCTCTAGGACCTTACCATTAAGCGTATAAGTCCTGCTAAGATTTGCTTTCCCAAAATGCAGCACCTCACATTTATCTGAATTAAATTCCATCTGCCACATCTCAGCCCATTGGCCCATCTGGTCCAGATCCTGTTGTAATCTGAGGTTACACTACACTTCGCTGTCCACTACACCTCCAATTTTGATGTCATCTGCAAACTTACTAACTGTGCCTCTTATGCTCGCATTCAAATCATTTATGTAAATGACAAAAACTCGAGGACCCAGCACCGATCCCTTAGGCACTACACTGGTCACAGGCCTCCAGTCTGAAAAACAACCCTCCTCCCGCACCCTCTGTCTTCTACATTTGAGCCAGTTTTGTATCCAAATGGCTAGTTCTCCCTGTATTCCATGAGATCTAACCTTGCTAATCAGTCTCCCATGGGGAACCTTGTCGAGCGCCTTACTGAAGTCCATATAGATCACATCTACTGCTCTGCCTTCATCAATCTTCTTTGATACTTCTTCAAAAAACTCAATCAAATTTGTGAGACATGATTTCCCACGCATAAAGCCATGTCGACTATCTCTAATCAGTCCTTGCCTTTCCAAATACATGTACATCCTGTCCCTCAGGATTCCCTCCAACAACTTGCCCACCACTGAGGTCTAGCTCACTGGTCTATAGTTTCCTGGCTTGTCCTTACTGCCTTTCTTAAACAGTGGCACCACGTTTGACAACCTCCAGTCTTCCAGCACCTCACCTGTGACTATCGATGATACAAATATCTCAGCAAGAGGCCCAGCAATCACTTCTCCAACTTCCCACAGAGTTCTCGGGTACACCTGATCAGGTCCTGGGGATTTATCGTTTCAAGACATCCAGCACTTCCTCCTCTGTAATCTGGACATTTTGCAAGATGTCACCATTTATTTCCCTACAGTCTATATCTTCCATATCCTTTTCCACAGTAAATACTGATGCAAAATATTCATTTAGTACCTCCCCCATTTTCTGTGGCTCCACACAAAGGCCGCCTTGCTGATCTTTGAGGGGCCCGACTCTCTCCCTAGTTACCCTTTTGTCCTTAATAAATTTGTAAAAGCCTTTTGGATTCTCCTTAATTCTATTTGCCAAAGCTATCTCATGTCCCCTTTTTGCCCTCCTGATTTCCCTCTTAAGTATACTCCTACTTCTTTTATACTCTTCTAAGGATTCATTCGATCTATCCTGTCTATACCTGATGTATGCTTCCTTCTTTCTCTTAACCAAACCCTCAATTTCTTGAGTCATCCAGCATTCTCTGTACCTACCAGCCTTCCCTTTCACCATGACAGGAATATACCTTCCCTGGATTCTTGTTATCTCATTTCTGAGGCTTCTCATTTTCCAGCCATCCCTTTACCTGCGAACATCTGCCTCCAATCAGCTTTCGAAAGTTCTTGCCTAATACCGTCAAAATTGGCCTTCCTCCAATTTAGAACTTCAACTTTTAGATCTGGTCTATCCTTTTCCATCACTATTTTAAAATGAATAGAATTATGGTCGCCGGCCCCAAAATGCTCCCCCACTGTCACCTCAGACACCTGCCCTGCCTTATTTCCCAAGAGTAGGTCAAGATTTGCACCTTGTCTAGCAGGTACATCCACATACTGAATCAGAAAATTATCTTGTACGCACTTAAGAAATTCCTCTCCATCTAAACCTTTAACATTATGGCAGTCCCAGTCGATGGTTGAAAAGTTAAAATTCCCTACAATAACTACCTTATTATTCTCACAGATAGCTGAGATCTCCTTACAAGTTTGTTTCTCAATTTCCCTCTGACTATTGGGGTGTCTGTAATACATGCCTTTCTTATTTCTCAGTTCCACCCAAATAACTTCCCTGGATGTATTTCCGGGAATATCCTCCCTCAGCACAGCTGTAATGCTATCCCTTATCAAAAATGCCACTCCCCTCCTCTGCCTCCCTTTCTATCCTTCCTATAGCATTTGTATCCTGAAACATTAAGCTGCCAGTCCTGCCCATCCCTGAGTCATGTTTCTGTAATTGCTATGATATCCCAGTCCCATGTTTTGAGTTCATCTGCCTTCCCTGTTAGGCCACTTACAATGAAATAAATGCAGTTTAATTTATTAGTCCTACCGTGTCCCTGCCTGCTCTGACTGTTTGACTCACTTCTGTTCTCAACTGTACCAGTCTCAGATTGATCTCTTTCCTCACTATCTCCCTGGGTTCCACCCCCCCACCTTACGAGTCTAAATCCTCCCAAGTAGTTCTAGCAAATGTCCCTGCCAGTATATTAGTCCCCTTCCACTTTAGGTGCAATCCATCCATCTTGTACAGGTCACTTCTACCCCAAAAGAGATTCCAATGATCCAAAAATGTGAATCCTTCTCCCAAACACCAGCTCCTCAGCTATGCATTCATCTGCTCTATCCTCCTATTCCTACCCTCTGTAGCTCGTAGCACTGGGAGTAATCAAGATATTACTACCCTTGAGGATCTCCTTTTAAATTTCTGCCTAACCCTCTGTAATGTCCCTTCAGAATCTCAACCTTTTCCCTTCCAATGTCGTTGGTTCCAATGTGGACAATGACCTCTTGCTGGCCCCTCTCCCCCATGAGAACATTCTGCATCCCCTCGGAGACATCCTTGATCCTGACACCAGGGAAACAACACACCATTCTGCTTTTTCTCTGCTGGCCACAGAAACATCTGTCTGTTCCTCGGACTACAGAATCCCCAAACACAATTGATCTCTTGGAAGCCGACGTACCCCCATTGCATTAGAGCCAGTCTCAATACCAGAAACTTGGCTGTTCGTGCTACGTTCCCCTGAGAATCCATCACACCCCTACATTTTCCAAAATAGCATACCTGTTTGAAATGGGTATATCCACAAAAGACTCCATCCCTAGGTGCCTACCTCTCTTACCCTTCCTGGAGTTAACTCATCTATGTGACTGTATCTGAGACTTTCCCCCTTTCCGATAACTGCCATCCATCACATAGTGTTGCTGTTGCAAATTCCTCATCGCTTCTATCTGTCTCTCCAACTGATTCACTCGATCTGATAAGATTCGCATCCAACAGCATTTATGGCAGATATCATCCGCAGTAACCCTAAAATTCTCTTTAAACTCCCACATCTGACAAGAAGTACATATCACTGCAAAGGCCATTTTTGCTCCTTCACAATCTACAGACCCAGAAAAGAACACCTTCTTATTCCTCTACAAAACACTGCCCCAGGATAAATTAATAGCTACGACTTATATTTTAAGTTTAATCAAGAGACTTATCTCCAAAAACATATAATCTAGAAAAAACCCACTGTACTCACTAATACAGCCTTTCTCTTGGACAGACATAAAACAACAATTAACTTATCTGATTCTGTGCTGTGAACTTCGCCCAAACTGGTTCCTCCAAGATTAGTTGTGAAATTCACTGTTTGTTAATTTTCCCAAATGCACTCCGATGTCCAGCGACACATGAATTCAAAAGCAGCAAAGGCAGTAACTGTGCAGGCTCTCTCTCTCTCTCTCTCTCTCTGTCCTGCACTGTCCTCCCCATGTGCTTCCTTTGTCTGGTCTTCTCCCTTTTAAGTTGAAACTTTATTGCTGGAACAGCACAGCAGGTCAGGCAGCATCCAGGGAACAGGAGATTCGACGTTTCGGGCACAGGCCCTTCTTCAGGAATTCCTCATTCCTGAAGAAGGGCCTGTGCCCGAAACGTCGAATCTCCTGTTCCCTGGATGCTGCCTGACCTGCTGTGCTGTTCCAGCAATAAAGTTTCAACTTTGATCTCCAGCATCTGCAGACCTCACTTTCTCCTTCTCCCTTTTAAACCTGATGTTGTTTTGACTTTTTTTCCCAAAGTTCCAAAACAATGCAACAGCATATAAAACAGTAATTGCTGCTCCTGGAATTTGAGGAAATCACCTCCAGCACCTAAAATACCTCAAAAAAGGAGCAGTTCTTACAGCCAGAACTTTTTCCCGTCCTTCATCTTGGATTACCCAGAATCCTGAATATCTCTTGCTCACAGACAGAATGCAGGTCCCTGCTGATGAGCTGCTAATGTGGTTTGTCCTTTTAAGTCCATAAGACCATAAGACATAGGAGTGGAAGTAAGTCCATTCAGCCCATCGAGTCCACTCCGCCATTCAATCATGGCTGATGGGCATTTCAACTCCACTTACTCACATTCTCCCCGTAGCCCTTAATTCCTTGTGACATCAAGAATTTATCAATCTCTGCCTTGAAGACATTTAGCGTCCCGGCCTCCACTGTACTCTGTGGCAATGAATTCCACAGGCCCACCACTCTCTGGCTGAAGAAATGTCTCCGTATTTCTATTCTGAATTTACCCCCTCTAATTCTAAGGCTGTGTCCACGGGTCCTAGTCTCCTCGCCTAACGGAAACAGTTTCCTAGCGTCCACCCTTTCCAAACCATATATTATCTTGTAAGTTTCTATTAGATCTCCCCTTAATCTTCTAAACTCCAATGAATACAATCCCAGAATCCTCAGCCATTCCTCGTATGTTAGACCTATCATTCCAGGGATCATTTGTGTGAATCTCCGCTGGACACGCTCCAGTGCCAGTATGTCCTTCCTGAGGTGTGGGGACCAAAACTGGACACAGGACTCCAAATGGGGCCTAATCAGAGCTTTATAAAGTCTCAGTAGCACAACGGTGCTTTTATATTCCAACCCTCTTGAGATAAATGACAACTTTGCATTCGCTTTCATAATCACAGGCTCAACTTGCATGTAATCTTGAGAGAATCCTCGACTTGCACTCCCAGATCCCTTTGTACTTTGGCTTTATGAATTTTCTCACCGTTTAGAAAGTAGTTCATGCTTGTATTCTTTTTTCCAAAGTGCAAGACCTCACATTTACTCACATTGAATTCCATCAGCCATTTCCTGGACCACTCCCAAACTATCGAGATCCTTCTGCAGCCTCCCCACTTCCTCAGTACTACCTGTCTGTCCACCTAACTTCGTATCATCGGCAAACTTCGCTAGAATGCCCCCAGTCCCTTCATCCAGATCATTAATATATAATGTGAACAGCTGCGGCCCCAACACTGAACCCTGCGGGACACCGCTTGTCACCGGCTGCCATTCCGAAAAAGAACCTTTTATCCCAACTCTCTGCCTTCTGTCAGACAGCCAATCCTCAATCCAAACCAGTAGCTCACCTCGAACACCATGGGCCCTCACCTTGCTCAGCAGCCTCCCGTGTGGCATATTATCAAAGGCCTTTTGGAAGTCTAGATAGACCACATCCACTGGGTTTCCCTGGTCTAACCTACTTGTCACCTCTTCAAAGAATTCCAACATGTTTGTCAGGCACGACCTCTCCATGTTGACTTGTTCGAATCCGACCCTGCTCTTCCAAGAATTTAGAAACCTCATCCTTAATGATGGATTCTAGAATTTTACCAACAACCGAGGTTAGGCTAATTAGCCTATAATTTTCCATCTTTTGTCTTGATCCTTTCTTGAACAAGGGGGTTACAACAGCGATCTTCCAATCATCCGGGACTTTCCCTGACTCCAGTGACTTTTGAAAGATCTCAACCAACGCCTCCACTATTTCCTCAGCCACCTTCCTGAGAACTCTAGGATGTAGCCCATCGGGGCCGGGAGATTTATCAATTTTAAGACCTTTTAGCTTTTCTAGCACTTTCTCTTTTGTAATGGCAACCACACTCAACTCAGCACCCTGACTCCCTTTAATTGTTGGGAAATTACTCATGTCTTCCACTGTGAAGACTGACGCAAAGTACTTATTAAGTTCTCCAGCTATTTCCTTATCTCCCAGCACTAGGCTTCCAGCATCAGTTTGAAGTGGCCCAATGTCTACTTTTGCCTGTCGTTTGTTTCTTATGTATTGAAAGAAACTTTTACTATCATTTCTAATATTAAGAAGCTGCTCGAACACTCAGAGTTGGAAAGTAATCAATGGACTGAGGTAAATGACAGGTTAATGATTTCTGAGCAGGATTTGTCAATTTCCAGCTGTTTGTAAATCTCTAGCTCCAGATTCACCGTCCCCAATTTAACCTGCAATTTATCCTTATGCAAAACTGAAATGTTGCTTATTTTTATCACAGTGGATACTTTGGGTTGTAATGAATGTTTTATGGAGGAAAAGATTAAACTGTTATCACGAGCAGTGAGTGCTGAGGATAAAAAGGATGTTTTTGTGAATCCTACTATTTTCTCCCTTGCTGTCCAAGCAGCTGAATTTCCATTGGGTGGGAATGTGATTTCCTGATCAATCCCCACTTTCCAAGATTTCCATGCCCTGTAATATCCTCCAAAGTTACAGCAGATGGGAAGCCCCTGCAAGCACTTTCCCCTCATCTCCAACACCCTCCCTCCCTGCCCTGTGACTAGTTGCTCCAAGCTGAGCCAGAGCTGCCTGGAATGATCTGTCACTGTGATTCCTGACAGTGTCTGCACAGCCCTCCCTGTGTTACAGCTACTGACTACACCTTGGGTTCCCTGGGTACCAGCCATATTCTGATGCCAAGGCAAAACTGTTTCTCATGACAATTTATTCAAGGGTGGCTTTTCTGATTGTATCTACATCTGAGTATCTGTGATTTCTAGCAAAGTTCATTCCATTAACTGTGTTTATCACTCTTTGGAATCTGTTCTCTGTGTAACCAAAGCAAGAGATTGATGTACAGTCAGAATGCTCCTTTCTGTGACCTGGCAGAATGCATTTAGATTGCTCGGAATATTCATGTTTTTGTGTATTTTTCAGGAATGATCCAGGTTCATCCAGCATTCCCGGGACTGATCAGTCCCAGCAGCTCACTGATCCAGGTACTGTCTGTACTCTAACTGACCGATCATTGTCCATTTCAGAGACTCTAACGGAGAGAGTGTGAATCCTGGAGAGATATTCAGGGGCAGACTGTTACATTGAGTTAAACAGTTCTCCAGCACAGAATAAAGCCCTTCGGCCCATTGAGTCTGCATCAGTTGAAAACTATCCCTACCCCCATCCTTAACCCTTCACACTTATTGCACAGATTGATGTCTTTGATAGATGAACCTTTTAACTTTCAGACCATTCAATGTAAATGAGTGAAAAGCTATGGGTTTCCATTAAGGGAGCTGACCAGACTCTGGATTATTGTCCGGGCAATGGAGATGGAAATCTTCTCCTCAGTCACTGACCCTGGATGGATTCTTGGACAATAACCATTTCCGATTCCCTGAATCATCTGGCTGAGTAACTGGCTCGGCCTGGTCCTTGCTGCCTCGAGCTGTTCACGGCCAGTCTGTCTGCTGCTTCGGTATGGGTCAAGGAAAACAGTCAAGTTGGGTGTCACACATCTCAAATGACTCCCAGTAGCTGGGCTGCTCTGGGGAACCTGAGGGTTGGGTTCATGCTCTGGGGAGAGGGGTTCAATTTTCACCATGGCAACTTGTAGAATTTACATTTAATTATTAAATCTGAAAGCATAAACTCAACTCTGTGATGGTGGCCATCTGAATTAACATTAGTTGTTGTCTTAAAAAAAGTACTGGTTCACCAGTCTCGTTCAGGGAAGCAAACTTACCATCTTTACCCAATCTGCCCGACAGGTGACTTCAGATCCCCATTTCAAACCTCAGTGTGTCTTTTTAGGACCAATTGAATGCAATGTGCCTGACTCTGACCTGCTGCCCTCTGAAATGGCTAAGCAAGCCACTCACTTCAAGGGTGTTCAGGGATGGGCAACAAACGCTGGCCTTGCCAGTGAGACCCACATGCCTTGCATATGAAAACTACTGAATTTGTTCTCACTCTCTTCTCAATCCCTGCATCCTTCAATGTTCCCCCCTGCCTCACCTCAACTCTCCACCAGTGTCCAACATTGAACATAGAACATTCCAGTGCAGCACAGGCCCTTTGGCCCTCGATGTTGTGCCGACCTGTGAAACCAATCTGAAGCCCATCAAACACTATTTCATTTTCATCCATATGTTTATCCAATGACCATTAAATGCCCTTCAAGTTGGCGAGTCTACTGCTGTTGCAGGCAGTGTGTTCCACACTTACACGACTCTCTAAGTAAATAAGCTACCTCTGACATCTGTCTGATATTGATCCCCCCTCAATTTAAAGCTATGCCCCTTCATGCTAGCCATCACCATTTGAGGAATAAGGCTCTCACTGTCCACCCTATTTAACCCTCTGATTGTTTTATATGTTTCAACTAAGTCAGCTCTCAGCCTTCTTCTCTCTGATCAAAACAGCCTCACGTCCCTCGGCCTTTCCTTCGAAGACCTTCCCTCCATACCAGACAACATCCTCGTAAATCTCCTCTGCATCCTTTCCTAAGCTTCCACATTCTTCCTGTAATACGGTGACCAGATCTGCATTCAATACTCCAAGTGCAGCCACACCAGAGTTTTGTACAGCTGCAGCATGACCTCATGGTTCCAAAACTCAATCCCTTCACTAATACAAGCTAACACATCGTATGCCTTCTTAGCAACTCTCATCAACCTGGGTAGCAACTTTCAGAGATCTATGTGCATGGACACCGATAACTCTCTGCTCATCTACACTACCAAGAATCTTACCATTAGCCCAGTACTCTGTACTCCTGTTACTCCTTCCAAATGAATCGCCTCACACTTTTCCACATTAAACTCCATTTGCCACTTCTCAGCCCAGCTCTGCAGCTTATCTATGTCTCTCTTTAACCTACAACATCCTTCAACACGACCCACAACTCCACCAACCTTAGTGTCATCTGCAAATTTACTAACCCATCCATCAACGCCCTCACCCTGGTCATCCACAAACATGACCCAAAACAGATCCTTGCGTACGCCATTAGTAATTGAACTCCCGGATAAACATCTCCCAGCAACTACCACTCTCTGTCTCCTTTCAGATAGCCAATGTCTGATCCAAACAATTTAATCACCCTCAATTCCATGTCTTCGTATTTTGTGCAGTCGCCTACCATGGGCAACCTTATCAAATGCCTTATTGAAATCCATATACAGCAAATCAATAGTTTCCAGCCCCCCCCACCTCCCCATCTACCTGTTTGTTCACCTTCTCACAGAACTCAATAAGGTTTGTGAGGCACGACCTACCCTTCACAAAACCGTGTTGACTATCCCTAATCAACTTATTCCTTTCCAGATGATTACAAATCTTATCTCGTATAACCTTTTCCAACACGTTACCCTCGTTACTCACTGGTCTATAATTACCAGGGTTGTCTCTACTCCCCCTCTTGAACAATGGAACAACATTTTCCCTCCTCCAGTCTTCTGGCACCATTCCTGTCGACAATGACAATGTAAAGATCAAAGTGAAAGGCTCATCAATCTCCTCCCTGGCTTTCCAGAGAACCATGGTAAATCCCATCCGACTTGTCTATTTTCACACTTTCCCGAATTGCTAACACCTCCTCCTTGTGACCATCAATCCCATCTCGTCTAGTGGCCTGTATCTCAGTATTACCCTCGACAACATTATCTTTGTCTTGTGTGAATACTGAGGAAAAATATTCATTTACCGCTTCCCCTATCTCCTCTGACTCGATGTACAACTTCCCACGACTATCCTTGATTGGCCCTAGTCTTACTCTTGTCATTCTTTTATTCCTGATATCCCTATGGAAAGCCTGAGGGTTTCCTTGATCCTATCTGACAATGATGTCTTATGTCCCCTCCTGGCTCTTCTTAGCTCTCTCTTCAGGTCTTTCCTGGCTAACTTATCACTCTCAAGCGCCCTAACTGAGCCTTCACATCTCATCCTAACGTAAGCCTTCTTCTTCTTCTTGACAAGAGATTCAACTTCCTGAGTAAACCACAGCTCCTGTGCTCAGCAACTTCCTCCCTGCCTGACAGGTACAGATGTATCAAGGACCCACAGTAACTGTTCCTTGTATAAGCTGCACATTTCAATTGTGCCCATCCCGTCCAGTTTCCTTGCCCATCCCATGCATCCTAAATCTTGCCTAATCACATCGTAGTTGCCTTTCCTTCAGCTCACAACTCTTGTCCTGCAATATATACCCATCCCTTTCCATTGCTAAAATAAACTTAACCAATTTGTGGTCACTATCACGAAAGTGCTCACCTACCTCCAAATTGAACATCTGGCCAGGTTCATTACACAGTACCAAATCTGACGTGGCCTCGTCCCTTGTTGGCCTGTCTGTGTACTATGTCAGGAAACCCTCCTGCACACATTGGACAACAACTGACCCATCTAAAGTAGTTGAACTATAGTATTCCTAGTCAATATTTGGAAAGTTAAAGACCCCCATAACAACTCCTGTGTCACTCTTGCTCCTGTCCAGAATCATCTTTGCCATCCTTTCCTCTACATCTCTGGAACTATTTGGAGGCCTATAGAAAACTCCCGATAGGGTGACCTCTCCTTTCCTGTTTCTAACCTCAGTCCATACTACCTCAGTAGAGAGTCCTCAAATGTCCTTTCAGCAATCATAATACTGTCCTTGACTAACAATGCCATCACACACCCGTCCCCCACCTTACCATCTTCCCTGTTCTTACTGAAACGTCTAAATCCTGGAACTGCAACAACCATCTCTGTCCCTACTCTACCTATATCTCCAAATTGGCCACAACATCGATGTTTGATTCCTGAAGAAGGGCTTATGCCTGAAACGTCGATTCTCCTGTTCCTTTGATGCTGTCTGACATGTTGCGCTTTTCCAGCAACACATTTTTAAGCACAACAACGAAGTCCCAGGTACGAACCAATGCTGCAAGTCCAATATTTCACCTGCACCAATCACATCTCTAACTCAGAGAATTATGTGGTGTTCACTGAGCCATTGCTGATATTTAAGGACAAGCCTGTCGATGCATGGCCCCTTATCATTCCTGTTTGTGTTACAGATCAGGACAGTTCCATCCTCTATGCCGAGATTGACAGCAACAGAACAGGTAAATGGCTGCACCTTAAAGGTTTTGAGCAATTGTCTAATTGATATTCAGATTCTGTAATCAAACTAAGAGAACATTTTGTCTTTGTTAAAGGTGGCAAGAGATTCACAAACAGTCTGTCAGAAGGCCGTGAGTCAACGTTTGTTTCCATATTGAGAAAATATATCGTTTGAGATCACTCCCACTCCCCCATATCTTTAAGAGCTGATTTCACTGTGGGTCTGGTTTCCTGAGGAGGAGTTGCAGTGTTGATGTTTGAAGCTGCACTGGGAAACTGGTCAAGTCATAGAATTCGCGCCTGGCCATCGTCAGAGAATCATCCCAAATGAGAACTCCCAGTTCAGTTTTAACTGACCTTGAATTCTCCCCTGATGAGGTCTTCATGATGTGAGTCTGACCCAGTACCATTCCCTCAGAAGACGATTGTTGAAGGGTGGTCGGGTCTGATAAACGTGATTGAATTTTTAAGGAGTATTGAAGGACGGTTGATTGGGTGTTTGATATTGACCATCAATGCGAATGTTTGCAAGGTGTTTGGTGAAGTTCCACAAGGCAGACTGGTCACAAAATCACAGGTTCATGCGATCCAGGGGAAAGTGTCCAGATTGATCCAAAGCAGGAGACATTGAGTTATTGTGAGTGGGTAGTTTTGTGACTGCGATGCTGTTCCGAGTGCCACTCAGAACTAGTCCCCTCAGTGTTCAGGTTCTATCAAGGTTTGGACATGTATGTAGGTGTCATGATTGAGAAACAAACAGACAAACTCAGCAGGTCTGGAGAAAAGAAATGGAAGAAAGCTACAACATGAAGGGACTTAGGGGTACATGTGCACAAAACAAAGGTGCAGAAGAGATTGAGCAGGATGTTCCCTGATTTGGTGTGCGTTAACTATCAGGAGAACTTGGTCAAACCTGGATTTATTTTTGCGAGAGTATTGGAGGGTGAGGGGAAACCTGACAGAAATACATCAATTTATGAGAGGCAGGGATAGGAGGGACAGTCAGTTTTTTTTTTCAAAGAGTGGAGATGTCATATACAAGCGGCATAAATTTAAGGTGAATGAGGAAAAATTTGAGGGTGATTTGTGAGGATAGCTTTTAACAAAGAGAATAGTAGACGTCTGGAACAGGCTACCAGGGGAGGTGATAGAAGCAGATATGTTAGCAACATTTAAGAGCCATTTAGACAGGCCCATGAACAACAGGAACAGAGAGGGATGGACCATGTGCTGGGAAATGGGATTAGTTTAGAATGGCATCATGGTTTGCACTGACAGAGTGGACCAAAGGCCATGTTCCTGCACTGTACTGTTCCATGGTCTGTATTCTATGTTTAGAGAGACAGGAAACATCAACACATCTAAAACCCAGGAGAAAGTGTGGACTGCAGATGCTGGAACTCAGAGTCAAAATGTGTGGTGCTGGAAAAAGCACAGCTAGTTAGGCAGCATCCGAGAGGCAGGAGAGTCGATGTTTCAAGCATAAACCCTTCATCAGGTATGACTCTTCTGCTCCTCGGATGCTGCCTGACCGGCTGTGCTTTTCCAGCACCACCCTTTTTGACTCCAGCATCTAAAACTCACTTGGATAAGGATTTAAAGAACATGAGTCTCCAGAGCTATTGACCAGGAGCTGGGCAGAGGGATGTTCTAGAGAGCTCTTTATCAATCAACACATATACAATGGGCTGAATAGCCTCCTCCTCTTGTTCGGGAAACCTTCCAATATAAATCAATAGAAATTGCTGGAGAAACTCAGCAGGTCTGGCAGCACCTGTGGAGAGAAACCAGAGTTAAAATTTCAAATCCAGTGATCCTTCTTCAGAACTGTCTGTAGCTGGGGAAAAGTGGTATCTATGGTAAAGACAGGTGGTGGGGGAGGGGAAAAGGAGTGAGCAGATAGGCTGAGATGGAGCCCAGAGAGAGTGAATGGAAGTCAGATCATCAAAAGGATGCCAGGGAGAATAAAAAGCTGATAGTGGGGACAATAAGTTGGTGAAAATGGTTTGGCTGTGCTGAAAACAACTCATGTCATGACAGGGCCTGAGGTGTGAGGATGAATAAAGCACATGGAATGGTATGTTCTGGCCGTAAAATTATTTAGAACTCAATACTGAGGCCAGGAGGCTGCAGGGTGCCCATGTGGAGAATGAGATGCTGTTCTTCCAACTTGCACTGAGCACCGCTGGAGTGCTGTGCGAATGGTGGTTAATGATGCTCTGGATGTGGATGCTGGTGCGATGATAGATGAGGGCAAGGCAAGGGAAGGGAAGTGATGAGGGCAGAAATTCAGGAGATGGGTTGGACATGGCTGAGGGCCTTGTCAACCGTGGTGATGGAGAATCCTTGGTTGAGGATAAAGCGTGACATTTCGGAGGTCCCCTGTGCAGAATGTGGCCCCATCAGACAGATGTGGTGGGCTTGGAGAAACTGGGAGAATGGAACAAAGTCTTTACAGGAAGCAAGGTGTGAGGATGGGGAGTCAAGGTAACTGTGGGAGTCAGTGAGTTTGGAATGAATATTGGTGGCCAGCCTATCCCCAGAAATAGAAACAGAGATGTCAAGGAAGGGAAGGGAGGAGTCAGAGATCAGGTGAAGGTGGGAACAGGGTGGATATTGGAACTGAAATTGATCAATTTTTCCAATTCTGGACGAGAGAAGGAAGCAGCACTGATGATGTCATCGACATACAGGAGAAAGAGTTGTGGGAGTGGCCTGAGGAGGCCTGGAATGAGGAATGTTCCACTTGCCCCACAGTGAGAGAGGCATAACTGGGGCCCAGGCGGGTACCGGTGGCCACACCAGTGAAGAGGAGGTGGCTGGAGCTCACTAACCAGTAATTCTGACACTGGCATAAAGTGACAAAAGAATCACGATGTAGTTGGGAAGGGATGGACAAGGGGAGGAAAATTCAGTCAAGATCAGCAGAGAAAAGTTCCCTCAGGCAGGAAGAAGCAGGAACACTGGGTCTGCCCGGGCAGTCCAGCTGTAGATTTTGGGTAGAAGGTAGAAGTGGGAAGGTCAGGATTGGGGAATATGAGCTTGGAGGCTGTGAGGGCAGTGGGGAGAGCCTGGATCAGATGAACTTTGTGACTGTTGTGGACACCACAGCCTGAGACCAGTCAGATTGGGGGACATACGGGTGAATGGAAGAGGGCAGAGAAATTAAAATGACCCATGTAATGTTAGCAGTTCTCGATGGACAGGTAAAATCTCTGGTGTGAGATTATTGATGATAATTTCAATTCGTTCAACCACAACATTGATTACTCTTCTTGAGTCATTAATTCTGTAGCTTGCCTTCTTATCAGGAGTAGCTCCCTTGTTCCTTGTTACATTCAGTGTTAACTCTCTCCTGTCTCCCAGGAACAGTTCCTTGATGTTGCATTGACTCCTTCTTCTCATGGATGGCTAATTAACATGTTGCTTTTAATTCCTTGATAACAGTTTCTCCTTGTCCCTTTCATCTCAGTACCACTGTATTTCAGAAAAATGTCATTGTTGATTCATTCAAGCTCTGAATCATTACCAAAGTTCTGAAGTTTACATTCTCACAGCTCTTCATTATTCTAAACTCCAGGGGAAACAGACCCAGCCTGTCCTCCCTCTCCTCATGAGACAACCTGCTTCTCAATCTCAGAAACCTCCTTTGAGCCAGCACCAATATCCTTCATTATGTACAGCATTTGAGATGTGATCTCAGAACTGCCTTGTGTGTATCTAAAATAACATGTTTACTTTTATATCCAATTCCTCTTTTATTCAAGGATAGCATTTTATTAACCTTCCTGATTCCATGGTGTAAGAGTGTACCTACCTTTGCGACCCGTTTCCCACCGCATGTTAGAATACT
The DNA here is from genome assembly GCF_037043375.1 of Chiloscyllium plagiosum. Lineage (NCBI taxonomy): Eukaryota > Metazoa > Chordata > Chondrichthyes > Orectolobiformes > Hemiscylliidae > Chiloscyllium > Chiloscyllium plagiosum. Next base: position 152,465,398 of record NW_028270140.1, read on the forward strand.
GCAGTGGTTCTCCATTCACATATTTCTCTACTTTTTCCCTGAGTTTACTGTTCCTGCCCTGCCCAATGTCTGTACTCTGTGATCAATACAAGCTAATCCAACTCTCCTGTTCAGTGCTTTAACCAGATTATGACATCATGATCACATTGGGGTTTGGGGCAGCTTGCAGTAAGAAATTAGTTGACTGCAAATATAAAAATAGAGCTTCATCTGCTGTAAGGGGTTATTCAGTGCCCTGAGATCATGAAAAGTTAGGCATAAATGCATTTATTTTCATTCTTGTAATGAGACATGCAACAACCAGTTTGTGAAGAGTAATGTCCCACAAACAGCACTGTGTTCAATCAGTTTCATGATGCAGACTGTGTATTTTCATGATGCAGACTGAGGGCTGAGTGATGGTGAGGACACAATGATCTGGGTTGAGGGATGAGTGACAAGGACACAGTAGAGAGCTCCTCTGTTCTTCATTGAAGTAATGCATGTGGAATTGTTCACACCCACCTGAGAGAGCAGGTCAGTGCAACCGTTAACATCTCAGCCACAAGATAACACTTTACACATTGCAGCACTCCACTCGAACTGCTCCGAAGTCTCAGCATTGTTCTTACGTTGTAGCCACTGGAATGGGGAATTGAACCCACAGCCTTCTAACTCCGAGGGGTATGTGGTGTCCACTGAGCTGTTGCTGATACCTAACAACACACCTACCAATAAATGTCCCCTTATCATTCCTGTTTGTGTTACAGATCAGGACAGTTCCAGCTTCTGTGCCAAGATTGACAGCAACAGAATAGGGAAATGGCTGCACCTTGATGTTTTTGAGCTTTTGTCTAGATCTGAGATGAGATGAGTGACTGTTGTGGACAGAACAGCCTGAGAGTATTCAGTCCAGTGGGAGATAGGAGTGAATGGAGGAGGGCAGAGAAATACAAAAACCAGTGTCAGTTCTCAATGAACAGGTCAAGTGCGGCTTAAAGGCCAGAGGGAGGGGTGCAGGTGGAGGAAGAGAGTTGGAGGTGGGTGAAGGGGTCTGTGGGATGGACAGAGGACTCCTGTCCAAAGAAATGGGCACAGAGGCAAAGGCAACGGAAGAAGAGATCAACATCATGTCGTGTCTGAATTTCGGTGAGGTGGGAGTGCAAAGTGATTAAAACTGAGACCTTTGCTGAGTACAGAACGTTCAGCATCGGAGAAGGGATAGTGATTGTCCAACAAGAGGTGGAGGGAGGAGAATGGGGAGAGACAAGTGGGACAGTGGGTGGAGGAAGGTTCCAGAGGGGTGGGGGTACATGGTATTGGGTGAATCAGCCGGAGAATTTAGTCGAACTGGGGCTCAGGACAGCTTTGAGACAATGTGAAGGTGTGCTGATGGAGAGAGAGGTCAAGAGTGTGTATATGATGGCACATAGCACTGAGTGTGGGTCTCAGGATGTGGTGAGAGCAGCTGTCTGAGGAGTGATGGACATCATGGAGAGAGCTGTGATCCTGGGTGGATTCAAAACACAAAGGATGAAACTCATTCACTGTTTGTGTCAATGAATGACCCCATCCCGTCCCATCAATCCCTCTCATCCCCATAGCCTCGGTGCTAACACATGCTGTCTGGCTACCACCCTTTGGCCTTATCGAGAGTAGTGGGGACAAGGTAGGCGAGCAGAACTGAGCCAGAACCAGATCAGTTATGGTCTTAATGAATTGGGAGAAAACTCAATGGACCATAGGGCTTACCCCTGCTGTGAAGTACGATGTACTTATCTTCTTTAAATTGAAGCAGATGAGGTTCAAAGTTACTGGCTGTGTGGTTTGAAAATTGGCTTTGGGCCAGGAAGCAGAGCGCTGTGGTCTGTGGTTTTATTTCAGACTGGAGGGAAGTGTGCAGAGCTGGTGATATAATTCTCTTCTTGATCTTTGTGATTGATCTGCACTCAGGGATACAGGACAAACTCTAATGTTTGCAGATGACACAAAATTCAAAACCACAGTGAAGAGTGAGGAAAGTGCTCACAGGCTCTGGGGCATATAGGCTGGTGAAATGGCCAGCCAAATGAAAGTTAACACTGGGAAGAGTGAAGTGACACATCATGATAGGAAGAACAAAGAGAGGTGCGATAAATGGTGTAATTTTACAATGGTTACAGGAACAGAAAGATAGCAGAAATGCACATTGAGAAGTCTTTGAAGCTTGGAGGTTTCATTGAAATGGATTAAAAGAGGCAAAAGAAAAGTTTGTTTTTATTGAATGCCACATGGAGTAGAAAAGCAAGGATGGACATTTCCAAAACATCAGTTCGAACCCAGCGAGAGACAAATGACCAATTCTGTGCACTATCCTTTAAGGACGATGTTTTTGTGCAAAGCAGATGAATCGAATGGTTCCAGGGAAGAGAGACTTCAGTTCTTTGGAGGAACTGGTGTTGTCTTTACAACAGAGAAGATTCAGGGGAGATTTGATTGGGCTGTGCCAATTCAAGAACAGTCTTTCGAAAGCAAGTCATGAGCAACTGTTTCCAATGGCAGGACAGTCAGTTAGTAAATGGATCCAGGTAAAGGTGTTGATGAAAGAACCAGAGGTCATATGACAGACTCAATGCAGCAGACCCAGGAAAGGACACAGGGTGTGTGACTAATTTCAATAGCTTTTTCAAAGGGCCAGCCCAGGCACAGGGGGCTGAGTGGTCTCCTCCTGTTATGTCTGATACTGTACAACGGGAAGACAATATTTCCTGTTTTGCTGCCACACTGTCGTGGCATTCCATAAGAGACACGTGCGATGTGAGAGAGTTAACTATGATCTGTACCTGTCAGAGACTGGAACAGTTAATTAGATTAGATTACTTACAGTGTGGAAACAGGCCTTTCGGCCCACCCAGTCCACACCGATCCTCCAAAGAGCAACTCACCCAGACCCATTCCCCTACATTTACTCCTTTCAACAAACACTACGGGCAATTGAGTATGGCCAATTCACCTAACCTGCACATCTTTGGACTGTGGGAGGACATTGGAGCACTTGGAGGAAACCCACGCAGACACAGGGAGAATGTGCAAACTCCACACAGACAGTTGCCTGAGGTGGGAATTGAACCCAGGTCCCTGGCGCTGTGAGGCAGCAGTGCTAACCACTGTGCCACCGTGCCACCCCTTAATGAGCTCTGAGTCTCAGAACCATTTGTATTTAACAAGGTGATTGTGAATTGAAACATTATAAAACATCCTGCAAGGTGAACAAATGTTCACAAGCTGCAGTAGTTGGTTAATGAATTGAAGAAGTCCCAAACACACTCAAACAATGAAATGATTAAAAAATACAGAGGCAAAAGCTTTTGAAGTTTGTGTCTTTTGAAGAACAGGGAATGTGTCCAAACACTGTTCAGTTTCCTGACCATGAGGATGCAGTCACTGCAATGCTGTTCGTTACTGCAGTTACATGGGATCACCACCACCTCCAAGTTCCCTTCCAAGCCACCCACTCTGTACCAACATGGAAATATATTGTCGTTCGCTCACTGTCACTGGGTCACAATCCTGGAATTCCCTCCCCAGTGGCATTGTGGGTCTCCCAACATTTACACAGACTGATGATGAAAGCAAGGACTTTTTGCTGCCTTGTGGAGAGCTTTGTTGTCAAACAGTCACTGCCATAGTTTATGAAGTTTGAGCTGTCTCAGCTGATCGAGTGTTGGATCTCTTCCCCAAAGGTATTGAGAAGCAGAGTGCCCTAGTGGTCACTTGTGGGCTGGACTGAGACTGGCAGTGATGGGCAGAGCCAGTGATGTCAGCCCTGGGCACCCTTTTGAGGGAGGTGCCTCCCAAGCTATCGTGAGTGCTAAATGTATCTCGGAGTCTTAGCATATACGGGAGGTAGAATATTTAACTGACCAGTGATGTGTGTTTTGGTTTGGCAACACTCAAGCATTGGCCAAGTCCCTTGTTTGCAGCATTGAAGAGATCAAGGGTGGCTTGCTAGTCGGGTGCGGAATGTGAAAACAACAGTGATGTTATCAGTGCATACTGCATCTTATGTGGGTCTGTTGTGGTCATTTTATTATTAGCATGGATGAGACTGAGGTTAAAGAGATTTCTATCTGGGCAGTGTTTAATCCTGACACCAGGACAAAATGCTCCACCATTCAAGAGGATCATGTCTGAGCTTGTAGTTCAACACCACTTTCCTGCACTATCCCCTTACCCCTCAATGTTTTTAATGCCGGGAAATCTATCAATCTCATTCATGAACATACTCAATGGTTAAGCTTCCACAGCTCTCTGATGAGAGAATTCCCAAGATTAGCTGCTTCGAAACAATCAATTCCCTCTCATCTCAGTTCCAACCACCTATCCCTCATTCTGAGACTGTATTCCCTGGTTCAAGACAGTGTATGACACTCACTCTGTAACAAGTGAATCTTTTTGTTGATATGGAAATCCGATCCGTTCACCACATTCCAGAGGGATCTCACCAAAGATCGATATAATTGCAGTGAGATGTCAGGAATTAAGGGAGGGCCACAGCAGGAGTGAAGGAAGGCCTGAACCAGGAGTGAGGGAAGGCCTGCAGCAGGAGTGAGGGAAGGACTGAACCAGGAGTGAGTAAGTTACCCTAGATCTCTTCAATGCTTCTAAGGGTTGTACCATTTACTGTATACTTCCCTCTTGCATTCGACCTTATGCACCACCACATGTCTCTACAAATTAAATTTCAGCAGCCATTTCTTTGCCCAAGTCTACAACCTTTATATGTCCTGCTGTATCCTCTGGCAATCTTCCTCACTATCCAAAGCTCCCTCAATCTTTGTGTCATCTGCAAACTTACTAATCATACCACCTACAATATTCTCCAAAATATTTATAAATGTTGTGAACTAACAGGGGTCCCAACACTGACTCCTGTGGATCACCAATGGTCACAGATTTCCAGTCAGAAAAACACCCTTCCACCACTACTCTCTTTCTTCTATGACTAAGCCAATTCTGCATCCATCTTACTACCTCTCCGCAAAGTTGAAAAACTTTGTCAAAGGCCTTATGAAAGTCCATGTGGACAATATCTATCACCCTGTCGTTGTCAATCATGAAATTTGCTCAAAAGGCTGAATCAAGTTTCTGTGACATGACCTTCCTGCACAAAGCCATGTTGCCTCGTGTTAATAAGCAGATATTTTTTTCAAATTGAGTATAGCCAGTCATTAAGAATCTACTCCAATATTTTCCGTACTACGGACGTAAGGCTCACCAGCCTGTAAGTTCCTGTATTATCCCTGTTACCCTCAAATAAAGGGACAATGTTGGCTCTTCTCCAGTGCTCTGGGATCTGTCCTGTGACGAAACAGAATCCAAAGATTCTGTACAAGCTCCCAACAATTTGCTTCCTCACCTCGATGAGTCAGAGGAGACAAATCTCTGTTTCTTTATATTAAAATATCTATTTCTGTACCCTCCATTTACCAAAGTAAATGGTAATTCATCCTGTTCAATGTTTCTAAATGCAGACTTGCTGCAGTGCAATCTTTGAGACTGGCTGCTGCTTTCCATCACTTCCTGATGACATTGGCTTCCTCTTTGAGCATGTGGCACCTTGCAGCCCTGTATAAATCTGCTCACTGACAGCCCCTCTCATTCTTCAACAATTATTGTACCTTACACCAGTGTCCTTTTGTGGGACTGGAGTCACATGTACACCAGACCAGGTATGCAATGGGATGCATTGAAGAAGGAAATAAGGAGAGTTGGGGCTAAAGGGTGGGACCAACAAATCTAGTGAACCTTGAACACTGAGGAATACACAGCATTGGATGAAGGGAAAAGGGAGGCTTATGGCAGACACTGAGAATTCAAAACAGTAGCGATTTCTGGAGGATTATAAAATGTGCAAGTAGGAAATTAAAGTGGAGATTCGGAGTGCTAAAAGGAAATATGAAAGTATACTGACAGGTAATAAAAAGAAGCATCCAAAATATTTAAGGAATATTCATGGTAAAAAGACAACAAAGACCATGGTTGTAATTGAAACTTGAACCCAGAGGATGTACGTCAGGCTGTAATTGACAACTTTATGTTGGTGTTCAGGCGTGAGAGGGATGATTTTGGTGTAGAAATCAGGGAGATAGTCTGTGACAAGATTAAAGAAATTAACATAGAGAGGAACTGCTGAGTGGTATGGGCAGCAAAAAGGAGATAAATCTCCAGGGCAAGATGAAATGTATCTCAGGTTGTTGAGTGAGGCAGGGGAGAAAATAGCAGGGGCTTTGGAAATAATTTTCCATTCCTCTCCGGCTGCAGGAGAGGTGCTGGAGGACAGGAGGACAGCCAGTGTGGTACCTCAAGATGGGAACAAGGGATAAACCAGGAAGCTTCAGGCTAGTCAGTCTAAACTCTGTGTCAAAACGTGTGGCAGGTCAGGCTGATGAAGGACTTATGTCTAAAACGTTGACCCTCCTGCTCCTCAGATGCTGCCTGACCTGCTGTGCTTTTCTAGTGCCACACTGTTCGACTCTGACTCTCCAGCATGTACAGTCCTCACTTTCTCTCAGTCTATACTCAGTGGTGTGGAAACTGTTCGAAGTAATTCTGAGGGACAGAATGGACCTGCATTTGGAGGAACAGGGATCAATCACGAACATGGATTTGTTCAGGAAGTTATATCTTAACAACTTCCCTGAATTTTTTTGAAGAGGTGACCAGATGTGACCAGGGGAATGAATTTGATGCCATCTTTTTAATGCAAAGGGAGATAGATTTTAAAAGAGATCTTATTGAATAATGGAGCAGGCTTGAGGGGCCAGATAGGTAGCATCTGTGGTGCAGGAGAATTGACATTTCGAGTATAAGCCATTCATCAGGAAGGATCTTTCTTCCTGATGGAAGGCTTCTTCCCAAAATGACGACTCTCCTGCATCTCAGATGCTGCCTGACGGCTGTGCTTTTCCAGCTCCACACTCTTCGACTCTAATCTCCAGCATCCGCAGTCCTCACATTCTCCTCGAGGGGTCAGATAGCCCTCTCCTGATCCTAGTTCTTATGTTCTTGTGTCTTCTTGGACTTCGGCAAGACTTTTGACCAGGTTCCACATGGTAGATCGACAGCAAAGGTGAGAGCCCATGGGATCCAAGGAAATTTGGTAAATTGGATGAACAATTTGCTGACTGGCAGGAAACAGAGGGTGATGGTCGAGGGGCATTTTTGTGACTGGAAGTGTGTGTCCAGTGGGATCCCACAGGGGTCACTGTTGGGGCCCTTGCTATTTGCGGTTTTTCGTAAATGATTTAGACTTGAATGAAGAAGGGTTGATTAATATGGTCCCAGATGATAAACAAATAGTTGGGGTAGTAAATATTGAGGAGGATAGCCTTAGACAACAAGATGATCTATACAGACTGGTCAGATAGACTGATCAGTAGCAAACAGTATTCAACCTGGATAAGCGTGAGGTGATACACTTGGGCAGGACAGAAAAGGCAAGGGAAGACTTAATGAGCAATAGGACCCTGGGATATACCAAGGATCAGAGCGACCTTGGTGTGCATGTACACCAGTCCCCTTAATGTATCGGGACAGGTGGATAATGTGGATAAAAAACCCTATGGGATACTTTCCTTTATTAGTTGAAGCATAGAGCTTAATTCAGAGCAGTGAGGTTATGCTGGAACTGTATGAAAAATTGGTTAGGTCACAGCTAAAGAATTGTGTGAAGTTCAGGAATCCACATTATGGGAGGGATCTGGAGAAGGTACAGAGCAGGATGTTACCTGGCTGGAGAGTTTCAATTCTGAAGAGAAGTTGGATAGATTGTTTTCTCCAGGGAGGAGATTGAGAGGAAACATGATTGAGATGCGTAAAATTATAAGGGACATAAAATCGGTTGAATTGAAAATGGTTTCCCCATGATGGAGTGATCAGTGACCATGGGGCATTAATTTAAGGTACGGGGCAGGGCATTTGTTTTTATTCATTCATGAAACATGCATGTCACTGGCTGGCCAGCATTCATTGCCTATTCCTTGTTGATCTCTTGAGAAGATGGCAATGAGCTGCCTTCTTAAACCGTTACAGTCCATGTGCTGGAGGGAGACCCATAATGCCTTTCAGGAGTGAATTCCAGCATTTTGACCGAACAAGAGTGAAGGAGTGATGATATATTTCCAAGCCAGGATGGTGAGTGCCTTGGAGGGGAATTTGCAGGTGGTGGTGTTCCCATTTATCTGCTGCCACTGAACGTTTAGCTGGAGGTGGTAGTGGGTTGGGAAGGTGATGGCTCAGGATCTTTGATGAATGTTAGAGGTTTATTGGAGATGTGAGGGAAACCTTTTCACTCGGAGGATGGTGGGTATCTGGAAGTCATTGCTTTTAAGGGTGACACAGACATGAAACCCTCATAATGTTTAAGACCTGTTTAGGTGTGCACTTGCAATGTCGATGTATAAGGCATTGGGGCAACTGCTGGATAATAGAATTGGAATGGGTAGATGGTTGGTTTTGACCAGCATGGACTCAATGAGCCAAAGGGCCTTTTACTGTGCTCTACATTTCTATGACTCTATGATTAAGACCATTAGGGGTCTTGTGGTACAGTGGTAATGTCCCTCCTTCAAAGCCAGGAGGCCTCCGTGAAGTCCCACTTGATCCAGAGGTGTGTAATAATATCTCTAATCATTGTGTTTGGAAAATATCTCCAGGAAAGTATTACTCACTTGAAATACCTGGCAATGGGCATCAATGTGCCACATTTTAGCATGGTGAGGGGATGGTAAGTGGGTTATGGAAGGGGTAGCATAAAAGATACGCCTTAGCAAGGGGCACACTTAGAGTTTAACTCCCAATAAGTTCCCTCATGTAAACTGTGATCCACAATATCTCTGAGACACTGTGAGCCGTGATTCTTTAAAATCATGGACCGACTGGATGTACATTGTGGAGGAGCAGGATGTGTTTCCCTCTGCAATGGAGGGGATTGGCTCAGAGTGCTGGGTGCAGGGTTTGTAACCTGAACCATGGGACTGTGGGAAAATTGGAAACCCTGGGATAGGGTTGGGAATCATGGAATCAGGAACCCCCATGGGAAGGCATCTGAGACTTCCCGACTTGGAGAATGTGGAAAGATCGTTTATGCTCTTCTTTTCTTGAGAACTTCAATCAACTTCATCCCAACCCTTCCAGTGCAACAGGATACAAACATAATTTGTGATCCCACACCTTGTAATTTAACTCTGTGAGACCTGAAGTCATCATTCTGCACCACACTCTTTCTCAGGTCAGAATGTCCTTCCCAAGGTGTGGTGCCCAGAACGGCTCATGAGTTGAAAAAGGCATAAAATTAAAGATTATCCTTCTCAGGTTCAAATTCTTCCACAAAATTGGGTCTGTCATCCTTATATACTCACAATATTTCCAAATCTGGCCCCTCCATATCCCTTCCTGTAAACATAAACTCACCATAGTCCCATAGGGCATTGGGCTGTTCTCTCATTAGAGAGGAAAAGCTAGGCAAACGTGAGGACTGCAGATCCTGGAAATCAGAGTCTAGATTAGAGTGATGAAGGGCTTTTGCCCGAAATGTCGATTTTCCTGTTCCTCAGATGCTGCCTGACCTGCTGTGCTTTTCCAGCACCACTCTAATCTACACTCGTTAGAGAGAGATGTGTGGTGGTGGTTTCACCGGACAGTAATAGTAACATCACTGGGGTCTAATTTTCAATCTCCAAGACTGTGAGAATCCCTGTCCAAACCTCTCCAACTCTCTTTCCCCCTCTGAAGTCACTCCTTAATACATGCGTGTTGAAACACCACCTGTCCAAATAACTCTGAATAGGGTTTGATTTCTGATTCTCATGCAGTTCATCGAACATTTTCCAATGGTAAAGCTGTGATGTGAATCCAGGATTCTGTACGATTCTTTGATTCTCGAGTCAGAAAGCTGATGCAGTAAGGCAGTTTCAAAGTGGATACTGTTTGTATTACAGCTCAGCCTGATTCCTGTACCTATGCCAGCATCGTGTTTGACAGCAATAGAAAAGGTAACCAGCTACATACTTTTTTTCCACATAGTGATGTTTCTAAACATTTAAAATACATCCTCCTCACTAACAGACTGTTCTCTTTCAGTTCAAGGTGGCAAGACTCTCCGGGTTGCTGATTCAGAAGAGAGTGAGTCAGTTTTGTCCTTTTAGAATCCTAATCCTAATTCTTTCTCCTTTCCCAATCCCTGAAGCCCATTCTCCGATGTGTGGGACAGTGCTAGTTGGGCCTGGGTGATCCATTTCCTTGTTATTTGAGACCCTAACTTTGGGTGGCGCCATTATGGAGATTTAATCACATGACCTTAAAGCTCCATTCTCTCATTGGCCCGTCGATCTGTTCATCTTCATTAGGGTGTTGCTTTACTCCACCAATCAGAAAGCAAACAGACTCTCCACTATCCCATTGGATGATACTTGACTGTCTCTCAAAAAGCTTGTCTCTCCCAATGTGTTTATAAGCGTCATAAAGATAATGAGGGGGAAAATGTACAACTGTTGGAGTAAGTATTTCCCTTTCCTGTAACTACTCTGATAGTGATGGGACTGATATTTGGGTAAATGTGCCCCTTTCCTGTATTTACCCTCAAACTGAAAATATAATTATCATCAGCTCTGATTTCTGTCTCTTTCTAGCGGATGTAACCTATGCAGCTGTGGTGAAGAATCATTAGGAGTGAATAAGAACTGAACCTGTGTCACTGAGGTTGTATTGTATCTCAGATCAAATTCAAGGAACGTCATGGAACTTACCAGCTCAGAAACTTGGCATTATTATTCTTCAAAATTGTTTTTAAAATTTTTTTTTAATTTGTGCCTTTTTATCTTAGTGTATTTTTAATTGTGGACTGAAACGCATCAGAATTGTTGAAAACCAAGGATTGTTTAAGGGATACTGCACACTTTTGAAAGTAAGTAAACTGGCACTCATTGTAAGTATTGTTTACACAGCTGCTGGGTCAGACAGCAGCAGAAGAAGGTGCAGACGAACTGGAGACATGCCCATGTACAAATGGCGATTCAGCCAGAAATAAGTATCTGATTGGTCTTTGTACTAAAGACCAGTAATCAATGACAAAGACCGTTTTGCTGCCAATGACTATGTGATTGGTTCCCAGGTAATTGAACAGTTTGTGGATATGAACATGACAGGGAGAAGCCATCCGACCTCCACCATCTCAGGAACTGTTCATCATCAGCTCTGTTCCCGGCTGTAAAAGCTACTTTAAACCTGAGGATAACCAACTGATTGTCTTTTCCTTCAGCAGTTGCAGTAAGTTCTGACCTTTAATGAGTAAGTCAGACCATTTATAAACCACACACTGTATCTCTAGTAAACCAGTGACAGCATCTGGAGAAGCAGCATTCTGATCAGCACAAGAATCATCTCAGCGGATCCCGCGAACAGGGATCGACGAAACTGTTTTCTGTGTGTTCCTTCCACTCAAAAATTGATGTTTAGTTTCTGTGTGTGTGTGTGTGTGTATGTCTGTGTGTGCACGCGCACGTGTGTGTGTGTGTCTCTGTGTGTGTGTCTGTGTGTGTGCATGCACGCGTGTGTGCGTCATTGTGTGTGTCTGTGTGTGTGTCTGTGTGTGTGTGTGCACGCGCACGTGTCTGTGACTGTGTGTGTGTCTGTGTGTGCATGCACACGTGTGTGCGTCTGTGTGTGTGCGTGTGTGTACGCACGCACACGTGTGTGCGTCTGTGTGTGTGTCCATGTGTGTACAATGTGTGCTTGCTTTTAAGGGGACTTGGTTCATGAGCACCTTAGAGTTTTAACTAATGGTGTTATAACTCAATGGTCCATCATCTTTCTGTGGAATTAGAGTCTATTTATGTGTGATAAATAGTAATCCTTATGAAGTACAGGAACCTAGTCTGTGCTTTCTGTCTTCTTTACTCTAAAACTCAGGAGAAACTAACTTTTGTGACAACTCAAGGAATAATGCAACTTGATTTCCAACATGCTCCCTCAGTGAGGCAGAACAGTATCCATCCATATGTAATAGACCACACTTGGAATATTGTGTCCAGTTCTGGTCGCCCTACTATAGGAAAGATACAGAGGGTTTGGAGAGGGTGCAAAGAAGGTTTACCAGGATGCTGCCTGGACTGGAAAGCTTGCCTTATGAAGAAAGGTTGAATAAGCTTGGACTTTTCTCTCTGGAGCGAAGGAGGAAGAGAGGAGACCTGATCAAGGTGTACAAGATAATGAGAGGAATAGATAGAGGCAATAGCCAGAGACTTTTCCCCAGGGCAGGATTGACTGGTACGAGAAGTCATAGTTTGAAGATATTGGGGGAAGGTATAAAGGAGACATCAGAGGTAGGTTCTTTACGCAGAGAGTTGTGAAGGTATGGAATGCATTGCCAGCTGTGGTGGTGGAAGCAGAGTCATTGGAGACATTTAAGCGACTGCTGGACATGCACATGAGTTGAGGGGTGTGTAGGTTAAGTTACTATATTTTACATTAGAATTAAATCTTGGCACAACATCGTGGGCCAAAGGGCCTGTTCTGTGCTGTATTTTTCTATTTTCAATGTTCTATGTACGGTGTGTCAATATATTTTATATTTATTTTCTGTATCTCTGTGGATGTGGGACAGATTTCATTGGTCATCCCCCTGAAGATTGTGTTGGACATCTGGCTGTGTCAAAGATGTTTTGAATAATGATTTTTGGGATTGCTCACTAAATATTAAGAAAGCAAAAGGTTTGCATTTCTATTGTGCTAATGATGTTGATCACTCGATCCCTCTGACCCAGAAAGGGAACAGTTTTAGTCACTGACGTTGGATCATGGAGAAACATTGACCAGAATGTCAGGGAATATTGGCCACTGGATCATGTGGGCCTACCCCTGTTGTCACAGCTAATGCTGCTGAGATTATGGGTGGAATCTTACAGGGGCCTGAGTGATGACCCAAGATCAAATTTGTGATGGAATCAGATGAAAAGTGCGCTGAGGTCTATCCCGGTATCGGGAGCATCTCGCTGCATCTTTTATGGATTTGCTGAGCAGTGAGGCAGGTCTCTCATTGGGCAACAGCAAATTGTGAATTAAGGGGCATTATAACATCTTAAATGTCTTATTACTGCCCGAACCTTACTGACTAACATTCAGCTTCCTGTCTTACCAAACATGCCAAGCAAGCTGGACATGGTGAATCCTCAACATGGTGGACAGAGCAGGTACTGGAGACTTCAGCTCATCGCTGGCTGTGAGGACCCACCGTGTTGCTCATCACCAAACAGCGTCTCAGGGAATGATCCACAGGCATTATTCACACACACACCCATCATCCACAGACATTGGCATCCCGACATTTACCAGCCCCTCTCCATCTTCACGGCAGCTCTCCGATATATTGATAGGTCACGTTCGACGCACAGACCCACACTGAGGGCAATTAACATTGAAAGGTTACTGTGGGCAGAGGGACAGGCACCCAGTTCTTGGATTGGACCAGGCTGCATCTCAGGGTCCACACTCCAGGCCTTATCATCACATGGGCTGCAGTCACAAACAACCCATTCTCAGTGTCTAATGGTCACCATGAGCAGCTATTCATTCTTCCAGGCTGACCTTTACATTTAGTTCCTGCTTGTCTGTGTCTGTGTGTCTGAGTTCTGATGAAGGGTCACTGCACTGAAACATTAACTCTGCTTTCTTTCCACACATGCTGCCAGACCTGTTGAGATTTTCCAGCTGTTTTTCTCCTATTTCTGATTGCCAGCATCCACAGTTGTTTGGGTATTTTTGGTATATCAGGACTGCTTGCTTGCTTGCTCAGTTAGCACCGACCTGCCTGCTCACAGTATCCACTCCTTTCCTTCCCTTACCTTACCAGGCCATGCTGTGCCATGTCAGGCTTGGTTGGTGTGGGTGTCCTGGCGATGCTCTCTGAGGCGCGCTGAGAGTGAGTGTCCTGTCTCCCCAATGTAGAGGAGACCGCATTGGGAGCAACGGATACAGTAAATGACATGTGTGAAAGTGCAGGTGACACTTTGATGGATGTGGAGGTCTACTTTGATTGGTTTGTTTAATATATCATATCAATTGCATGACACTATGATCTTGTGCAATAAGTTCTGTGTTTTATGATCCTGCCCCATTAGCTAGCTGGCAAAGGAGCACTGCTCCGAAAACTAGGACAGGTTTCCCCCGCTATCCAAAACTGGAGCGTTTCTGTGAAACCTCTTGTAAGCTGAAATTGCGGATAGTGAAAGGCATTAATTTAAATGGAAAAAATGTTGTCTTTCTTCGTAAAAGCGAAATCATCTCAGATTTCCTTCAGTTAGCGAAAACATATACTAATGTCGATCTTTCGTAAAAGTGAAGTGGTGCAAAGTGAATTTTTGAAAAGCAGGAGATCCCTATACTTAATACCAAATAAAACGGTTGGACTATAACCAGATACTGTGTGATTTTTAACTTAATAGCACAAGGTAGGCCAATTCAAAACAACCCATCACTGCACCTGTGTGGTCCACAGAAATCCACAGTGCAGGGGAAAAAAATCAAAGGAAAGAATTAATTAGATCAGGGAAAACTTAATTAGGTCAGAATTAAAATTTTTATTGACAATTGGTGACAAGAAGGAACTAAAAAGAGCAGGTAAACAGGGGATTTAGAATCTCCTCAAGAAAACAAAAATATAACCAGGAGATTAGGGAAAAAAAGTAAACAGGAGATTTTGAATTTCCTCAGTTCAGGGGACTGACTCCAAGCTGGCTAGCCACAGCCGGTGCATTACTGTGGGCTCTGTTTTTGAGACCTGAATCCTGAACTGGTTGATTTACACAGCCAGTTTGTTCCTGTTACTCCTTTTTGAGAGAAAGAAACCAAAGAGAGCAGGTGGCAGGACTGGCGAATGGAGAAAAAGTCCCTGGGCACTCAACGGGAGATGACCACACCGTATCTCCACGTGGTCTAAAAGCACTTAACTGAACAAAGAATTCTCAAGTACCTGCCTTAAAGGGTCAGTTTCAAGTACCCTACCACACAGAGTGCACAGCACGGGGGGTAACCACAGGATGTCTCCACTGGTCTAAACTACTTAACTGAACAAAGAATTCTCAAGTGCTTGTCTTAATGGGTCAGTTTAAGTACTTTACAGATAAAAACAAACAAACTATCCCAACCACTGAAAGCGGCAATGAATTGATAAGTGCGTCCTTGATTGTTTGATGTGATGAAATAGCTCTTGCTTGTGGACTATGGTTACCCTGGGGAGAGATCTGTTATTATCCTTGTTTAATAACTGAACAGTTTTGACACAATACAATGGATATGCTCAGGATGTATATGACCTAACCCTCCCCCACCTTTTTTTTAAACAAAAACAAAACATGGTAATGTGAATCCCAGGTGGAATGTTAGGTCGGGGTTAGAGGCCTATTAGACTCCAACCTTGGTTTCTAGCGGTAGACGTTAGGACTGATTAAATGACCTGATCATGACGTGGTTAGGAGAAAAACAAAATCTGAGACGAGGTGGTCATGAAGGCCAATGTTTCAAAGATGAGTGAATGTGTCAGGGATTGCAAGAGATCAATCATTGAAATATAAACAAAAATGAAGCTGGCCTGATTGACAGAGACCACTTTAAGGAGAAAGTGAGGTCTGCAGATGCTGGAGATCAGAGCTGAAAATGTGTTGCTGGTAAAGCACAGCAGGTCAGGCAGCATCCAAGGAACAGGAGAATCGACATTTCGGGCATAAGCCCTTCATCAGGAATCCTGATGAAGGGCTTATGCCCGAAACGTCGATTCTCCTGTTCCTTGGATGCTGCCTGACCTGCTGTGCTTTACCAGCAACACATTTTTAGAGACCACTTTAAATGTGGGTCATAGAAATGAAGATGAAAGTGAAGGTACCACGAAGAATCTGACTTGGAGATTCTATCCAATGAGCAGAAAATTGAAGAATTATAACTTGGTGAAATTCCTCAGCGTGCGGAGGAATAAAGCTGGAAGAGGTGTGAGCTGCAGGCGAGTTTTGATCACCAGAAACAGTTGCACCTTCCCTTGTGTGACTGTCAGGAGCTGTTTCATCACTTGGACCATTGAATCGGTGCATTGGTCAAAGAGGCACCAAGCAGAGAGTCTGAATCCTCTATCTCTGGGGTGTCTGTATCAAATCCTCCCAGTTCTCCCATTGGTGAGCTATCAGCCCCCCTATTGGAGAAATGTGGAATTGCCACCTGGGAGTTTGCGTTAGTTTTGTTTCGACTGCAATTCTCTCAGCTCCCAGACATGGGCCATGCCATGCCCCCTATTGGAGACATCTGGAATTACCATCTGGGAGTCTGAGCTCGCATGCTCTGGGTTTCCCTGTTGGTTTATTGTCATTCCCCCTTTTGGAGACATCAGGAACTGTTGCTTGACAGTCTGAGTGACTGGTATTCCTGATGAAGGGCTTTTGCCCGAAACATCGATTTTACTGCTCCTCAGATGCTGCCTGAACTGCTGTGCTTTTCCAGCACCTCTAATCCAGAGTCTGAATGAGTCTCATGTGTGTGGTGCGGGGATGCCATGAAGTGTCTGAGTTATACTGAGTCAGGAATGTTCAGTTTGCAGATCTGTCAGGGCGTTCTCGGGAATCTGTGACATGTCTGTGTTGTCACTGGGTAGTGTGTGATGCCAATCTGTTGGACAATCTCCTCTTGGGTCACTTAAACTGGCAGGGGGTCCCTTGGATGTGGAATCTGCTGCCGGTGACAGTGATGGAAGTGTATCATTTCCATCAGGGGTGGGTGCCCTGAGGATGTGTTATGGGGTGTCCTTGGTCTTGTTATTTGTTCTGAAACTGTGTCATCTGCCTTCCATATACTAAGGTGGTGAGAGTGGCTGTGTTGTATGCCAAAGGCTTTTAACTGGTTTCTGTGGTACCAGCCAGTTTTATCCGTGATTAGTAGAATCTTATAGACTGAGGGGCGGGCTTTATCCACCACCATAAGTGGACTGGAATATTTAGGGGAAAGGAAGGAACTTGGCTCATAGACCTGGAGCATTACTTCCTATCCTGTGGGGTACTCGACACGGTTAACTTTGCGATTGAAGTAAGCTTTGCTTAGTTTCTTTCTCATCCCTAACTGGACGGCTACTGCCAGCTGAGTGCCTTTGCTATTGTGGGGGAGGTGCTGTCTGGCTTTTTGTGGGGGAGGGCAGTGAGGGCAGGCTCTGATAGGTCAAGACCGAACAGGTAGACAACCCCTTTCATGGGTCGGCTTGTCATCAGTTGGGGGGCGCGGTGGTATCTCCTCTCCATGAACACAAATGAAAGCACTGTGTCCCAGGTCTTGTTATTCTGTTGCACTGTTTTCCTCATTATCCCTTTCAGTCTGCGGTTCATTCTGTCTGTGATCCCACTGGATTGGGGGTGGTAAGTGATGTGGAATTCCTGTTTGATACCAAACATGGTCATCACATTTTGCATTACTCGGCTGGTGAAATGGGGTTCCCTGATCTGACTCGCTACTGCAGGGTAAACCCCATCTCGTGAACATCTGTTGTGTGAGGATCTGGGCTGTTGTTCTCACTGTGTTTGCCCCAATGGGAAATGCATCGATCCGTTTTATAAAAGTGGCTATGATGTCATGGATGTAGGTGTATCTGTTTTCACATGGAGGCAGAGGACCTATAGAGTCAACTTGGAGGTTTGTCCAGGGCCCTTCCACTGGACATGTGTGCCAACACAGTTCTACAAGTGTTCTGTCACAGCTTCTATTCCCTGGTGCCCATGCCTATCATGGAATTGGTAAATAATGTGGTTCCTGTCCTGAGTCAGGATTACATAGACTCCTGCCTTTTGGACTAACCCGTCATGTACTTGCAGGGAATCTTTCCATCGAGCTGAGGCATCTGGATAAATCCCGCCACAATCTGTTTTAATGGGTCATCACGATGCTGTTCTTGTTTAAGGTCTTCTCCGTTAGTCTGATTTACAGTGACTGCATTGGCCTGCTCACCAATGGGTAACTGCCAACATTTTCCAACATGAGTCCTTTTTTTGGTGAATTCACCTGCTCTGTAGTTACCTTCTGGGGATATCTTGTGGTGGTGTTTAACTTTAATTATACTGTATTGCCTTCCACGGGCAGACTGCAGTCCATATTGAAATAAAGGGGGCTGTTGGTAGTGATTTCCCATTGGCAGAAATTAAACCTTTGCTTCCCAGAGTGGTAAGAATTCAGTGAGGCTGTTGCACACACACACATGCTGTTGGAAAATATATCTGTGGGTGGAGGAACAGGTTGGAGTGGCTGCTAGTTCCACAGCCACAGCTGCTAGTTCCACAGCCTGGGCACCGAGATGGTTGAGTAATTTTCAGGCTAATTCAACCAATAGCTGTCCCTGAGTGTTGGTCATGTATATCCCACAGCAGGTGATCCACATGCCATCCTGTCCGGTGGAGGCTCCATCCACATAAATTCCGATGGTTGTGTCTGCTTGGTTATTCTCTTGTCTCAGCCCTAACCGTTTTCCCTGCTGTTTGGGTCATAAAAGGGCCGGTGGGGTGTTTCATGGCTATGATTTGGCAGTCATGTGGGTCTCCTCCATAATTCAGGCCATCGGCTAGGAAGCTGGGCACCTTGGTACGTTTGCCCGTGATGTCCCAACTCTGAAGTAGTGGAGCCCATCATGTGGCTTGAATCTGGCTCACTGAGCCATCTTTGATTGGGCCGTCCAGCAGGAGCTGGATTGCTGTGTGTTCAGTCAGTATGGTCAGTGGGTTTAAACCAATAATGTAGTCAAAGTATTGGCCTGCCAAAAAGACTGTGTGGTGGTGCCATTCCGACATGGAAAGCCCTTGCTCCACGGGCTGTAGGACCCTGGAGGCATAAGCTCCTGACCCTTGCCTACCGTGTCACTCTTGTAGTGGAACAGCAGCTATCGTCTGGTCTGTGGCTGCAGCTTTGAGGGCGTGTGGTAAACCAGGGTTGGGAACTAGTCAGGCAGGTGCTGTTGTGAGGGCGTGTTTTAACTCAGTTACTGCCTCTGTGTGTTGAGGTGTCCAATTCCAGGCAGCGTTCTTTATCAGTAACTCTGAGACTGGGGCTGCTTTGATGGTGAACCCATCGATGTGGTTCCTGCACTATCCCACTAATCCAAGGAAGGATCAGAGTGCACGACCATCTCGGGGGAGTGGGAATCATTCTATAGTCTCGAATCGCTTTTGGTCTAGTTCCGTTTACCTGTGGGTGATTATCATTCACAAGAATGTGACCCTCGGCTGTAGAATTTGTGTCTTTTTCAGATTAATTTTGCATCCTAGCGTGTGGAACAGATCGAGTAATTCACCTCGGAGCTGAATGTGCTCCTTCTTTGTTTCTGTTTACACAAGTCGGTCGTCTACATATTGTATGTGGCAAAAGCGAGGCCTGCAGATGCTGGAAACTAGAGTTTAGATCAGAGTGGTGCTGGAAAAGCACAGCAGGTCAGGCAGCATCCGAGCAGCAGGAAAATCACATTTTGGGCAAAAGCCCTTCATCAGGAATAGAGCCGATGAAGGGCTTTTCCTCGAAACGTCAATTTTCCTGCTGCTCGGATGTTGCCTGACCTGCTGTGTTTTTCCAGCATCACTCTGATCTAAACTCTACATATTGTATGAGGCAGTCAGGCCAGGAAAACATTTCTCGTCCCTTGGCTAACCATCTGTGAAAAATCGAGTGCGAGTTATGAAATCCTTGGGATAGAAATGTCCAGGTGTACTATTGTTCCTGGAAGATCAAAGTGAATTTGTCCTGGCAGGACGTATTTAAGGATATGGACCAGAAACCATGACTGATATCAAGTCCTGTGAAGTACATTGCTTGTGGGATTTTCTTCATTATTGTGGCTACTGTTGGTGCAGTGAAGGGGGGGGGGGGTTGACTTTATGAAGCTGTCTGTAATCAATGGTTAAACCTATCTGGTTTGCTGATTGACCAAATGAGAATATTATTAGTGGAGGTCCCAGTATTCTTTGCTGTAACAGACTGTCAATCACCTTGGCCACCTCCCCCTCTGCCTGTCTGGGGAAACCATATTGTTTTTGTGGTTTCAGGGTTGGGCCCCTCAATTATCACCTCTCCAGGGATATGCCCACAGTCATGTTTGTGCTGGGCCAATATGCCTTTGTGTTTTGCAGCTATCTCTCCCACAGCCAGATCCTTGGTCATTGTCAGAGGTTTAAACCAGAACTTTCCTGTTGTACTGACTCGATTATCATAGGGACCTGTTGAGGTGATGGATGGGGTGTTAATGGCTGGAGGTAACTGCCCTATGCAGGCATTCACTGGGTCGAATCTAAAATTACATCTCATCAGATAATCGATGCCAAGTATGTGGTTCCCCCTCCCGGGTTGATTAAAATAGCAGGACACTGGCATGTAATATCACCCAGTTTAAATTCTATCGATTCAGTTACGTACCCCTCCTGTACATGACCAGTCAACCCATCTAAAGCAATAGTCCCTGTGGTCCGCCAGGGTATATTTTTAAATCTCGAGGTGTTCAGGGTTGTGTCGGAATCTCCGGTATCCCAAAGGAATTTGACAGGGCGACCTCCTACCTCGCTGTTGACTAGTGGCCAACCTGCACCATCCTACTTCGTGTCACAGACCCATATCAGGGAGGCAGAAGCCTGACACTGTCGTGCGGATGCCTCAAAGGTTGGCATTGAGGGTACGGGGTTGGTTAGTCTCCCACACCCGGGACATTCTCCTCAGAAACCATGCCTCACTGTGTCTTGCCTCTGCAGGATTGAAGTTCACACACACCTTCCTGCTCTCCTTAGTGCCCTGGGAAACTAAACTCCTCACCCACTTAGCTGAGTCAGCCTCGGATAACTGACCCCTGTCTAACTCTCCAGAAACCCCTGTAATGTGTACCCAAAGCGACCGGCAAAGACAGTTGGGTGTGTCCCTTACTTTTGCCTCCCCTTATCCAAGCCGTCGATGGGGTCCCCTCTGTTATAACCGATTGCTGTCAGGATTGGCTTTTTCATGTTGATAAGGGCTCCGTCTCCTACATTTGCTGGGGCTGGGATCATGGGCTGTACTGACTGGCTCAAACACATTACAATAAGTTTCACCTCCTCTCTCTCGTTCAGACCCTGTAAAATGTTCTGCTGCCTGACCTTCTTAAAGAATGTAAAAGGATCAGTGGATGGTTCAAATTCAGGAATATTTTTTGCTATCTTTAGAATTAGTTTAGATTCCCTACAGTGTGGAAACAAGCTCTTCGGGCCAACCAGTCCACACCGACCCTGTGAAGAGTAACCCAACCCGACCCATTTCCCTCTGACTAATGCATCTAACACGATAGACAATTGAGCATAGTCAGTTCACCTGGCCTCCACATCTTTGGACTGTGGGAGGAAATCAGAGTACCCGGAGGAAACCCACGCAGACACGGGGAGAATGTGCAAACTCCACACAGACAGTCACCCAAGGCTAGAATCGAACCTGGGACCCTGGTGCTGTGAGGCAGCAGTGCTAAACACTGAGCCACCATGCCACCCATAAAGTAGGATCTCTACAGGCTTAGAGGGCTGAAGGGCCTGTTCCTGGGCTGTAAATTTTCATTGTTCTTTGTACAGTGTGGAAACAGACCCTTCAGCTGAACAAGTCCACACTGACACTCCAAAGAGTAACCCAATCAAACCCATTCCCCTTCCCAATATTTACCCCATCCCAATATACACCCAACCTACACATCCCTGACCACTATGGGCAATGTAGCATGGCTAATTCACCGAACCTGCACATCTTTGGATTGCAGGAGGAAGCCGGAGCAAACCCAGTCAGACGCGGGGAGAATGTGCCAACTCCACACAGGCAGTTGCCTGAGGCTAGAATCGAACCCAGGTCCCTGGTGCTGTGAGGCAGCAGTGCTATCCACTGAGCCACCATGCTGCCCTGATCTCTGCAGACTGTGCAGCGGTAAATGGGGTGATGTATGTGATTGGGGGCAGGTCCTTCGGGTCCCCGACTTACCTTTCAGTTGTTATTGGGTTCAGTGTGACCGGGAGTGTTCCCAGGGGCATTGAAGGAGGAGACTCCTCTGGGAAGGGTGGGGATAGACCCCAAATCTCTGTGCTCCTGGTACACTGTTGACCGTCTTCCCTGAGCTCATCCCAGTCTATCCTTTGTCCTTTTTCTTCTCTAACCTCTCCGTATGGGCACATTATCCCATTTCGAATGGAAAGCTGTGGTTTTAATTAGTCAATTTCCTGCAGACACTTGGTATGATCTGCAGCTGCCTGCTTCTTCACTTGGAGTTGGGGGCCACGTGTCGTGTGTCCAAGTTCTCGGATGACACGAAGATGAGTGGCAGAGCAAAATGTGCAGAGGACTGTGAAACTTTGCAGAGATACTTAAATGAGAGGGCAAATGTCTGGCAGATGGAATACAATGTTAATAAATGTGAAGTCATCCCATTTTGGGAAGAGTTACAGTAAAAAGGAATATTATTTGAATGATGAGAAGTTGCAGCATGCTGCTATGCAGAGGGACCGGGGTGTCCTTGTACATGAATCACAGAAGGTTAGTCTGCAGGTAAAACAGGGAATTAGGAAGGCAAATGGAATTTTGTCCTTCGTTGCTAAATTGATTGAGATTAAAAGCAGGGAGGTAATGTTACAGCTGTACAAGGTGCTGGTGAGGCATTACCTGGAGTACTGCATGCAGTTTTGGTCTCCTGACTTGAGGAAGGATGCACTGGCACTCGAAGGGGCACAGAGGAGGTTCACTGAGTTGATTCTGGAGTTGAGGGGGTTGGCTTATGAGGAGAGAGTGAGTGGACTGGGATTATATTCGTTAGAATTTAGATGAACAAGGAGGGATTTTAAAGAAACATATAAAAAATTATGAAGGAAATAGATCTGATAGAAATAGAGAGGATGTTTCCACTGGTGGGTGAAACTAGGACAAGAGGGCAGAGCCTCAAGATTAGGGGGAGCAGATTTAGGACTGAATTGAGAAGGAACATCTTCACCCAGAGGGCTGTGAATCTGTGGGTACCCCCTGCCCAGTGAAGTGGTTGACATGACTTCATCAATACTTTGAAAGTGAAGAGATTTTTTTGGAACAATAAAGGAATTAAGGGTTACAGTGAGAGGGTGGGTAAGTGGAGCTGAGGCCATGAATAGATCAGCCATGATCTTATTGAAAGGCGGAGCAGGCCCGAGGGGCCAGATGGCCTACTCCTGCTCCTAGTTCTTATGTTCTTGTGTCTGCCTGGTGTCGTACTTTAACTGC
The DNA here is from genome assembly GCF_037043375.1 of Chiloscyllium plagiosum. Taxonomy (NCBI): domain Eukaryota; kingdom Metazoa; phylum Chordata; class Chondrichthyes; order Orectolobiformes; family Hemiscylliidae; genus Chiloscyllium; species Chiloscyllium plagiosum. The sequence goes on from NW_028270140.1 coordinate 152,488,660, forward strand.
AGCTTGTAAATCCAGACATTTGCTCTTCCACTGGTTTATTTCTTTCTCCAACACTGCGTGCTGAGTATCCTCCGACCTCGCTCACACTGGGGCTGAAATTGCTCCATGTGTAGCGTCCTCTAGCTCCTTACAGACAATTTTTAACTCCTGCTCTGTCCCTAATAACTGCCCTAAAGAGCACATGATCGCTGTGACCTACTAAGTCTGGAAACCTTCTTCCCATGAGCTTTTCTAAGACCATCCCAATACTTCTGCCCGAGGGATCCTGGTTCCGTTTTAACATAACAACATTCTGCCCAAATCAGCCGCTTTTTGTTATTGACATACTGTCTCAGTTTGGTTTCCCATACAGGACAATCCTCTGCTCTGGTCCCTGTCTTTGCCATTTCAATTAAACAGAAAGAGTATCGGGGGGTGGAATGGACTGAGAGTACCGCTGCTGTTACTTTCTTGGTCCTAATACCACTGGGTCTCTCCCGACTTTTCGGTGTTTCACCTGACCTACCCCAAACACACACAGAACCAGTTGTTTGTTGGACTAGAAGTAAAAACCTGTTGGCTTTACCTTTTCAAGAACAGTTCAGTTTTGACCTTTCTATTCGGATTGATTCACTTGGGACTCCTGACCTTCGTGTGGGACAGCTGTCCTCTTAACAAGTGGCTCAGGCAAAATCGCATGGAGTGTCAGGTTGGACAGGATTCGATTTCAGAGCAACAAAGGCACGACATATCGAGGTCCCATCTGGGGTGCCAATTTGTTATTCCTGCCACACAGTGTGTTTAAAATCTGATATTCAGCAAAAGAACTGGAAGACAAAAATATTTGGTTGTTGAACACAATTAATATTAGAACAATAAAGTATACCATAAACTAACAAAAAACCCACAACAAACTATCTTGTGTTTTAGCTTAACCTGGTGTGATCGTATCCCATCCCACTGGAACGGAGCTCCACACGGTGATGTCTTCTTCTTCTTCCGATGGTCTTGGAGGTGTCTTCTCTTTCAGTGGTTATTCTCGGGTTACCGCGCTGAGTGGGGTTTTGCAATGATTCTATTCCTTCAGAGTCATCCTGCCCTTTTGGGGGGGTCTTGAGGATCTGCCAATGGATTGACCAGGTTTGATTGCCCTGATCAATCAGACCCAACCAGGTGTTGGCACATTCATGCCAGGGTGTTCCTTTGGTGTCCATTATGGTAGGTGCTGGGTGCATGTAGCCTCCTCCAAATAAGGGTACTAGGCACCTCCATGTCTATTGAATGACTCCCTGCTCCCAATTGTCCCGAGGGTGGACATTCCATTGTCCCATTCAAGACCAACTTCAGGTGGGTATTGCAGGGTCTGTAGCTGTCAGGTTTGTTTGTAAACCGTCTGTGAGCAGCTGCAGCCTGTCTGGATCCTGCAGCGTGTGGATTAGCACAGTCGCTTTAGTCAAGACTGGGTTTGATTTCCCAGCATGCTTTAATCATTGTCCATCTTTTGTAACTCCATGGTAAGTTTGTTATTGTCCATCATAAGTTCATTATTTTGGCTGACCCATCTGACCACAGGATGTTGTAGGTCCAAGGGATATCAGACTTTCAGTGGTTTTCCGATGAGTGGTGAATTAGTTCAGGAATAGCCCTCGGTAAAACCTGGATAGAATTGGATGTAGGGGATGCCAAAAGGACCAGGTCGGTAATTAATGATGTGGCAATGACTGCTGACAGACCGGGATCCCGTCACTGAGTCACCCTTTAGTTCCCTGTGCACAGTACACAGGCTGTGGTCAACCAGCTCGGAGCTTCTGATCTCCGAGGTCAGCCAGGGTTCTCCTGATTGGCCTGGGTTAACAATCCCAATCAAGGACCTGGTGGTCAGTGAGATCAACCTGGTTCCAATCACTACAGATGTGAGGACTGGAGGTCAGCAAGTTGATCCTGAAACATTTCTTTGGAGTTGTGGTTCTGAAACAACTAATAAAAATAAAGAACCAAACCATAACTTGGGGATTGTTACAAAATTCAGAGCAAATTTAAAATTAAATTCAAAATGTCATTGTGGGCCAAGATGGTGCCCTCCAGCCCATCTCATGCTCACTAATCACATTCAGCATTTTGCACAGACACAGGAAGCTTCTTACAGTTGTCAGCCATCCACAGTTGAGTCAGGGAGACAGCCTTTCTCAGGGGCTCCTGGTACACCCAGCCGGGTGCAGCCTCCGATCTGTCCTGGCCCTGCTCGGGGCAGTCAGAGTCAGGATGATCTCCACATAAGGGATGAGGAACCGAATGATCAGCAGCACACTCTCCGTCTTGACGCTTTCTGCTCTGTCCCAGGCTGTTTTCCTCCTGGAATGACAGAGACAGGTAAAAATACTCCAAAAAACTTGGCGCAGCTTGGACTGAGCCAAAGAAACACAAGAAACAGCCCCCAAGCTTTGGGGCATTGAGAAGGCAATTGTGGGAACTGTAGAAATAACATGCAAACCACACCCTGGCTTCAGCAGCCACAACAGATATTGCAAATCTACCTCATTCTGTTCAGTTCCATATTTGGTTCTAAATGCATCAGAAATAAATATCCTAATGACACAGGCAGGGAGTGTTTCATTCTGTTACTTGATTCTGTTCATGGTGGATGACATAGTTTAGCCAAGCATCAGGTCTTTGCGATCTTGTTCAGATAACCTGAAATTCGGATAATTGAATGCCGGATAATTGAGTTTCCTCTGTGTGTGTATGTCAGCAGTGTCAGTACAACCCAGACTCTCTGTGCATCTTTTTACACATGAGAGTGGTGATGAACTCGCCAGAGACCTCTGGTCCTGGGTCAGTCCTTAGCTCCACGAGGTGTGTTCAGTTCAGAAGGGCTAGGACAGCAGCCAGCATCTGTGTCTCCAGTCCCTCTCTCTTCAGCAATAAAGAGGGATCCATATTATCCTTTATCTGATCCGGTGCTGTTCCTGTCCTGAGAGTATTCGATGGGGACAATGTCTCATGGAATCATAGTATCCCGACAGCGTGGAAGCACGGCATTCGGCCCATCAAGCCAACACCGACCTTCTGAAAGACATCACACCTGTATCCAATCCCTTCCCTTATCCCTGCATTTCCCGAGGTGAATACACCTCACCTGCACACCTCTGGACTGTGGGAGGAAATGAAAGCACCCAGAGGAAACCCACGCTGACATAGAGAGAATGTCTCTGTAGGGTTTGTACAGTTGCCAAAGGGTGGAATTGAATCAGGTCCCTGGCGCTGTGAAGCAGCAGTGCTAACCACTGAGCCACCGTGCTGGCAGGAATGTGCAGAGGAGCTTTACTGTGTATTTAATCCAGTGCTTCCCCAGTTCTCAGAGTATTTGATGTTGGGACTGAGGATTTTGAGAAATTTATTGGAAACTAATGCAATATTTCCTTTTCTGGAGTGGCTATGGTTGGTGCCTCACTTTCAAAACAGTCTTTTCATTCTCTCAGCTGCTACTGACTGTATACAGACTTCCCTTTCTGGTTCCTTTCATGTAAGATTGATCAACATTCCTTTGGCAGTGCGCAGGAAGTCAAGTCCTTTCTGTAGATTTTTGTAAAAGGACAAGAGGAAGCGAGTGAGAAGGGTGAAATGCTGGAGTATTGATGGTGAGGTCTCTCTATGTGTGTGTTTCTGCAGTCCTCCTGTCAGTCTCGATACAGGGAAACACTAAGTATTTTCTAACACTGACCTTTCAACTCTATTTTGTTAATCATGGATTTGCTTCCTCCTTGATGACCCGTCTGCTGCCTGGTATTTATTTCCCAAAGCTGTTGCTGTTCAGCACAATGAGCCTTTTCCTTCACCGTGGTTTCTTCATCAGGGAGAAATGATTTGCTTTCTGAAAAAATGAAGGCAGGATAGGATCGCTTACCTGAAGCTGCCAAAACATTCCCATCTGAGCTCCGTGTGGGACAGAGCCCACAGAAACTCATGTGACCTTCCAGAGAGTGAGGGGAGGTACAGAATACTGCAGGCACACCCAGGTTTCAGAGAGATACTGGGACAGAACTGACTGAGAAGTGACAATAATAAAGGCAAATCTTCCATATGACTTTCTAACCACTTTATCCTCCTGTGCTGCAAAGTTAATTAACCAGTACATATGTACCAAGGTCCCTCTCATCCTCTGTGCTTTTCAAGGTGCTGTTGTTCATCATGTCTACCCTTGCCTTGTTTGTCCTGCCCAAGCGCATCATCTCATATATATCCACACTGAATTCCATTTGTAACTGCTCCATCTATCAGACCAGCTCATCTATATCTTCTTACCATCTCAGACTCTTATATTCTAGCTCTATCAAAATGAATGCTGATGTTGCATTTGCCTTCCTAACTGCCAAGTGAACCTGCATGCTGTCCTTAAGTGAATCCTGAACCAGGACTCCAAAATCTACAACTCTTTTCTTCCAAACAAAGTACAAAACCCTTCACATTTCCCCATTATCAACCAATGGTAACTTCTTCACCCAGTATTGTATCCTGTCCAATCCTTCTGCAACCTCCCAAATAGACCATATCCACTGGCTGTCCTTAGTATAACTTATTTGTTACTATCGTGAAGAATTCTAACAGATTTGCCAGGCATGACGTCCCCTTAACAAAATCATGTTGACCCAGGTGAATTTCACCATGCACTTCCAAGTGCTCTGCAATCTTATTCTTAATAATATAGAGACTAAAATCTCACGAATGACTGAGGTCAGGTGAACCGGCCTATATTTTCCTGTCTTCTGACTCCCTCTCTTTAACAAAACCATGCTGTCTGTTTTTGGTCCATCACTCCCTCTCCAACTGTAGATCGATTGTGTCCCTGAAAATTGCTTCCAATTGATTCCCCCCTCCTGAGGTGAGACTGACTGGACTGTAGTTACTTGGTTTATCCTTTGCTCCCTTTTTGAATTGGGGTACCACATTGGCTACAGGAGAGGTGTAGTAAGACTGGAGGGAAGCCAGAGAATAATTCAAAATGTTTAGCAAACATCCTGACTATTTGCCCTTTTGCCTAATACAAGAACTTGGGACATATTTCATCCAGCCTTGGTTTTTAGCCTGCCAGACCACTGTGAACATTCAGGATAAAGCATCATCAATTAGTTTTTCTTTCCCAACAATATGTATAACTTTTATTTTAGACAGCTGCAAATCTAAGCTCCATCTACACAACATTGAAGTCTTAGTTTTAATTTATTGTCCAAAAGTAAGCAGATTATGATCATGAAAAAGCACACAGTCTCAGTGTTTCCATGTCAAACATAATCTTCAAAGTGTTGAAAAACTGATCACAATGCTTCCTTTTCTATAGTCAAGCAGCATTTCTGATATTGGTTCCACGTTTTAGAAAGATAGGCCATAGGCCTCTCCATTCCAGCCTCATCGTCTTGTAAGAGAGCTGCTCTAATCCCCAAATCACTAACATCTCCTGCTAATTGAAATGGTCCATTACACTTCAATGCACTTAATACAGATTCAGTTGTTCAAATTACTTTTCGTTTTTCGAAGGCTGCCTGGGATCATTCCATAGACCATTCCATCTTTATTCATTTTTGTAACAAATTAGTCAAGTGAAATAACTCCACAGAGGCTGGTATCCATCATGAAGTCCCCCCTTTATTTACATGTGGAGAATCCATGACACTGATCCAGCTCCCTCAGAGCCAGCTCTCAGAGTGAACAGAACCTCTGACATTCCTGTTTTATCAGTCAGCCAGGTCTCCCTGATTGGCCCAGATTAACAGCCCCAGTCGGGGAATGATATTCTATAAGGTGCACTGACTGACCTCGTTACAATCACTCCATCCTTCCCTGCCTGAATCCGAGGACAGAAGCGAGTTCCTTTCTTTGTAGCTCCTACTGGGGTGTTTGAGCACTGGGTCAGGTCCCTCCAACTCTGCCCCCGATATGGGCGGTGTGGAACACCCAGCTGCTCACCTCTTGTGCCTGGATTGTCTTGGAAGAAATTCCTTCTCCTCTCCAGGCATCAAAGGCACTGAGGCAGCGACATCCGCTGTGTCCATTTCAGATTCCGAAGGAACTTCAAAGCCTGATGGACAGGCAGAATGCATAGGTTCCCGAACAATTAGAAACACTGCCAAGGAGCCGGGCATGGATTGTTTCTGCACTGTTTGTGAGTTTGCAGCTTTCACATGGTCCATGTCCTTGTTCAGGACCATTGTACCGACCAGAACTTTATACGTCACAGGACCTGACCTCGTGTTGACCATGGAGCTTACCCATGCAGAGCCATTCCTGTGGTTCCTCAACCAAACTTCATCCCCTGAAGAAGGTCAGAAGTCAGATGACACCAGGGCGCAATTGTTTGCTCTCACTTTATCTTCCAACAGGTGTGACCTGGTCTTGTTGGCTATGGAGCCTAAGTAGGTCCCTTGGGGTGCCTGGAATTCACATTTTTCCCTTCTAAGGTACATGGTCACCTGGAAGAAACATCTAAGGACTGTGGAGAAAGTGAGGGCTGCAGATGCTGGAGATCAGAGCTGAAAATGTGTTGCTGGAAAAGCGCAGCAGGTCAGGCAGCATCCAAGGAACAGGAGAATCGATGTTTCGAGCATAAGCCTGAAGAAGATTTTCCTGTTCCTTGGATGCTGCCTGACCTGCTGCATCTAAGGACTGTGTCCAAGTTCTTTCAGTGCTCCTTGTTAATCTTCCCTGGTATTTGCATGTCATCTTGATAAATGCCACCATGTGGGTCGACCTTGTAACATGTTCTCCATTGTCCGCTGAAAAACTACCCAGGCTAATGTTACTCCAAATGGCAGTATTGTGTATTGGTACTAACCTTTATGGGTATTAATTGTAGAATATTTCTGGGAATCCTCATCTAACTGCAATTACAAATACACATGGGTCATGTCCAGCTTCATGAAGGACAGTGCCCCCTTCCAGCTTTGTGAATATATCTCACTGCGAGGGATTGGGTATTTATCCAACTGTGAAAAGCTGTTTACCATTTGTTTAACATCCTCACAAATGGCTGGTATGACCGGGGCTGCCTATTCTGTAAACTGCACTGGTCTGATGCTTCCTTTGCTTTCCAGCCCTCTGATTTCTGCCTCCAATTTGAGGCAAATGGCACTGGCTGGGCCTTGCAGCCTTCTGGAATTACTTCCTGGTCAACATGCACAGTGGCCTTGTCTCCCCTGATAGTCCCGAGAGCTTCCTGAAAAATGTCAGGTATTTCATTCAGACTCAGGCAGCCATTTTCCAATTGGAGAATATTGAGCCAATCTCGGTGAATCATTCTCAAACAATTTTAGCCCCATCAAGCTTGCTGCATACTATAGTCAGTGGCAACTGAACCAACTGGTTCTCATAGGAGGCCCTTAATCTGTAAAGGTTACCCAGTGTAACTTGTTAGTCAAGCTGAGGTCTTGCACAAACTTAAGGGTTGGAGTCCAGAGTGAATAATGTTAAACACTGGTTCTGGCATCACTGAAACACCCACACCAGTATCGGGCTCCATTAGAAGCGGGTGACCGTTTAACCAGATGTTTAGAACATAAAAGAATACAGCGCAGTACAGGCCCTTTGGCCCTCGATGTTGCGCCGATCCAAGCCCACCTAACCTACACTAGCCCACTATCCTCCATATGCCTATCCAATGCCCGCTTAAATGCCCATAAAGAGGGAGAGTCCACCACTGCTACTGGCAGGGCATTCCATGAACTCACGACTCGCTGAGTAAAGAACCTACCCCTAACATCTGTCCTATACCTATCACCCCTTAATTTAAAGCTATGCCCCCTCATAATAGCTGACTCCTTACGTGAAAAAAGGTTCTCACGGTCAACCCTATCTAAACCCCTAATCATCTTGTACACCTCTATCAAGTCATCCCTAAACCTTCTTTTCTCCAATGAAAACAGCCCCAAGTTCTTCAGCCTTTCCTCATACGATCTTCCTACCAGACCAGGCAACATGCTGGTAAACCTCCACTGCACCCGTTCCAGTGCCTCCACATCCTTCCTATAGTATGGCGACCAAAACTGCACACAATACTCCAGATGCGGCCGCACCAGAGTCTTATACAACTGCACCATGATCTCAGGGCTCCGGAACTCAATTCCTCTACCAATAAAAGCCAGTACGCCATATGCCTTCTTCACCGCACTATTTCCCTGGGTGGCAACTTTCAGAGATCTGTGTACATGGACACCAAGATCCCTCTGCTCATCCACACTACCAAGTATCCGACCATTAGCCCAGTATCCCATCTTTTTGTTACTCTAACCAAAGTGAATCACCTCACACTTAGCTACATTGAACTCCATTTGCCACCTTTCTGCCCAGTTCTGCAGCTTATCTATATCCCGCTGTAACCTGCCATATCCTTCCTCACTGTCAACAACTCCTCCAACTTTCATATCATCCGCAAACTTGCTCACCCAATCTTCTCGCCTCTCCTCCAGGTCATTTATAAAAATGACAAACAGCAATGGTCCCAAAACAGATCCTTGTGGAACACCGCTAGTAACGGCACTCCAAGATGAACCTTTACCATCAACTACTACCCTCTGTCTTCTTCCAGCCAGCCAATTCCTAATCCAAACCTCCAACTCACCCTCAATGCCATACCTCCGTATTTTTTGCAGTAGCCTACCATGGTTAACCTTATCAAACGTCTTACTAAAATCCATATACACCACATCTACCGCTTTCCCCTCGTCCACCTCCTTAGTCACCTTCTCAAAGAATTCAATAAGGTTTGTGAGGCACGGCCTGCCCTTCACAAAACCATGCTGACTATCTTTGATCACATTATTCCTATCCAGATGTTCATAAATCCTATCCCTTACAATTCTCTCTAAGACTTTGCCCACAACAGAAGTGAGTCTCACCGGCCTATAGTTACTAGGGTTATCCCTACTGCCCTTCTTGAACAAGGGAACCACATTTGCTAGCCTCCAGTCTTCTGGCACTACTCCTGTAGACAACGAGGACATAAAAATCAAGGCCAATGGCTCTGCAATCTCCTCCCTTGCTTCCCAGAGAATCCTAGGTAAATCCCATCAGGTCCAGGGACTTATCTATTTTCACCCTTTCCAGAATTTCCAACACCTCTTCTCTACATACCTCAAAGCCATTCACTCTACCTCAAAGCCATTCATTTTGATTGGTTCTGATTTGGATGTTGCCAATAAATGTCACTGTTCCAAACCAGATGTAGGTGGATTTTCCCAAGCTGTGCACTCTCCTGGATACTGGACTATGACCTCTCTTACCCAGTTTAGGTCCAGTGGGAATCCAGTGGGACTGTTTCAAGTCGAATACCGGCAGCAACGATAGTGGCCTGTTGGCCCGGATCCTGAAGACAATTTTAATTGTTTGGCTGAGGCCTGGCTTTGTTCTGGGGTTTTACTGTGGGCTGATCGTGAGTCCCTCTGTTCAGGGTATGTCCTGAGTGAGGCTACGCAGTTGCCTTCACTCAAGTAGTGTTCCCCAAGCTCAATCGGCCTGGTGAAGGGGTTCATTTCCATCAGGACGCCTTGCAACTCGTTTGCCCCACTTGCCACATTTTCCATGATAAAGCCAGTTGTCGTGCACTTTGAAGTCCAGTTGGGCTTCAGCTAGTAGGTGCTTTTGCATGGTTACATCATTAATCCCAAATACCAAATGGTCTCTCAACACCTCCTTAAGGGTTAAACCAAAGTCACATGCTACTTCCAGTTGTCTTAGCCCAATAAAAAATCCTGATATGGATTCCCCTGGTTCTTGAATTGCCAAACCAGGAGCATTTCAGAATTAGAGGAGACTTGAGATCATAATTTCTCTTAACTAAATCCACAAACTCTTGAAAGGTTTTTGTATCTGATGCCTCAGGGAAAGTTACTCTCCTCAGAACAAAACAAACTGTGGCTCCACAAGCTGTCAGGAGAACTATTGATTGCTTTTCAACCACCCCGATATAATTTGGCCAGAATCAATAACACATTTTTTCCACATCCTGGGCCTGGTCTTTGACAGTAGGATAAAATGAGTCAATCTTCAGAAATAGCAGGATGATGTCAGAAATGTTTACCCCAACTCAAAGATGACTGTTACAAGCGATTTTTTTTTTTCAGGAGCATACTTACCTGTCAACACCACTGAAATAACTCCACAGAGACTGGCATCCCTCACCAAATCACCCTTTGTGGAAAGTCCTTCACACTGATCCTCCCTCAGAGCCAGCTTTCAGAATGAACAGGATATTTGACACTCCTGTTTATGTCTGTCAGCCAGGGGTCCTTGATTAGACCAGATTAACAGCCCCAATCAGGGAACTCATATTCTATGACGTCCACCTGGCTGACCTCCTTCCAATCAATACATCAAGGGTGCGGCTATTGTCCTAAACTTAAATTGAAATTGTGATAAAATCCGCACGTGCCCAAAAGCCTCATTTTCTCTCATTTTGTGTGAAAGTCAATGAAAGCTTTTGTTTTTCCTGTTCTGTGTGATACCTGTCCTTGTCCCACACACATCCCACAACATCACCTTGGTTTTCACAAATTCACTTGTTCCCCGATTTAACACAAACCCAGCTGACTGTAACTGTGGATTATTTGTAAAATGTTGTAATTTTCCATGTTGTATTATGTATTACAACATCATCCAAGTGAACAACAATTGATGCTTTTCCTACAATCAGGAGAATCAACTGAATATGTTCCCTAACTAACCCTTTGAATTACCTTGAAGGGAAACACTACATTTTGCTTTAAATGATTCACCTTCTAACAGAAACAGTAGCACAACTTCATCTCCTGCTTTAAAAATTCTTTTTGTCTGTTTATCTGGCCCACTTTAAGGGGAAAGTAGGAGAAAGAAGGGCTCATGCCCGAAACGTCGATTCTCCTGCTCCTTGGATGCTGCCTGACCTGCTGCGCTTTTCCAGCAACACATTTTCAGCACCACTTTAAGGGGAGGCAATGGCCTAGTGGGATTATTGCTAGACTATTAATCCAGAAACTCAGCTCATGTTCTGGGGATCTGGGTTTGAACCCTGGCATGGCAGATGGTGGAATTTGAATTCAATTTAATAAAATGAAACAAAGAATCTACCGATGGCCATGAAACATTGTTGATTGTCAGAAAAACCCATCTGATACACTGATGTCCTTCAGGGAAGGCAATCTGCAATCCTTACCAGGTTTGGCCTACATGTGAATCCAGATCCACACACTGTGTTTGACTCTCAATTGCCCTCTGAAATGGACAACAAAGCCATTCAGTTGTACCAAAGACTTCAAGAGAAACCATGGATGGGCAATAAATGCTAGACAGCCAGTGACGGCCACGTACCAGAGAAGGATGTGGAAGCTCTCGAGAGGTTGAAGAGGATACTTAACAGAATGCTGTCTGGACCGAAGGGCATCTCTTTGAGGGAGCGAGGCCTTTTCTCATTGGAGTGAAGAAGGATGAGAGGTGACTTGATGGAGGTGTGCAGGATGATGAGAGGCAAAGATAGAGTGGATAGCCAGAGATTGTTTCTCAGGATGGAAATGGCTATCATGTGGAGGCATAATTTAAAGGTAATTGGAAGAAAGTTTAGTTGAGATGTCAGAGGTAGGTTCCTTACACAGAAAGTGGTGGGTGCTTGGTAGTAGAGTCAGATACATTAGGGACATTTAATCAAGTCTTGGATAGGCACATGGATGATAGTAAAATGAACGTATGCAGGTCAGTTTGATCTTAGAGGAGGATAAAAGGTTGACACATCATTGAGGCCTGTGCTGTGCTGTTCCATGTAACTCTACATGCTCTTGTTAACCCTTTTGAGAAGAGAAAATCTCAGCCTTTGTCTCAATCATTTGGACTCTCATTACAATCGGTTTCGATCATGATTTTGAGAGTTCAGTAATCTGTGTCCAAAGCACTTTGGATTTGTGGATAGTACACAGTCAATTTTTGTTGTTTAATCCCCAAATTACTGATGTTACCGTGACAACGTTTTGTCATGAAGTCTGATCCTTGATTAAATTGTGCTTCGGGATTGGTGGACCCTAACAATGAAAAGCTCTGCGAGTGTTTGTCACTACCACTGCAATTCTGATTGTTTGAAAGAGAATAGTCTCTAAAAATCCAGTTGTCACAGCCAGAATGATAAGAAAATATTCACTTCCAGCCTTGGATTTTGGTAATGGTCCTATAAAACCCACCAGTACATGACCGAATGATTCCTTATAAACTGGTGTAAGAATCGGAGTGCTCGTTTAATCACGTATTGAGTTTTACCTCCAACTTGACATAATGACACATTTTACAAAATTGCGGTGTCACTATTTGATGTACAACTAACCATCCTTCAGATACAGCCTCCACTTCCTCACTGGTACTGCATTCTGAAGATAATAACACACTGGAGCTCCTTCAGCCTCTGCCTCAGTATGAATTGGCTGCACTGTTTAATTCAGGATCTGTTTTCTGGTCTGTAACTCAGGATGTCAAACCCAGCACTCCGCCTGCAATATCTTCACCTCTCTGGAATGTTTCAGCTATCCTTGCACTTGCTTGTGGGGTCTCATCAACCCGTTTGGATTGGTTTTGTTTAAGCATCCCTCTGGTTACTCCACACAAAGGAAAGATACCAAGAACTTGATCCATAATTATTTTGTCTTTTGAATGTCCTTTAGGTATTCTGTAATTCTGAGCAAAACTATTACCTTCACTCCGGCCAAATCATTCTCCAGCAGCAAGTCTACTCCCTCAATCGGTAATATCTTTCCGACTCCAATAAGTACGTCTCCTGATAAAGCACTTTCCAATTTATTTTATATAATGAAACAGGAAAATATTCTCCACCAATCACATTTGTTAACCTTGGCTCCCATCAAACTCACTGGAGGAAAAGCAATCCTTTCTCCAGTAAAAGGGCTTATGTTGTCCCTGTATCTCTTAATACAGTTAAGGGTTTAGCTACCTCACCTGAAGGAAAGGAGTCACTTTCCCTTTCGACAAAAGGAACCTCTCATCTCCCTTACACATTACTGTACTCATGACAGAACTCACCTCTGGCCTTTTTGTTATAGTCAGAGCTACAGTGTGCTCCACGTTATTCTCTTTATTGTGCTCCCTTGTCATCTTTGCTGATGCCTAGAAGTCCCATAGATTTTCCTCACACCTTCCAACATTCCGAATGCACATGACCCAACTTAGTTGAATAGAAACATTGAAGTTTCTGAACCGAACCTCCCCCCTCAGCAATTTCCTTGTTAATTTTCGGGAATTCCATCCTGTCCGTCCTGGTGACCTACCTCCCTTTTCCTTCACCACTTTATATTTTTCTCACATTTCTGGCCTGACACAAAAAGAGATCAGAGGATCAGTTCGTATCCATCAGCCATGATAACGGCTTGTCTTGCCCTGAGTACACTTTAGTTTTCGACATGTTTACAGAAGATTAGGATGACTTAAATACTTTTAAAATAATAGGGTGGCCCTGAGTACACTTTAGTTTTCGACATGTTTACAGAAGATTAGGATGACTTAAATACTTTTAAAATAATAGGGTGGCCCGGTGGTTAGTGCTACTGCCTCCCAGCGCCAGGGACCGTGATTTGATTCCAGCCTCATGTAAGTGTCTGTGTGGATTTAGATGAGATTCCCTACAGTGTGGAAATAGGCCCTTCGGACCAACAACGTCAGAACGTCGATTTTGCCTGTCCTCGGATGCTGCCTGAATTGCTGTGCTCTTCCAGCACCACTGATCCAGAATCTGGTTTCCAGCATCTGTAGTCATTGTTTTTACCTTCGGACCAACAAGTCCACACCGACCCTCCGAAGAGTAACTCACCCAGACCCATTTCTCTCTGACTAATGCACCTAACACTATGGGCAATTTAGCATGGCCAATCCACCTGACCTGCACATCTTTGGACTGTGGGAGGGAACCCATGCAGACACGGGGAGAATGTGCAAACTCCACACAGACGGTCACCCAAGGCTGGAATCGAACCTGGGACCCTGGTGATGTGAGGCAGCAGTGCTAGCCACTGAGCCACCATGCCATTCTTTGCACATTCTCCCTGAGTCTGTGTGGGTTTCCTCTGGGTGCTCTGGTTTCCTCCCACAGTCTAAAGATGTGCAGGTTAGGTGAATTGGCCATACTAAGTTGCCCATAGTGTTCTGGGATGTGTAGGTTAGTCAGGGGAAATGTTAAATAGTAAGGGAATGGGTCTGTGTGGGATATTCTTCGGGAGGTTCAGTGTGGACATGTTGGGTCAAAAGGCCTGTTTCCACACTGTAGGGATTCTATGAATAATTTCTCTTTGTAACATTGTAAGTATTGACAGGTTTAAATGCTCTTATCCATGAATAGACATTATCTTAAATCTCTGAAGCTCAGTCTATGTTTGTCCAGGCTGTTTCCATAAGTTCCAAAACCTCCAACTGGATGTTTCCAGGACCAACTCCTATCCACATTGAACAGCTCATCGTAAACCATGCACTGTTCCTGTGACAGGGATGTAGAAATCTCTTCTACTTTACCAGATAATTTATTTTGCATGGGCAAGGTCAGTTCTGCTTGTGCCCACCTTTTGTCTGTTATCTTCTCAAACACCATGAAAATTGCTTCCATTTCCTTCTTTTCAAATTTTGACAAAACCGGCTGTCGTGATTGAAATGTGGGCCCAGTGGATCTCATTGAGTAGATTATATTCCCTACAGTGCGGAAACAGGCCCTTCGGCCCAACAAGTCCACACCGACCCTCCGAAGAGCAACCCACCCAGACCCATTCCCCTACATTTACCTCTGACTAATGCACCGAACACTACAGGCAATTTAGCCTGGCCAATTCACCTAACCTGCACATCTTTGGACTGTGGGAGGAAACCGGAGCACCCAGAGGAAACCCAAGCAGACACGGGGAGAATGTGCATAATCCACACAGATGGTTGGGAATTGAACCTGTTTCCTTGGCACTGTGAGGCAGCAGTGCTAACCACTGAGCCACCGTGCTGCCCCTTTTAGAAGGTCCCAAGGGTGCAATCAAACCTGGGTTGCTGATGCTGTGAGGCAGCAGTGCTAACCACTGACCCACTGCTCCTAAATGGCATCATTTTCAATTCCTGTTACTTTTCTTTCTCTTGCCACTCTCGTTCCAATTTTTTAAGCTTTAATGCTCTTTGAAATTTTTTTCTTTCTCTTCCCTTTCTATCTCTTTCTCTGCTCTTTGAAATTCTAATCTCCAATTTTCTCAATTCCATTTGCCTTCAAAGACCTTCAGAATTGACCCAAATGGCACTGATTTGTAACTTAAACAAAATACTTAGCAATTTATGAACAATACAGTGACTGTCGCAGAGTGAAATTTCAACAAAATTAAAGAGCAAAATAGTCCACTTGATGTCTATTCACAATTTTTTTTCATTTCAGCCCCATTCACACAAATACTGACAGATGAACAAACACAGTTAAGGGATAAATACAATACAACAACAAAACTGGCCAGATCATGCAAGTGGTTCTCATGATACTTTAGTTCCACAGGCAGGATATCCACAGGATAATTGTTTCTTGGTTTGACTTTCTGGAGATATCAATCAGGGTCAAAGTTTCAGCTCACTCCGATGAACTCAGTAATACTTGGAACTGGGTTTCTATTCTCTGAGCTTCCAATCGATGCCAATGGAAGGTTAGTCAGGGAGCTTTCAAAACTTCATGC
This sequence comes from Chiloscyllium plagiosum, assembly GCF_037043375.1. Classification (NCBI taxonomy): domain Eukaryota; kingdom Metazoa; phylum Chordata; class Chondrichthyes; order Orectolobiformes; family Hemiscylliidae; genus Chiloscyllium; species Chiloscyllium plagiosum. The sequence goes on from NW_028270140.1 coordinate 152,504,334, forward strand.
TTTTGCATCAAAACTCCTGCTCCCTGAAAACACAGACCAAAATCCAGTTTAAAACTGTGGCTTTTCACTCTCACCCTGACCATCTCCCCACGAGGTCCCGGTTACCATTCAACATCTACCATCAGCTTGAGCAGAAGGTCTCCCCCAGAGTGGATTGATCGAGGTAATGGCAAAAAATTAATGATCAAGATCTATTATCTGTTTAAACAGACTGCTCTCCCAGCTCACACCTGTTCTATGGAATGGTTTTGATCAAGAAGCAATCTGCAAATAACTTCCAGGCCTGGCCTCACAAGGAAACCAAAACTTGTTTGTCATCTTCAGCTCACATCTTTTTAATTCCCAGCTCCAAAGTAAAACTGATGAAATAAAAATAATGAAGTATTAGTGAGGGTTATAACATCATGAACTGCACCAGCTCGCTAGTACCTTTGTGACAACAATATGGGACCGGTAACACCCGCTCACAACACCTACACCCCACGAACGAATAAAAGTTCAGCACGTAAAGAATTATATGAAGTAATCTGAACAGTAAATTAAGGCTCATGCAAATGGAACTTAAAGAATTCTGTTGGTCTTCGGTGGTGATCATGTTCTGCACAAGTTCCCCCCCCACCCTTCTTTTTCTCACTTTGACAGCACTTCCCTCTGTTGCTTCCTCCCTCAAGTGTCAATCAAGCTTCCCCTTCAGTACAACAATGGTCACTGTGTTAACCACTTGGTGTATGGGCGGGTTCCACATTCTAACCACTCCCTGTGTTTTCCTGAATCCCTTGGTGGTTTGGTGGTGACTAGAATATTTACAGTTCCTGGTTTCAGGTCCCTCCATATTTCCTGCTTGTCTGTACTATCTGACATCTCCTAACTTTCACCGTCCCCATCAGTTGGCCTTCTCGATTTGGGAGCAGAGTCTGAAAGTCTGTTCTGTATTTCTTCTCCTTGAATCCTCTCCGTGAATGCATCGTTTTTTGTAAAGACTTCCATTTTGCTTTTTCATAGTTTTGTCAAGACACATTATTCCTTGTCTCTGCTGCATGACCTGGCTTTGGGACTCGTAATTGTAAGCTGGGTTGTCCTCTCCAAATCCTGCTGAACATTTTCACACTCAGAGCAGTCAATCACACTGCTCATTGTCAGAAATCCCTGAATCCTGAGGACAATATGGGTTTGGTTTCGTCACCTTCCATGGACTCTTTGTTTTGATTCATTCAAGGCATCCAGTTGCCACTGGCTGGGCCAGCATTCATTATCCCTCCCGAATTGCCCAGAAGCCACTGGGAAGTCACTCGCATTGCTGTGTGTCTGGAATGATATTTGAACCAACCAGGGAAGAATGACAGACTTTCTACTCGATAGGTCATGGCCATCACGAGCCTGTTAATCCAGACTGACAAAAAGGAACATCTAACATTGTGTGATTTGAATCTCATTCCCCAGAACCTTACCTGGGTCACCAGATTAATAACCTGGTAATAATAGAATGGGACCATTTCACCTCCTCATTTTGAGTGAATCATACAGAATCTTCACTTTTCAGTACAATTGTTGCCCAATGGCCTTGTTCCTGTTTTTCTTCACTGCTTCAATAGGTGGTTTTGAAGTACCCATCTTCCCTCTTGGCATCTCCTTGTGAACTACTCAGACCTATTGTAGAGCGATAGAGTCATACGGATGTACAGCACAGAAACAGACCCTGTGGTCCAACTTGTGCGAGATAAGCGGCTGTCCGGCCCCATCTCCGGCACTTTTGTTTCCCTGCCCAGGAACAAAGACACGGAGGAGTCTGTCCAAAACTTTTTCATTCAACTTTGCAAAGTCGGGTGCAGTTCCCCGTAGGTACACACACATGTATAGTAATCTCCACGCATTATATACACGTATATGTGGGCTGGGTCTCCTACTGCTGTCTTGACCAATGAGTGCTAGGGTTCCCTGAAGAAGGGCCTGTGCCCAAAACGTCGAATCTCCTGTTCCCTGGATGCTGCCTGACCTGCTGTGCTGTTCCAGCAATAAAGTTTCAACTTTGATCTCCAGCATCTGCAGACCTCACTTTCTCCTTCCCCACTGTTTTCCTTATTTGGGTTCTGGTGCCTGCGATTATTTTGTTATTCACTTGGCCAATCAGTGTTCGAGCTGCCCGTTCTTTCCTTATATGGATGATGTTGTACAACTGTGGTTAAGGGCGGTCTCTCAACTATCGAGGAAAGCTGTTACAATTGTTTCATTCATAAAAACATGGGGGAGGTCCGGCAACAGTTTCGAGTGTCTGCTTGTGTTTACTATAAGGTCGAAAAGACTAAAATGCAGCTAACCGTTTAAAAATTACACTACCCCCTACAAATCCCCCGTGTCTTTTCTTACGGCCTGTAATTTTTAAACCGTAAGTTTCTTCTCCAGGGCGTTTAATAACTCCCGAGCTTGTTCATCAAACTGCCCGTCTCTAATACTACCCCCGCCCAAGAGGGATTCACGTTGTTCCATCTCGAGATTCATTCGTTCAACCTGCCCATAGGGAACATCCCTCTTAGTAAGGGTGGTTTCGATCAGTCATTGAGTTAATCCCTGGACGCAGGGAATAACGCAACACCCAAGGGCAGTGAGTACCCCTGCCACCACTATACATGAGACAAGAAAGGGAACGACCACCCCCGTCCATTTACCGAACCAAGCTTCCAACCAGTCCGTGAGGCCAGAGTCGATGCCCGAGTTTTCGGCCAGTTCGTCCGCCAATGTGGTGAGTCCATCCAGGGCGCGGGTGATGGACCCATCAGGGGCTGTGTTGTTGGGGATGAAAGTGCAGCACTGAGTGCCTATCATGACACAAACATCCCCCTTCTCTGCCAACATCATGTCTAAGGCCAACCTATTTTCCCACGCCATCCTACTAGTGGCGTCCAGTTGTTCTGCTATTCCTTTCACTGCATCCCGGGTATAATTAATGAACCTCTGCTGATTGTAGTAAATATAATTAATCCAATCCACGTTCTTATTGATAGTCACCCACCAGAACAGTGACGACTCAAAACCCGCCGCTATTTGGTTCCTAGCCTTGTATTCGTCAGGAACACCCCTGGGGACCCCTATGGCATCTAAATATATGTTATCATCGCAAGAGGTCTCCAAAGCTCTCTCAGTTCTTCCACTGGAACGGGGTTGCTCTTGTTTTTCGAATGCCAGGTGAATGGGATGGCCAATTGAACGATTGCACAAGTGCCCGTCCATTTTCGGGGCAGGGTCGGTCGCAGAACCCTCCCACCACAGTACCACCAGAGGTCTGCCCTAGGCACATGAATGTGGGAGTAATTCCCGCCCCCGGTAGTTTCATTGACCAGCCGAATTGATCCGCTGCACTTGTCAAATGTCCCCACATCGTTGTCCCACTGTAGTCCCGTCCGAGAGACGCAGGCCTGGTGCGTACCCGTTACCCCTGAGAATGATGGCGGGCGGGGCGCCCCCTCAGACCTGACGGGGGGAAACTTCAAACTCAAGGGTCGACAAGTGGAGTCGTTCCAGGCCTCTCGGTCCTGGTACAGCCTTATCATGCAGTCCAAGGCTCGTGGGTGTTTCTCCCATCCCAGCGGGAATGGGGCCACCTGAGGGTTAGGGCGGGCACCCGTGCATGCGTAGCAATCACTCTTTTTCATGCTCCTCACAGTATATTTGACCCATTCCATCCAGGCATTCGCCTCCCCGTATCCCGTTTCTATTTCAAAGGTCTTTTCCAAATCCGTCACCTCAATTAATCTTTCCCTGCTCATCGGTGGCGGATGAGCCCCCAGACTCAGCTTCAATGACCGTGATATACGTGCAGCACAGCTGCACCCCCTCCTGTCCTGCCTGGCCCCCAACTCTAATACCCAGTATTGTTCCATTAAGGCTCGCCCCATTGTTTCCCAAGTTCTTTATGGTCAGATAGAGCAGATTGCACTGATTCTGCCCACAATCCTGTCCAGGGGTGATGGGATCACGGACAACTGACACCATAGCCTGGACCCCGGGGGCTGGAGGCCTATGTATGCCTTCCCTACCATGCAATTGTAATACTAACGTCTGACCCTGGAACCCCCTTTCTCTCTCTAGGTTCCGCTTAGTTTGATTCAGTTCACTTTTAGTTCTACAGGGCACCAACCCACATAGGTCTAAGCTAAATGTCTGTGTTGGCTTGTTGGCAAGCACGGAGATGGAGAACCACTGACGGTCCTCTACTTGTTTTTTCCGGAGGCCAAATTGGGTAACACACACACTATGACCCAGTCCAAGGATAATGGCATAGCAAGTTAACAATACGATTGACCGCATTTTGTCGCGACATCTGTAGCCAGAGGGCACAGTTCCTTTAGACTCGCCAAAGTCCGATTAGTTTGTTCTCAGGGTCTCTGTTCCTTAGATGCCTTTGTCAGAGAGGTTCGTTCGTCCTCCGTCGGTTGTGGCACTGGTCCCTTGACTCGAGTGTAATGTGTCCAGCCCTTTTCGGCCGTTCGGTCAGCCGTTTCGGTCGTCAAAAGTGCCAGGAAGGGACCGTCCCAAGTTGGTTCGAGGGTACGTTGGTTCCAGCTTTTAATCAGGACCCACTGACCCGGCTTGACGGTGTGCACCGCAAACTCGAGGGGCGGCGTCTGTGCCAAAAGTCCCTGTTGGCGTAAACGAGATAGAGCAGACCACAGAGCCACCACATATTTTTGCACAAACATATCCCGAGACTCGAATAAGGGAGGTTCTCCCTTCGGCCCATGGAACGGGAGGCCAAACAGCATTTCGAAAGGGGAGACGCCCAAATCCCGCCTTGGCTGGGTGCGAATTTGCAATAGGGCAAGCGGTAGGCATTTGGTCCAAGGCGGGCCGATTTCACTAGTGAGTTTGGTTAGCTGCTTTTTGATGGTCTGGTTCATTCTTTCAACCTTGCCCGAGGAGGGGGGATGCCAGGGGGTGTGCAAATCCCAGTCAATCCCCATTGCTTGCACTATATTCTGGAGGACGGTCGAGGTGAAGTGGCTCCCCTGGTCAGAGTCAATAGCGCGGGGTAGCCCAAATCGTGGGATGATTTGTTCGAGTAGAATTTTGCTAACCTGAGTTGCTGTTGCCGTGGCAGTGGGGAAAGCTTCCACCCATCCTGTCAGGTGATCTACTATTACTAATAGATACTTCAGGCGACCTATGGCGGGGAGCTCAGTGTAATCTACCTGGACATACTCAAACGGCCTATAGGCCGGACTCCTACCCCCTTGTCTTGCATGCTGATGCAATCTCCTGTGACCTGCTTGGCTACCGTGTACAGACCAGGGTGAGCATATCGGCGCAGGAAGGCATCACACAGTGCCTGGGCACCCCAGTGACCCCCTTGGTGTAGACGGGCAATAATGTCCCGCGTCAACGGTCGATTTAGTAGCTGGCGGCCATCGGGTAAGGTCCACTTCCCTTCCCTATCCTTTGTACCCCCCAGAGATGCAAGAAGAGTTTCTTCTTTGTCAGTAAACGTGGGCACTTCGGTAATTTCGGATATCTGGGGAATCCTTACCAGGCAGTTTATTACTTCCTTCCCCATCCCAGCCAATTTTGCCTGTTCATCTGCCAATTGATTCCCCAGGGTCTCTATTTTATCGTCTTTCTGGTGCCCTTTCACATGTACTACAGCAATCTCTTGTGGCAGCAACAAATCCTCCAAGATCATGGCGACTAGTTCCTCGTGGACCAACTCCTTTCCTCTACTATTTATCATTCCCCTTTCCTTCCAGATCTTCCCAAAGGTGTGTACTACCCCAAAGGCATACTTAGAGTCAGTGTAGATTGTCCCGGCTATTCCCTTTAAATTCCTCAGAGCCCGGTGCAAGGCGTACAATTCGCACGTTTGTGCGGACCAGGCATTCGGTAGCCGTCCACTTTCCACTAATTCCCAACCAGTCTCACTAATGACTGCATAACCGTTGTGTCTTTTCCCATCTATCACTCGAGAGGACCCGTCAATGTACCACCGCCTTCCTGCATGTAAGGGGGTATCCCTCAGATCTTCCCTCACTTTACTCTGGTACTCTATTATGTCTGAACAGCAGTGTTCCAGTTCCTCCTCCCCTTCCCCTTTCCAAAGAAAGTCCGCCGGGTTCTGGCAGCCCCCGACTTCTATTCGGAGGTCTTCTCGGTCTAACAATATGGCTTCATATTTCAGAATTCTCGAGTCAGTCAGCCACCTCCCAGCCTTCTGATTCAGGATAGTTCTAACCTGGTGGGGAGTAGTGACTGTCAAGGGGGCCCCGAAAGTCAACTTCCTGCTTTCCTCTACCAGCTTTGCCGTGGCTGCCACCGCTTGGACACACTGGCCACCTTCGGGAGACTGGATCCAGAATTTTTGACAGGAAAGCCACGGGCTTCCTTTCTCCCCCCCCAATCCTGGGTCAATACTCCAAGAGCGGTTCCCTTTCTGGAGTTCACAAAGAGACGAAATGTCTTACTAAAATCCGGCAAGCTTAAAACAGGTGCGGTCATCAATTTTTCTTTTAGAATTCCAATTAACTTTTTCTCCTCCTCCTCCCATTTTATTCTGTTGGGTGCCTCCTCAATGAGTTTTAGGTACAAGTCTTTAGTAAGGGGGGCATAGTCGTCTATCCATAACCGACAATAGCCTAAGAGTCCCAAGAACTTCCGCAACTCCCTTTTGGTCGTTGGGAGGCCTAGTTTGATTATTGCCTGCACTCTTTCCGGACTTATTCGTTTCTGTCCCTGGCTTATCAAGTGTCCCAGGTACTTAACCTCTTTCTCGACATATTGGAGCTTCTTCTGACTCACTCTTAACCCCTTCTCAGCTAGGTAATTTAACAGGGCATTAGTCCCAAGTAGGACGTCCTCCTCTGCGGGTCCGGATAAAAGGAGATTGTCCACGTATTGTATAAGCTTAAGGGCCGGGGACAAGGTTAGTCCCTCCAATAATTGTTCCAGAATCTGCCCGAACAGAGTCGGGGACTCAGTGAATCCTTGGGGGAGCACGGTCCACCCGTACTGCTGTTTTCTGCCAGTAACAGGATCCTCCCATTCAAAAGCAAAAAGATCCCTACTGTCCTTGTCCAGGGGACACGCCCAGAAGGCATCCTTTAAGTCTATAACACTAAACCAGCCATGGTCCGGGGGTATTCGCCCCAGAATAGTGTATGGGTTCGGTACCACAGGGTGCCGTACTTGGACAATTTTATTTACTTCCCTTAGGTCTTGGACCATTCGGTAGCTCCCATCCGACTTCCGGACCGGCAGGATGGGGGAATTGTATCGTGACATACAGGGCTCTACCAATCCATCTTTTATTAGGTCTTCCATAACTGTCTTCAGGCCCTGCCTCCCTTCCCAAGAGATGGGGTATTGGCGCACTCTGACGTCGGGGCTCTGGGGCTTTAATTTTACCTCCACAGGTCGAATTGCGAGTCCCCCCCGGTTCCCTTTGGCGACCCAAACCCTAGGGTCTATCTCTGTCAATCGGGACTCACTAAGGTATGACATGGTAACGGCTAATTCATCCTCTTCTCCCACTTCTATTCGTAATCCGAAACGGACTATCAAATCCCGTCCCAACAACCCATAGGGAAGATGGGGGAGGTGAAGGAGTTCCACCTGAAGCTCCTCCTCCTCCAGCCGCAAGGGTTGTGGTTCGAATATTTTCGCACTAAAAACCCCACCCTTAACTCCTGAAATGTTTAATGTTTTAGCTTGGAAGCCAACCCCCCTAGGATGGAGGGGGATTGAGGACCTGCCGGCGCCTGTGTCAACTAAGAAGGTAACATCTTGTCTAAATGGGCCCACCCGTAAATTTACCAGGGGTTCTTGGTAGGCCCGTGTTCCGATCCTCCCCTGACTTCCCTAATCCATTTGTTCACGTTCCATTTCATACATCCCTTCTCTTTCCCTTTTAAACTCGGGACAATCCCTTTTGAAGTGTCCCAGTTTCCCGCAATGGTAACATCCGGCCACCTGAGGCCGCTCAATTCCATAAGATCCTCCTCTCTCACTTCTGCCCTGTCTCGCTTCTCTCCCTCTCCAACTTTTCTTTGACGTTCTTCTTTCCACCCCATAACCTCCCTCCCCCATTCCGGTGGACTTACAAGCTTCCCGTACGGCTGCCACCATCATTTTTGTCTTCTGTTTCTCCCTTATTACATCCCTCTGAACGTACACCTTCTGTGCTTCCCGTAATAATTCTGCAACATCTTTTTCAGCACAATCCTCCACTTTCTGTAATTTCTTCTGAATGTCAGGCCATGACTTAGTCACAAAGTGCACCTTAAGCATGCCCTTGCCTATTTCCCCATTGGGGTCTAAACCTGAATACTTTCGCATGGACTCTCGCAAACGGTCTAAAAACTCACTCGGGGATTCATCCTTTTTCTGTCCAACTTCAAATGCTTTCGCTAAATTCCGCTGTTTGGGCACGCAGGTTTGGATCCCCCTGATTATAAGGCTTCTGAGATCTGTCATATTGGCCCGTCCCCCTGCGTCGTTATGATCCCACCGGGGGTCCTCTAAGGGGTACTTCTGTTCTCCACGCTGAGGGCCGTCCTGATGCTCCCTATCCCAAATGGCCATTGCACTATTCCGGATCATAACAATTTCATCGTAATTAAATAGTATTCTCATCATGGCCTGCAGTTCAGCCCATGTGTATATACTGGGCCCCAGAAATTGGTCCAGTTGTGTTCCCACACTGATGGGGTCGTCCAGTAGACGGGGTAGTTCGTTACGGAGTTGCCGGATATCCCCAGAATTTAAAGGTTGTACTACGAACCCGGTCCGTTCGTTCCCAAACGGCACCTCTCGTAAGGGGTTTAGCTGTTCAATATTGTCACTCCTCCCAGCTCTCAATTCCTCTTCTCGTCCCAACAACCCATAGGGAAGATGGGGGAGGTGAAGGATCTCCACCTGAAGCTCCTCCTCCTCCAGCCGCAAGGGTTGTGGTTCGAATATTTTCGCACTAAAAACCCCACCCTTAACTCCTGAAATGTTTAATGTTTTAGCTTGGAAGCCAACCCCCCTAGGATGGAGGGGGATTGAGGACCTGCCGGCGCCTGTGTCAACTAAGAAGGTAACATCTTGTCTAAATGGGCCCACCCCTTTCCGCATCTCGAGTCGGACTGATTTCCTAGCGCCTAGGGTGGGTTCTGCACCCCCTCCTGTGCCCCCCCCCAGCAGTCCCTGCCTCACTGGTCGTAGCCTGCTGGGGATCGGATTTATCCGTCGCAGGAGGGAGGTCCGCGCTGGACGCCTGGTCGTGCGCGGGTGGTATATACGGGGGCGGGGCAGACGGTGGCAAACCGTCAGTGAGGATGTCCCAAGACTTCTGGGGAATCAGAGGATAGAGACGCGTGGGACTCTCGCCATCGCCCGCCAACCAGGCGGCGGCGTATTTGCTCTCTTCTGGGTCAAACGGTTGTTTTCTGTTAACATATACATTTAGGATTTGACACACCCAGTCTTCATCAGACCCATACTCGGGCCAAACTACCGAGAGGGCGCGGATAGGTTCTTTGGTCCATATAAAACAACAATATTTTATCATGGTCTCTTTCTTTAAGTCCTTCGTTCTACTACTGTCCGTCCATAGACCTAACTTCCGACCTAATGGACTATCGGGGGGTATTTCTTTCCCATTTGCAGTCTTCCCTGACTTCTCCTTAGTAAATCTAGAACTCTGATTTCCCATGGTCTATCTTCGGTCCTGGTCTTAAACGCCTAAAACGTTTTCACAGATGACCGTCAAAACCACAATTTCCCGTGGTTTATCTTCGGTCCTGGTCTTAAACGCCCAAAGCGTTTTCATAGATGACCATCAAAACCACGCGGCCAACAAGGAAGAACAAAAAAAACTCCGTGCACGGAGTTGTCTGGCCTTTTTAAATGTGTGTACCCCCGTGTATAGTCACTAACCGGTCGTCCCAGCACTCGTCCGTGTGTTCCTTGTCCAGAATTCAAGATTATTTTTAAATGAGCCGGGTCACATCCTCTCTTGGCCGACGGCCGACGGACCAAGCTGATCAGTGAGAAGTATAAATATATACTAGACGCGTCTTTGTTGTGATCAGGCTTGATCTGTGAGCCGAAGAGACTGCCCCCCCCCCCCGGCAATAATTATTTCATCCCGGAGGAGCCCCCAATTGTGCGAGGTAAGCGGCTGTCCGGCCCCATCTCCGGCACTTTTATTTCCCTGCCCAGGAACAAAGACACGGAGGAGTCTGTCCAAAACTTTTTCATTCAACTTTGCAAAGTCGGGTGCAGTTCCCCGTAGGTACACACACATGTATAGTAATCTCCACGCATTATATACACGTATATGTGGGCTGGGTCTCCTACTGCTGTCTTGACCAATGAGTGCTAGGGTTCCCCACTGTTTTCCTTATTTGGGTTCTGGTGCCTGCGATTATTTTGTTATTCACTTGGCCAATCAGTGTTCGAGCTGCCCGTTCTTTCCTTATATGGATGATGTTGTACAACTGTGGTTAAGGGCGGTCTCTCAACTATCGAGGAAAGCTGTTACAATTGTTTCATTCATAAAAACATGGGGGAGGTCCGGCAACAGTTTCGAGTGTCTGCTTGTGTTTACTATAAGGTCGAAAAGACTAAAATGCAGCTAACCGTTTAAAAATTACACTACCCCCTACAAACTCGTCCATGCCGACCAGATATCCCAACCCAATATCGTCCCATGTGTCAGCATCTGGCCCACATCCCTCTGAATCCTTCCTATTCATAGACCCATCTTGATGCCTCTTAAATGCTGTAATTGTACCAGCTTCTACCACTTCCACTGGTAGCTCATTCCATACATGCATCATCTTGTGTGTGAAAAAGTTGCCCCTTAGGTCCCTTTTATATCTTTTCCTTCCCAGACTAAATCTATGCCCTCTAGTTCCCACATCCTAAGGAAAAAACCTTATCTATTTATCCTATCCATCCCCCTCATGATTTTATAAACCCCTGGAAGGTCACCCCTCAGCCTCCGATGCTCCAGGGAAAACAGCTCCAGCCTATTCAGCTTCTCCCTATAGCTCAAATCCTCCAATCCTGGCAACATCCTTGTAAATCTTTTCTGAACCCATTCAAGTTTCACAACATCCTTCTGAATTGCACACAATATTCCAAAAATAGCCTAATCAATGTCCTGTACAGCCATAACATGACCTCCCAACTCATATACTCAATGCTCTGACCAATAAAGGAAAGCATACCAAACACCTTTTTCACTATTCTAACTGCCTTTGACACCACTTTCAAGGAACTATGAAGCTGCACTCCAAGGTCTTTTTGTTCAACAATACTCCTCAAGACCTTCACATTAAGTGTATAAATCCTGCTCTGATTTGCCTTTCCAAAATGCAGCACCTCACATTTATCAAAATTAAACTCCTTCTGCCATTCCTCAGCCCATTGGCCCATCTGATAAAGATCCCATTGTATTCTGACCTAACCCTCTTCGCTGTCCACTACATCTGCAAAATTACTAACTATACCTCCTAAGTTCACATCCAAATCATCTATAAAAGTGACAAAAAGTAGTGGACCCAGCACTAATCCTTGTGGCACACCACTGGTCACAGGCCTTCAGACTGAAAAGCAGCCCTCCACCACCACCTTCTGTCTTCTACCTTCGAGACAGCTCTGTATCCAAATGGCTTGTTCTCCCTGTATTCCATGAGATCTAACCTTGCTAACCAGACTCCCATGAGCAACCTTGTTGAACACCTTCCTGAAGTCCATATCAATCTTTTTTTTGCGGCTCCTCCATTGTCTTTGGGTTCAGCTGCCTCTTCCTTCAGCACTGTTACTTATTGGGCCATAAGGGAGGGAGGTTTACTGGGTTGACATGGGGAACCAGTATTCTGGTCTTGGTGAGTTAAATGACTTTGACATTGAGCTTTATTTGATTCTCTCCTGTTCAATGTGTAGGACATTGTTGTGATCCATTGGGAAGTGTCCCCGCTTCAACAAGCTCTGGGTTCAAGTCACATCAGGTTTACCCTTCAGTCTATTCAGGGCACCACAGAGGTTGTCATCATGAACGGACCCTAATTCATGAGATGGCCCTTTAAAGGAAAGTAAGGAGTCAATTTTATCTGTTCTTCACTTTAGGAGATGTTGTGACATCTTAAAATACTGTCAATCATTATCTACTTCATCAGGATACAATGGGTCAGTCCCATGACCTGTCAGACAGTCTGAAGCATCAGAATAGAAGCCCGATTTCCAACAAAGGTCGCCTCCCAGTAATCCAAAATACACCCTTCAAATAAAAATACACATTATTGTTAGACCGATCCTGTGTGTGTTATTTTTGCATCGAAGAGTAAAGCAGAGCAAAGATTGAGCAGAGATCTTTCCAGTTGTACAATTTTTGACAGAGTGGATAGAATGTTTCCTCTTGTTGTGAACTGCACAGTTGGAGACATCATAATAATGAGAGGTCACTTATCATTGAGTTTAGACTGGAACTGGACCAAAGGAAGGCTGAGGGAAGATTTGATTGAGGTGGTCAAAATCATGAGAGGTCAGGATAGCATGGATAGAGAGAGACTGTTCTCATTCATGAAGCGATAAAAAACCAGGAGGCATTGTATGATGAAGGTTTATAAAATATTATTATTCATTCAGAATTTGTAGAGGGAAAATAGATTTTACTTTTCAGTTCTGTGATAACAATGTCTTTCTTTTAAATGAAGGGGCCAGAATGACACTTGGAACAATGAAGTAAAGACAGCCTTTCTGAGAAACTATGTCAATTAATCCAGTCACCTCAGGAGTTAATTACTGAATATTTTCAAAGTTGAGTTTTAAGATCAGAATTAAGTGTCACTAGCGGTTTGAGTTCAGACCAATAGAAGTCATGGCAGGAGAAGGCATTTCTTTCTTAATTTTATAAAAGTCTCCAGTTGAGAGTTAGAAAGAAATCTCCAGACCATCAGTGCTGAAAATAAATCTGAATCTGTTTCAACACACCCAGGAGGAGGGCTGGAAAGGGACACTGTGTTAGTTTATGTCAACGTGTTTCATGAAGGGACAGAGAGAATCCTGTCTGGTGAATGTGTAAAAACTCAGTGACATCCTTAAGTGGAGCTGACTGAAGTCCGTGTAGAGTACATCAACTACATTACCCTCATCGATACACCTCGTCACCTCCGAGAAAAATTCAATCCAGTCCAATTCAATCCAATTCCTTTACAAAGCCATGCTGATGACCCTTGGTTAACCCTTGTCTCTCCAAGTAAAGATTCATTCGGTCTCTCAGAATTGTTTCTAATAGTTTCCCCAGCATTGATGTTGTACTCACTGGCCTGTAGTTTCCTAGTTTATCGCTACCACCCTTCTTGAATAATGACACCTGTCCTTCAATCCTCTGGCACCCCTCCTGTGACCAGAGAGGATTTGGAAAGTGATATCAGAGCTCTTGCATTCTCCACCTGGGATACCATGTGGGCCTGGGGAATTAGCCACTTTCAAGTCTGTTAAGATCTCCATTGCCACTTCCATCTATATGATACTTTGTTCACATTTGGCGTGGTCTGTGTCCCTGATTTCTGTACCAACACTGCACTTCTCTCTATTATGAATACCGATGTGAGAAACTCATTTGCAACTTCACCTGAGACTTGCAGCTCCACACACCGCTTGTAATTTTGGTTCCTAATAGGAACTATTCTTTCTCTAGTTATTCTCTTGCCCCTAACATATATTACAATCCCTTGGACTCTCTTTATCATTATTCAACAGTTTCTTTCCCTGACCAAACTTTGCCTCCTAGTTTCTTCATTAAGTAACCTCTGTACACCTTTGAGGCTATCCAGTGTTTTCAGAGCTCAGTAACTCCCATAAGCTTCCTTTTTTCCCTTTTCTAATCAAGTTGGTACATAATGCCCTGAATCTGCATCACAGGTAGACAGTGTGGTTAAGAAGACATTGAGCATGCTTGCTCTCATTGCTCAGATCTTTGAGTGTACGAGTTGGGACGCCTGTTGAGGTTGTCCAGGATGTTGGTGACTTCTCTTCTGGAGTACTGTGTATAGACCTGGCTGTCCGGTTGGATTGTGCTTGGCATGGAGGGTTTGAGTCATAAACATTGGGTCTTTTTTCACTGGAGCACAGGAGGTTGAAGGGTGCCCTTATAGAGGTTTATAAAACCATAAGGGGCACACATAATAGAATCGTGAGAGTTTTTTCCCTTGGGCGTGGGAGTTCAAATCTAGGGGACATTTTTTTAAGGTGAGAGAAGAAAGGTTTAAAAGTACACAGGATAAACGTTTTCACACACAGGGTGGTACTTGTGTGGAACGAACTGCCAGAGGAAATGGTGGACGTATATACAGTTACAACATTTAAAAGACATTTGGATATCTGCATAAATAGGAAAGATTTGGGCCAAGTACAAGCAAGTCAAATGAGTTTAGTTTGAGAACCCGGTCAGTGTGGATTGATTGGGCCAAATAGTCTGTTTCCATGCTGTATGTTGTTGTGTCACCATAATCACACCAGATCAGAGGGGCTGCTTTTTCATTAGAGAGAAGCAGCTGGTGGTGGTTTAACCTGAGGGCCACCAGACCTTAGGCAAGGGAAAAGATTGAGAAGGAGAGCCCTTCATGGTAACCTCAAACCAGTGATAGGAATTAAACCCATGCAGTTCACATCACACTGTTTTATAAACCAACAATGCAGCCAACTGAGCTAAACCAACTCCCCAGCTCTATGACCTTATAACTCTACATCATCCCTCTTTTGTAGCAATTGACTCATTGGTCAATGTTGTAACACCATCTCCCCCTTTACATCCCTCCCCACCTCGACACATCTCATCTGATGGTTCTATACCCTGGAATATGGTGCTGCCAATCCTGCCCCACTCTCAACCATGTCTCTGTGATCATTATATCACATCCCCACTCATTAATCTCCACCCTCAGCTCATCTGCCTTACTCACAAGTAAATGCCATCCAGCCATGCCATGCTCCCTTCTGCCCTCACTTGATGATGTTCACACTGCTTTCTGGACATACTTGGGTTGCCTTTTCAGGTCAGTTAGCCCAGTTGGCTGGCCAGTTGGTTTGCAGTGTAGAGTGTTGCTAACAATGTGGGTTTAATTCCCATACTGTCTGAGGGGATCCTGAAGGTCCCATCTTCTCAACCTTGCCCTTTGTCTGAGGCAGAGTGACCCTCAGGTTAAATCACCATCAGTCAACTCTCTAATAAGACAGCAGTTCTCTGGGATTATGACCGATTTTTTTTTAACTTCAGTTCTCCTTCAAGTCTCTGTGTATCACCTCCAGCCCCTGTAATACTTCCAGTGCGTACCCCATCCTTCTGCTACAACTGATGAATGAGCCAGGTTGCTGAAGGCTGGCTCGGTAATAGAGTAGAAAGTGATGGGAAATAGAAAAGGTTCTGCAGGGAGGGCCCTGAGTCCTGCTCTTCAGATAACTCTGGGTCTCCTGGAACAATGGAGAGTTCAGAAAACTCTCAGGTACCAAACCCTCTCTTCAACCAACAGCAACAAACCCCCCACAGTCTCACCTCAGGATGTTTACAAACCACCCGAAGCCCTCTGTGGTGTTCCAGTCTGTAGTTCATTCCACACTGTCTCAGATCTGTTTCTAAACCATGATTGTCCGATACTAAATACAAAGACAAAGTGAGGACTGCAGAAACTGGAGGTCAGAGTCGAAAAGTGTAGCGCTGGAAAAGCACAGCAGGTCAGGAAGTATCTCAGGTGCAGGATAATCGATGTTTCAGGCATCATCCCAGATCCATCTCTCCAACGCGGCATCGCCCTCTTAAACTGTTCTCCCTGTCCATCCTCCTTTCCACCTATTCGTTACACCCTCCCACTGAGCGATCACCATCACCCCCGACCTGCATCTACCAATCATCTTCCCAGCTGAGTGACCCCAGCCCCACTCCCCGATTTATCTCTCAGCCCACCTCTCCCTCTCCAAATTCCTGAAGAAGGGCTTATGCCCGAAACGTCGATTCTCCTGCTGCTCGGATGCTGCCTGACCGGCTGTGCTTTTCCAGCACCACACTTTTCGACTCTCTCTCTCCCTCTCCCCTCACAGCGGATTCTGCTGGAATGTTACTTGCCACTTGTCATCCCAAGCCCAGATATTCTCCAGATCTTGTTGGATTTGAACATGAACTGCTTCAGTATTTGAGGATTTGTAAATGATGCTAAACATTGTATAATCATCGGGTAAGCTCCCCACTTCTGACCTTATGATGGAGGGAAGGTCATTGATGAAACAGCTGGGGATGTTTGGGCCTGGGGGAATGCCCTGAGGAACTCCTGCAGAGATGAGAGAACTGATGTCCCATAACCACGACCATCTTCCTTTGGAGCAGGTGTAACTCTAACCTCTGGAGAGTTTGACCCATGACTCCCCTTAATTCCATTTTTTTTCAGAGATCCTTCCTGCCACACTCATTTGAATCCAGCCTTGGTGGGGTTTGTTTAAAACAAAGGGGGAGGGGTGTTATGTATCTGGTTGGATGCTGCCCCTTTAAGAAAGCTGGTTAGGTGACTTGCAGGGTGTCATTTCCCCTTCCCCCACCTCACCCCAGTTCCAAACTTCCAGCTCAACACCGTCCCCATGACCTGTCCTACCTGCCTATCTTCTTTTCCACCTATCCACTCCACCCTGCTCTCTGACCTATCACCTTCATCCCACCCCCATTCACCTACTGTACTCTATGCTACTTTCTCCCCACCCCCACCCTCCTCTCATTTATCTCTTCAACTTTCAGGCACTCTGCCTGTATTCCTGATGAAGGGCTTTTGCCCGAAACGTCAATTTTCCTGCTCATCGGATGCTGCCTGAACTGCTGTGCTTTTCCAGGACCACTCTATTCCAGAATCTGGTTTCCATCATCTGCAGTCATTGTTTTTACTATGCGGGGTGTGGTGCCAGGGGCTCAGTAAGGAGACAGTTGTGGAGGTGTGAGCATCATCAATGAAGTGTTCCTGTCCAGAATTTTACCTGTGCCTCCCAAATGTGGAATTTCTGGTTCCCAGTGAATTACAAACGTCACAATAACAAAATGGCATAACTTTAATATGAAAGGTAGGAGGTTCAGAGGGAGTTTCAGGCAAAATGTTTTCGCTCTGAGGGTGGTAGGATTCTGGAATGCATTGCCTGCAACGTTACTCGATGCAGGAAGCCTCACAGGCTTTATAAAGTATTTGGATGAACACATGCAGTGTCATGAGATCAAAGCCTCTTTGCTTAGTACGGGAAAGTGAAACTTGTGATTAAGTATGAGGGATCTCAGGAAAACATATGAAATTTTAGCAAAGACTAGACACAGTAAATGCAAGAAAGATGTTCCCGATGACTGAGGAATCAAGAACCAAGGGGTCACTGGATAAGGAAATGGGGTAGGTCATTTAGGACAGAGATGAAGGAGAAATTCATTTCCTCAAAGAAAGCATAAGGAATACATTACTACAGGTGGCACAGTGGCTCAGTGGTTAGCACTGCTGCCTCACAGGTCCAGGGACCCGGGTTCAATTCCCATCTTGGGCAACTATCTGTGTGGAGTTTGCACATTCTCCCCGTGTCGGCGTGGGTTTCCTCCAGGTGACCCGATTTCCTCCCACAGTCCAAAGATGTGAAGGTCAGGTGAATTGGTTATGCTAAATTTCCCTTAGTGTTAGGTGCATTAGTCAGGGGTAAATGGAGGGGAATGGGTTTGGATGGGATGTTCTTCGGAGGGTCAGTATGGACTTGTTGGGTTGAAGGGCCTGTTTCCACACTGTAAGGAATCTAAACAGAAAACAGTCAAGGCCAAAACATTGAATACTTTAAGAAGGAGTTAGATAGAGTTCTTCAGACTAAAGGTGTCAAAGAGTATAGTAAGAAAACCAGAACAAGGTCCTGAGTTGGACAATCAGTAACGATCACATTGAAAGGTGAAACATGCTTAAAGGGCCGAATGGCCTCCTCCAGCTCCTATTTTCTGTGTTAACAAATGCCTTCTGGAAATATAAGCTCAATGTATCCACATGTTGTCCTTTATCTGCAGTACATTTCATTTTCACAAAGTGACCTGCTATAACTTCTTCAATATTAATTTCTAGCATTTTCACTCTGATAGATAAACAAACTGACCTGTTGTTTTCTACTTTCTGCCTTCTTCCCTTTTTGAATAAATGACCTACATTCACTATTTTTGAAAGGAATGGGACATCCCCGAACCTCGAGTACTTTGGGAATTTAAAGCAATTGGTCAACTTTCCCAGCAGCGACACCTTAAAGACCCAAGATACCCTCCATCAGGGACCCGGGAAGTTGCCAGCCCACAGCTTCAATGATTAACTCAGTGTCATTTCTCTGGGGATTGTAATTTTCTTGCAGATACAAAAATTATTTGAATTCATCTGCCATTTCCATTATTAATTCTGCAGACTGACTCATATTGTATTTGTTTCTAAAGTCTTCATAGAAATACATATTTCGACATGATTTTCTCTCGTACATTAATTTTTCCCTCTTTGTACACCTTGGAGCCATTGTTTCCTGTGCCTTTTATATTCTGTTCAATCTTCAGACCTGTTCCTTTGCTTTGTGTAATTTTTTCCTTTTGTTTTCATTTCAATATTTCATTTCTTTTTGCGTTTCCCTCCAAATGCTGGGTCCTGCCCCTTGCAATTTCTTTTTCTCATTGGAATATTTATCCCCTTAATATCTGCCACTATATCTATTGATCATTCCCTTCACCTCATTCATCAGTTCAATTCAACTCGTTCTGCTTTCATACTCTCATAATTATCCTTATTTTAGTTTAACGTAACAGTCTTGGATCCATGGTTTCCTCCCTAAAACTGTAAAATTCAGTCATATTAGTATCATTGCTACCTCGGGGTATCTTTGTTTTCATTTTATTAATTAATCTTATCTTATTGCAGAATAACAAGCCTTGAAGGGTCTGATATACTTTTGGCTCCAGAATGTGCTGTTTGTAAAAAATGATTCCAAACATATTCGAAGTGCTCCTCATCTAGACTACCTTTACCCATCCACATTTACCTGGGTTTCTGCATTTGGAAATTCCATGTCATTGCTTGTGGGTTCTGTGGGTCACTTTGTGGCTGATGAGCATAATCCTACAACCGCTAGTCCTTCCACACTTTTGGAATTTATCCTTGGCCACGGGGTCACTGGTATTCCTTTTCCTGGTTCCTTTTCCATACTTCCTCTTTTCTATCGGTATTTTAAAAGAATTGTATCCCTTCACACAAGAGCTGCCTTCAAGTTGGTTGAAAATATCTTGTGCATGAATGGCTGTGCAGGACTTGTTTTGCGGTTGCATTTTGTCTTGTTCCTGTTTTTGCTACCAAAATGGATGATCTCATACTTAACCACATTATACTTCAACTACAATATATTTGCACACTCACTGAACTGATTCAAATTGCACTAAAGTATCTGTATCCTCTTCATAGTTTACCCTCTTGCCCAACTCGGAGTATTTAATATTATTCATTCCCAGTTTGCAATTTTGTTTTTTAAGTGAGTAACATGTGGATTTTCTGTGTCTCTCAGATTGATAATTGACTTAGTATTGCTGTAGCCATGGTGATTTCTTCAGAGGAGAGTTTTTGGGGACAAGCTTTAGAATTGATGGATTTTTGTTTATCTTAGAATGTTCTGTGGCTCAGGAAGATAAAAAATGGGTCCTCAAGGTTTGTTAGAACTTTCTAGAACTTGTTTTTGTGAGCTTCAGGGATACAGCTATAATTTGGAGGAAGAGTCTTTATCCTTAGTTTTACTCTTGGTTTGTGCAATCTTATGAAATGCTTGGATGAATATGGCACCTGTGAAGGGAAGAACATAGTAATTTACTTTACCTTCAAATGAAGAGCTAATGTTAATCACAGTCCAGAAATGTTGGGACAAAACCCTGAAGAGGTTACTTGAAACTCAGTGCATTTGAACTCAACTGTATCCTAGTTCCAGTAAAAACCTACATGTTAACCAATAAGTTAAAATTACAAGTGGCTTCTATCGACTGAAGTGATAGAAACAGGGATTCTGGTGTAAGTATTGCACAAGTAGTGTTTTTGGTTACTATATGACGTGTGATTTTAGTCACTGTACCAGTGAAAAGCTTTGGGTACGATGAAAAAGCTTTTCATTGAATTTAATTTGTAAAAGAGTGTTTTGGCGTAAATGGAATTATACTTGTAGCATACTTTTTAAAAATCTTTGGGTTTGTGTCAGAAGTAGACGGTTTTGTTTATTTTATTTTGAGGTGTCAAGAACCAAGGGGGTCACTGGATAAGGATATGGGGTAGGTCATTTAGGACAGAGATGAAGGAGAAATTCATTTCCTCACAGAAAGCACTATCAATTAGTGATTGATACAAGGGTAGTGGTAGAGAGGCTCTGGTTCAGAGATGAATTGAATATCTCTTACTGAATGCAGCCACCTGTTGATGAGCTGCTAATGTGGTTTGTCCTTTTAGGAAGCTGCTCAAACACTCAGAGTGGAAAAGTGATCTCCATAAACCATGACAGGTTAATAAATTCTCAACAGAATTTGTTAATTTCCAGCTGTATGCAAATCTCTAGCTCCAGATTCACCTGTGATCTCCCTTCCCCAAATTAACCTGCAATTCACCTCCGTGGAAAACTAAACTATTGTTCATTTTTATTACCATGCATACTTTGAATTGTAATTAATGTTTTATGAAGGGAATGATTGAAATGTTATCACTTGCAGTAAGTGCTGAGTATAAAATGGAAGTTTTTGTGAAACCTGTTACTTCCTCTTTTGCTCTCCAAGCAGCTGAATTTCCATTGGGTGTGGATGTGATTTGCGCATCACCCTCCACTTTCCAAGATTTCCAAGCCTTGTAACTTCCTACAAATTTGCAGCAGATGGGAGGCCCCTGCAGGATCTTTCCCCTCATCTCCAACACCCTCCCTCCCTGCCCTGTGACTAGTTGCTCCAAGCTGATCCAGAGCTGCCTGGAATGATCTGTCACTGTGATTCCTGACAGTGTCTGCACAGCCCTCCCTGTGTTACAGCTGCTGACTCCATCTGGGTAGGCAAGGCAAGGCTGTTCATGGTGACCACTTTTTCAAGGCTGACATGAGTGATTTGAAAATCTTATAAATTTAATTTCTAGATGTGAGCATCTTTTGTTGGGTCAGCATTTATTACCTGTCCTTAGTTGACCTTGAGAAGTTGATGGTCAGCTGCCTTTATGAATCACTGCAGTCCGTGTGTTATAGGTCGAGCCACAGAGTCCTTAGGGAGGAAATTAAAGGGTTTTGATCCAGCAACAGTTCCCCACCCCTTCTCATGGACAAGTAGGAGCAGCCAGCCAGATCCATGACCTGTGAGAGAATAAGCAAACTTACTAACCCACCCTTGCATTTCCTCTTCCAAGTCATTTATAAAAATCACAAATGGCAAAAGTCCCAGAACAGATTCCTGCAGAACACCATTGGTGTTATTGGGGTTTGTTCGCTGAGCTGGGAAGTTGGTTTGCAGATGTTTCATCTACTTTCTCAGTGACATCCGCAGTGCTGTGGAGCCTCCTGTGAAGTGCTGCTGTACTGTGTCGGTTGGAATGTATTTGGGTTCATTCCTGTTGCTTTTGCCTGCTGGTTCCAGCTGCTCGTTGCAGTGGTATTGCTGCTGTACTCTTACAAGAAGATGACGAAAGATAGAAAGATCCATCAGGTACTTTTCCAGAAAGTTGAGTATTCATCAATAAAAATATCCCATGATTGAAAAGGAGACCTTGAGCTTGGCATTGGCATTCCAACATTTCAACATTTATATTTCCAGTAATGTGTCTGAGACCATTGTATATACTGATCACAACTCATTAAAGCGTCTGGAGAAATTTAAGGACAGAAATTCCTGACACTTGAGATGGAGCTTATTATTGCAACCATTTAGTTTGAAAATTATACACATGACAGGATGAGAAAACGTAATTGCTGACACGATAGTGAAGTAGGCGTTTGGTTTGCTTTCCTTTATTGGTCAGAGTATTGAGTACAGGAGTTGGGAGGTCATGTAGCGGCTGTCCAGGACATTGGTTAGGCCACTGTTGGAATATTGCGTGCAATTCTGGTCTCCTTCATATCGGAAAGATGTTGTGAAACTTGAAAGAGTTCAGAAAAGATTTACAAGGTTGTTGCCAGGGTTGGAGGATCTGAGCTCCAGGGAGAGGCTGAACAGGCTGGGGCTGTTTTCCCTCGAGCGTCGGAGGCTGAGAGGTGACCTTATGGAGATTTACAAAATTATGAGGGGCATGGATAGGATAAATAGACAAAGTCTTTTCCCTAGTGTCGGGGAGTCCAGAACTAGAGGGCATAGGTTTCAGGGTGATAGGGGAAAAATATAAAAGAGACCTCAGGGGCAACCTTTTCATACAGAGGGTGGAACATGTATGGAATGAGTTGCCAGAGGATGTGGTGGAGGCTGGTACAATTGCAACATTTAAGAGACATTTGGATGGGTATATGAATAGGAAGGGTTTGGAGGGATATGGGCCGGGTGCTGGTAGATTGGGTTGGGATATGGTGGCGAAGGGTTTGTTTCCATGCTGTACATCTCTATGACTCTATGAATCAGATGAAGAAAAATGGAGTTGTTCAGTGGCCGGAGGAAATGAACTGAAATAGAATGTAGTAGTGAATGTTTGCGGTCTGAGTTAATGTAATGTATATGTATTGTAGAATACTAATAGAGAAAGACTAAAGGCTTTAAAATGAAGCCATTTTTGTATATTGATGGTTCATATTTATAAAGGGTGGAGATGTGACAATGCTGTCACTTTATAAAGGGAATTTTGCCCTGGGTTTTTATGAAGGGAGGTTGTAAAGGCAGGGATGCTGAAGTCCCTACTGGTACCAGCCTCATTAATGTAGAGGCCCTAACTTTTTTTAAAGCATTTGTAACAATGGAAGGGGAGTGGCCAGTTCTGCCAGAGCAGGGTTTCTAGTTTTTTTTAGCTGTAGCAGTCAAAGCTGTTTGTGTTCCTGAAGTGTTGTTAGCTTCAATAAATGATTTTAACCGTGACTTTCTCTGAAATCTCTCTTGATGTTGAATGACATCTAAACATCTGTGTTTGAATTTACCATTTTGGCAAGGGCGATGTTTATCGGATGTTACGATATTGGAAGAGTTAATTAGCATTGGTACTGTATCTATTGTTCAATTAAGTTTTCCACTCGTTAAGTTATTCTAAATTCCTCTTTGTTTTGTTCATATTTTAACTGTAGTGATTAAATAAATTGTGTTTTGTTTTACTTTGAGTCGCATCACATCTGGAACACCCACTTCTCATCTACTTTTAAAAAAAGAAAGAGTTCGGATCTAGGGTATCTTCTTGAAATATTTTGAGGGGGTCGGGTCTAGACCATAACATTCTACAGAGGTTTATAAAATCTTGAGGGGCATGCCGAGGGTGAATAACCAATGTCTTCTCCCCAGAAAAGGGGAATCCAAAACTCGAGAGCAGAGGTAGAGATGAGAGGGGAAAGAATTCAAAATGGACCTGAGGGGGCAACGTTTTCACACAGAGTATGGTGCATGTATGAAACAAGTTGGCAGAGGAAAGGGCATTTTCAAGACATTTTGGACAGGTACATGGTTTGGAAAGGGTGAGAGAGATATGGGTCAAACACAGGAAAATGGGGCTGGTTCAGTTTAGGAAACCTTGCTGGAATGGACATGTTAGGCCAATAGGCCTGTTTCTGTGCTGTATGACTCTGCGACACTAAGTGTCAATTAACTTGGTCCCAGAACATTGCCTTTTAATGTTCCTCTTTTCCATAATTATCCTCACAGTGAAAGGGAAGGATGTTGGGGTAAATACTCCCCTCACAGTAATTACCCTCACACTGAAGGGAAGTATATTGAGGTCAATGCTCCCCTCATCGTAATTACCCTCACACTGAAGGGAAGGATGTTGGGGTAAATACTCCCCTCACAGTAATTACCCTCACACTGAAGGGAAGGATGTTGGGGTAAATACTCCCCTCACAGTAATTATCCTCACACTGAAGGGAAGGATGTTGGGGTAAATACTCCCCTCACAGTAATTACCCTCACACTGAAGGGAAGGATGTTGGGGTAAATGCTCCCCTCACAGTAATTACCCTCAGACTGAAGGGAAGGATGTTGGGGTAAATGCTCCCCTCACAGTAATTACCCTCACACTGAAGGGAAGGATGTTGGGGTAAATGTTTCCCTTTCCTGCAACTCCCCTCACACTGAACAGGCTGGAAAGGGAAGGCACAGGAGCAGAAAACGGTCAGTGGCGATAATTATTCTTCAGCATATTTTATATACTATTCCATTTTGTGATGAATCTGAATGTTTAAAAGTAATCCTCCTCAATAACAGACAATTCTCCTTCAGTTCAAGCAGCAAGACTCTCTGAGTTACTTGTTCAGACGCGAGTGAATCAGTCTTTCCTTTCAACTCCAATCCTAATTTCCTCTCCATTTCTCCCTGATCCTCTATCTGCTCCCAGGCTCCAGAATCCCACTCTCCCATGTACTGGACAGGACCAATTTGGGCTGTGTAATCCATTTCCTTGTTCCTGGTATCTCTAATGCTGTCCAGTCAGATCATGGGGGCTTTGATCCCACGACTTTCAAGCCCCACCTCTTCCCTCCAATGCTCTACCATTGGTCTGCCAACCTGCCCAACTTCATTGGTGTTGTGTTTATGCACCAACCAGAAAACAAACAGATTCTCCACTATCCTATTGGGTGGTACCTGACCGTCAGTCAACAGTTTGTCTCTCCCAGTGTGTTTATCCCGGTCAGGAAGAGAATGAGGGAAAAGGGGATGTGAGAGCATCATGGTAAATTGCTGGACAGTTAATGCAGCGAACCAGGTAATGTTCTGGGGCCCTGGATTTGAATTACACCACAGGGGATGGTGGAATTTAAATACAAAACATTTTGGAATTAAGAGTCTATTAGTGACTACAATCCCATCACCGCTTGTCAGGAAATATCCATCTGGGTCAGTAATGTCCTTATGGACAGAAAATACCATCATTACAGGGACTGGCCTATACCTGACCCCAGACCCACCGCGGTATGGTTGGGTTTTGGTTGCTCTCTGGGCAACTAGGGATGGGCAATAAATGCTGGCCTGGCCAGTAGAAGGGCTTATGCCCAAAACATCGATTCTCCTGCTCCTTGGATGCTGCCTGACCTGCTGCGCTTTTCCAGCAACACATTTTTCAGCTCTGATCTCCAGCATCTGCAGTCCTCACTTTCTCCCAGTAATACACCCATCCTATCAATGAATAAAATAAATGTACAATTGTTGGCGGAAATGTTCCTCTTTCATGTAATTCCCCTCAAATAAAAATTATAATTCTGAGCTGCTCTGATTTCTGTTTATTGCAGACATTTTTAATTTTTTTTATTGCAGATATAACCGACCAGGAGCAGGAAGACCAAGGAGCAGCATTCTGCTCAGCAGCAAGGAGCAGCATCTCAGCAGGTCTTGTGTACAGGGGACCATTGAAACTGTTTTATGTGGCATCCCCCCACCCAAAGACCAATGTTTAGTTTATGAGAGAGTGTGTGTGAGCGTGTGTGTGTGTGCGTGTTTGTTTCCTGACAAAAGGTCTCCTCCACCATCTTGTGGGGCACAATCACCATGTTAAATGAGATAGAGTTTGAACAGATCCAGCAACTCCTGACTGCACATCCATGAGATACTGTGGGCCATCAACAGCAGCAAAATTGCACTCCCGCACATCTGTAACCTCAGAGTCTGACATTTCCCTCACTCAAGGATTACCATTCAGCCAGGGGATTACTCCAGGTTCAATAGAGTGTGCAGGACGGCATGCCAGGAGCAACAACAGGCACACCTATAACTGAGGTGTTAGTCTGGAGAAGCAATCAAACAGGTGTACTTGCGTGCCAAAGAGCATGAGGAGCAAATGAAAGCTAAGAGTTTCCACAACTAACGATCAGATCTAATTTCTGCAGTCCTGCCATACTCAGTCATGGAAGAGGTGACTCCAGAACTATCCCCGTCTTCAATGATGGAAGAGCCCAATATATCAGTGCAAAAGATAAGGCTGAAGCATTTGCAGCAATCTTCAAAGTGCCAATTGAGTGAACCATCCTGGCCTCCTCCAGTGGTTCACAGCAATACTGATACTAGACTTCAGCCAATTTGATTTATTCCACATGAAAACTCCACAAGAAATGGCTGGAGGCACTGGACAGTGCTAAGGCCCTGAGAACTTTCTAGTAATCGTGCTAAAATGTTGTGCCCCTCTGTTTGCCAATTCCTGAGTCAAGCCCATCCAGTTAAAACACTGGCATCTACTGAACAATATGGACAAAAGATCTGACTTCCATGAGGTGGGTGAGAATGACTGCCCTTGATATCAAGTCCACATTTTTTTGAGCCTGAGCAAAATGAGAGTGTTTGAGTATTGGGGCCACCTTCCACTGTTTGGAGTCATCCTCGCACAAAAAAATGTTTCTGGTTTTTGGAGGTCAATCATCTGAGCTTCAGAACATTAGTGTGGTGTAGTCTCCTTGGCCTAACCATCTTCAGCTGCTTCATCAATGACCTTCCCTCCATCAGAAGATCAGGAGTGAGGATGTTTGCCAATGATTGCATAATGTTCAGCACCATTCACAACTTCTCTGATACTTTAAATACAACAAGAATGTGTCAATATCAGGCTTGTGTTGACAAGTAATAGTTGTGCCACACAAATACCAGGCAATGAGTATCTCCAATAAGAGACTGCCACTTGACATTTAATGGTGTTACCATCACTGAATCTCCCACTGTCAACAGCCTTGGGATTAGCATTGACCAAAGACTCAGCTGAACTTGCCACATAAACACAATGGTACAAGAGCAGATCTGAGTCTCGGAAAACTGCAATGGGTAACTCATTTCCTGACTCCCAAAAGCCTGTCCACCATCTCCAAGGCAGAAGTCAGGAGTATGTTGGAATACTGCCCACTTGCCTGGATGGGTGCAGCTTTACCAGCACTCAAGATACAGGATGCCGTCCAGGACAGATCAGCCCACTTATATGTCACTACATCCACAAGCATCCACTCCAAAAACCACCGACACTCAAATGCGGCAGTGTGTATTATCTACAAGATGCACTGCAGAAAGTTACCAAAGAATCTGAGACAGAACCTTCCAAACCCATGACCATCTGGAAGGATAAGGGCAGGGCATACATTGGATGACCGTTACCCTCCAAGCCACTCACTGTTCTGGCTTGGAAACATACTGTCATTCCTTTCGTGTAACACGGTCAAACCCCTGCAATTCTCACCCGAACAATATCCCTGGATGCTCCCAGTGAGCCTTGCCTTTTTGTAATGGAGTCAGAATGAGTAAGGTAAAAATGCTCAAAAAAACTTGGTGCATATTGGACAAAAACAAATGAAAGTCCAGCCCAATGCATCAGGGCTCAGAGAAAGAAATTGTGGGAACTGCAGAAATAACATTCAAACCATGCTCTGGCTTCAGCAGCCACAACAGAATTTGTTGTACTGTTAAATCCTGTGGTTGGTTTTAATGGCACTAAAAATAATTGTTTGTGTGAGTCTGCTATGTCAATTCAAGGAGAAAGTGAGGGCTGCAGATGCTGGAGATCAGAGTTGAAAATGTGTTGCTGGAAAAGCGCAGCAGGTCAGGCAGCATCCAAGGAACAGGAACATCAACGTTTCGGGCATATGCTGCCTGACCTGCTGCACTTTTCCAGCAACACTTTTTCAGCTATGTCAATTCAAATCAGTCTCACTGAATCTGCATCTGTCTACACATGGATTAGTGTATAACTAGCCAGTGATCTGTGATCCTGGCTCACCCCTTATCCCCAAGATGTGTGTTCAGGACGGAAGGGCCAGGACAGCAGCTGAATCTGTGGCTCCAGTCCCTCCCCCTTCAGGGATACAGGGGGATCTGGGTTACCAGAGAGAAGGAGCTAAACCCTTTATCTGATCCTGTGCTGTTACTGTCTCAGAGTGTTTGATGGGAACAGCTTTACTCTGTATCTGGCCGTGTGGTCTCCCTGACCTGGATGTCTTTGAGAGGAATGTTTAGAGAGAGCTTTACTCCATATTCAACCCCAGATTGTCACTGTACTGGGAGTGATTGATAGGGACGGTGTAGAGAGAGCTTTACTCTGTAGTTAAAATTGAACTGTTTGTGTCCTGGCAGTATTTGATGGAGACAGCGTAGAGCAGTCTTTACTGAGTGTCCTGAATGTCCTACCTTGTGCTGTTTGTGCCCGATGAGTGTTTGGTGGAGATATTGTTGAGGGAACATTAATTTCGGTTTAAAAGAGTTGAGCAAATTTCACTCTTTCTCTAACTGTCCCTGTCCTGTGAGTTTGTTTTTTCATGGAGATGGGAGCTTTACTTTGTCTGTAACACTGTGCAGCCCAAGCTCTCAGAGTTTTTGAGGTTGACTTTGAGGATTTTGAGGAATGTATGGGAAGCTGATGCAACATCCTGTTTTCTCAACAGTTGCTGTGGTTGGTGCCTCAGTTTTACAACAGTTTTGTCATCCTCTCGGCTCTTACTGACCACATACAGACTTCCTCCTCCTGCTTCAGATCGTTTACACTGATCAACATTTCTTCATTGCTGCACAGGACATCAAGTAACTTCAAACTTTTCAGAAGAAGGAGAAGAGTGAGCGAGTGAAGAATTGATGATGAAGTCCCTCTATGTTTGTCTTTCTGCAGTCCTCCTGTCAGTCTCAGTGCAGGCTCGCAGTAAGTACTTTCTAACACTGACTTTTCAAATCCATTTTGTTCATCATACAATTGCCTCTACCTGATAACCCATCTGCTGTCTGGCATTTAGTTCCCAAACCTGTTGCGGTTCAGCACAATGTGCCTTTTCCTTCACCGTGGTTTCTTCATCAGGGAGAAATCATTACCTTCAGAAAAAAATGAAGGCAGAATAGCATCGCTTACCTGAAGCTGCCAAAACATTCCCATCAGAGCTCCGTGTGGGACAGAGCCCACAGAAACTCATGGGACCTTCCAGAGAGTGAGGGGAGGTACAGAATACTGCAGGCACACCCAGGTTTCAGAGAGATACTGGGACAGAACTGATTGAGAAGTGACAATAATGAGACAAAAGTGTTTGCCTTAATTTCTTACAAATAATACTACAAATACAGAACCCAGAAAGTCAAAATTTTCCACTTGCTGAAACCAAACCCTATAGTTAGCCAACCATTGAGGTTTCTTGAATGATGTGCAGTGACAACCTTTCTCTGGTAGATACAAACTAAACTCAGCGTAGAAAGTTCCACCTTGTCTGTTTCAGCCTCAATGCTCTTCTGTCAATATGATGAGTGTTAATTACTGTCGACCAGTGACAATTAACTATTCCTTGTGTGAAGATTCATTGCTTTCAGGTTTCATTATCGATTCATTTACTGCATAGAAAGAGGCCATTTGGGCCATCGCTTGTGTGTGAGTTAACAAAAATCTGACTCTACTTCCCCCAGATACAGTTTTTGATCCGTATGCCCTTCTTACCAACTATTTTGAGGGTTTTAAACTAATTAATGGGGGATGGGTAGAGGTGGGAGGTGGAAGTCAATTGGACAGAAGTTTAAAATATCAAAAAGAAGTAAGACAGCAGAGATGCAGGCTACTGAAGAGGCAAATGGGAAGTCTACTAAATCCCAAAATACTGCTTAAATGTTACTCGCGTTTCTAACTCAAACACTCTTTCAGACAGTGAGTGCCAAACGCTTATCACTCTCTGTATGAAAACGTATCTCTCCTCAACTCTCCTCTCACCCTTTATTTCTTACCTTGAATCTGTTTTCCCATTGAGCCTGCTCCACCATTCAATAAGACCATGGGTGACCTTTCCATGGACTCCACTGCCCTTATCCACTTGCTGACCATAACCCGAAATTCCTTTTGTGAAGAAGCTGCTCCTTTAACAAGATTAGGTTGTCCTTGTTTTTTTTTTCTTTTGCCTCTAACCCAAGCTGCTTCATTTTCAACTGAACTATAGCCATCTCTAAAGATTCTGATGGCGTTTCCAACAAATTTAAATGTTGAGCTACTGCTGTAATTATCTGTCCTTTCCTCATGGAAGGAGGCAGCTCCAACTCCAGCTTGTCTGCTAATTCCCGCAGCTTGGCTTTTACCACCCTTTTGTAAAACCCCCAAGGTCACTTCCTCCACCCCCAGAAATCTCTTGCTGACTGAACGAGTCCTGACTACACCAAGCAACACCAACCAAAACCAACATCCAGAACAACAGACACTAACACTTACAACTCACTGCCTTCAAGTTCAACATCTCTCATCCCAGTTTGCAACTAAACAACAAATCCTGTAAAGAGTCCCCATTCTGTAATGGACCAGGACAGATCCCTCAAAACCTTTAAGAAGGTAGCCCAGATCTTAACTTTGCTCGTTGTTTTAAACAGGTGTAAAGTGGATATTGCAGGAGAGAATTGGCTAATCAAACCACTTAGTTTTAAACAAACAGAGTTTATTTACAAGATTTGGAGGAGCTGGTGTTGGACTGGGGTGGACAAAGTTAAAAATCACACAACACCAGGTTATAGTCCAACAGGTTTATTTGGAAGCACTAGCTTTCTGAGCGCTGCTCCTTCATCAGGTGGGTGTGAAACAGGACCATAAGACACAGAATTCCTGGCAATAGATTACAGTGATACAATGATACATTGAACAAACCTTGATTATCCAGTCTTTCATCTATTAGCATGGATTTGCTGGTTTTGATTCATTAATGTGTAAATCCCAGAACTTTATTTAAGTCACATTCTCAAGATAATTTGAGGCTTTATAAGAAAAGGCTGATGCCCCCTAGTTCTAGTTTCACCCACCAGTAGAAACAACCTCCCTGCTTCTATCTTATCCATTTCCTTCATAATTTTTCATATTTTTGTAATATTCTCCCATCATTCTTCTAAATTTCAATTAATGTCGCCTCAGCCTACTCAATCTTTCCTCATAAGCCACTCCCCTCAATTCTGGAATCAACCAAGTGAACCTCCTCTGCACTATCTCCAGAGCCAGTGCATCCTTTATGAATTAAGGCGACAATACTGCAGGTGTGGTCTCACCAGCACCCTATACAGCTGCAGCATAACTTCCATCTTTTTAAACTCCATCCCTCTTACAATGAAGGATAGTATTCCATTTGCCTTTAGGGAGCAATGTATGGCAGCCTCCAAACCCCAGCAGCTTCTCAAAGTTAAACTGAAATCCTGGTTATGTTGGAGCTTAACTCCACTCGTTCAGTGTGCTTCTATTGTTTCAACTTGTAAAAAAAAACCCAAGGCCTCACAAGCTGTTCACTTTAATGGTTTGAAACAGACTTTTCAATACCTCTGTCTCAACATCTCTTCATGAAAATATATCTCTGAAAGCCTGAGTATTCTCACACCACGCCAATCCCTAACACCATGGGCTTTTATCTTATTTAGCAGCTTCCACTGAAGCACCTTGTCAAAGATCATCTGGAAATCCAAGTAGGTCATGTCCTCATTAATGACCAACTTTGTTCTCCTTTATCTAACTTGCCAGTTTCCTCTTCAGAGAATTCTAACAGATTTATTTCAGGCATGACCTGCCTTTGATGAAGCCATACTGACTCAGCTGTATTTTACCCTGCACTGCCAAGTTCTCTGCAATCTCATTCTTAATAATGTTCACTAAAATCTTACAAACAACCGAGGCCAGACTAACAGCAGATAATTTCCCATCTTCTGCCTCCCTCTCCTTAACAGAGTCATGCTGCCTGTTTCTGATTAATCCCAGCCTCCTCAAGTGTAGATTAATTCTGTCCCTTTAAATTGCTTCCAATGGTATCCCCACCACTGAGCTCAGACTCACTGGCCTGGAGCTACCTGGTTTATCTCTTGCTCAGTTTTTAAATCAAGGTGCCACATTAGCTTTCCTCCAATCCTCTCACATTTCTCCAGCTGTAGATCGAAACTCCATCTCCAAGCGTCAGTGGATTATGATCAGTAAAAAAGACAGTCTCATTGTCGCCATGTTGAGTATATAATCCAAAGTGTTGAAAAGCTGCTAACTTCCTTTTCTATCGTCAAGTAGGTTTTCTGATGTTGGTTCAACCTTTTTTGAAAAATAAGCCACAAGTTTCTCCATTCCAGCCTCGTTGTCCTGCTCCAATCCCCAAATCGCAAACATTTCCTGCTAATTGAAATGGTTTATTAAAGTTTCGGTGCAGTTAATACGCATTTATTTGTTAAAATTACTTTCAGTTTTGCAAAGGCTGCCTGGCATCATTCTGTAGCCCATTCCATTTTCATTTATTTTTGGACCAAATTAGTTAAGGGTGTGGTTGCTTTCCTAATATTAGATCCAAATGCCAAAGGACCTTTCTCTCATTTCGTTGGCTGTCAATGGACGGTTAGGAAAGGAGCTTTCAGTTCTTCATGTTGTCACTTCAACAGCCAGACTCCTCCCAAAACCCAGTTCAAAACTGTGGCCTCTCCCTGACAGACTGACCATCCCACCGCAAGGTCCCAGTTCCCAGTGAACATCTGCCACCTCCTTGAGCATTCGGTCTCTCCCAGACTTGGTGGAACCAGTTCCCAGGGACTGTCCTTATTAATGAACAACTTCGGTCTGTTTACATGCACTGCTCTTCCCCTGTGTTGAAGAATCTATGGAATTGTTTTGATCAGAATCAACTTGCAAATAACTTCCACGTCTGGCCTCATAAATGAAACCAAATTTGTTTGTCTTTCTCAGTAACAGTCCTCAGTTCACAACTCTAAGCAAAGATTGATAAAACAAAATAAAATTCATTAAAAGTCACCAAGGATTCTAACATCATTGGCTGCAGCATTTCAAGGAGACAGCTCACCAGTACTTTCTCAAGGGCAGTTAGGAACAGACAAGAAACGCTGGCCTCACTCGTGACATCCTCATCCCAGGAATGACTAAAAACATCAGCAGTGCCTGTGAAGTCGTCTGAACAGCAAATGGAGGCCCATGCTTTTGGGACTAACAGAACCAAGCTATCTGTGCAGTTGGTGTTTGCCGGTGATCATGTTCTGCACAAGCTCCCCTCCCCCTCCACCACCCTTCTTTCTCTCACTTTGACAGCACTTCCCTCTGTTGCTTCCTCCCTCAAGTGTCAATCAAGCTTCCCCTTAAGTACAACAATGGTCACTGTGTCAACCACTTGGTGAATGGGCGGGTTCCACATTCTAACCACTCCTGCAGAGAAGCGTTTTCTGAATCCCTTGGTGATTTGGTGCTGACTATTGTATTTATGGTTCATAGTTTCAGGGTCCTCCACATTTCCTGTTTTTTGATCTTATCGTACCAGTTATGAAACCCAATGAGTTGGTTCACCTTTGTGGAGATTTTAAGCAAATGGTTAACCATATAAATACTCATTGAGTATTCATTCAGGCAGCCATTTTCTATTCAAAAACATTGATGAAGCAAGTGAATCTTTCTCAACCAACCTCACCTGATCAAGCTTGGGTCCAAACCCTTTACTACAATCAGTGATAACTGAACCAACTGCTTCTCATAAGAGACTGGAACCGAAGTTGTATCCTTAATTTGGAAAGGTTTCCCGGTATAGGTTCTCAATCTCGCTGAGGTCTTGTGCAAATTTCGAGGTTGGAGTCCAGAGCAAATTTTCTTAAAGACTGGTTCAATGATCACTGCAATGGCCATTCTGGTATTGAGCTCAACTAGAATAGGTCATCATTCAACCAGACTCCAATTAGGTTTGGTTCTGATTTTGGTGTTGTTAAGCAATTTAATTATTCTACACCAGGTGCAGATGGACTCTCCTGGACACTGACTGATGAGTTCTCTTACTCAGTTTAGGTCGAGTGAGACTCTTTTACTGTCTCGAGTCCTCATTCCTGCAGCAATTACAATGCTGTGCCGGCCCGGATCCTGAAGAAAGTTTTCACTATTTGGTTGAAGCTCGGCTTTGTTTTGGGGTTTTGCTCTGGGCTGACCTGGAGGCCCTTTGTTCAGGATATGTCCTGAGTGAGGCTGTGAAATTGCCTTTACTCAAGTGGTGCTTCCCTAAGCTGATGCGGATGCCCACTTCCAGTGGAAAACCCTGCTACTCATATGCTTTACTTGCTGCATTTTCCAATGGTAAAACCCATTGTACTGCTTGTTTGAAGCTAGTAGGCACTTTTGCATGGTCACATTATTAATCCCACCCCTGTTGCCACTGAAATAATTACACAAAAGCTGGTATCTTATCACCAAGTCAACCCTTATTTACATGTGGAGAGTCCTTGGCATTGATCCAGCTCCCTCAGAGTGAACAGAATATCTAACATTCCTCTTTTTTTTTCTTCTTTTTTTTCTTTTTTTTACACTCCTGCCTAACTGCGGTAGTGCTTAGTTTTTCCCCAGCACCCATATTGTGTGTGTGCAGGTGTGAGACACAGTGAGAGACACAAGGTGTACAAATCTTTATTCAATTTCCACCACCAGGACGAAAGGAAATGAGGTTTTCTGAACTTTGAGCGAAAATTGTTCCAGCAGGAAGTCATTCATAACGTAGTCAGCAGGATTCAAACCTATGTGGGGAAACCCCAATGGATTTCTAATCCATTGCCTTAACCACTCAGCCATGACTACAGGCCAACACTCCTGTTCTTTTTTTTTAATTTTAACCCCCACACTACCACCTAAGTGCGGTAGTGCTTATTTTTTTCCCCAGCACCCATGGTGTGTGTGTGCAGGTGTGAGAGACAGTGAAAGACACAAAGTGCACGAATCTTTATTCAATTCCACCACCAGGAAGATAGGAAAACACCTGGGTGGCCAGTGACAAACACTGCCCTTCACATCAAAGGGCAGTGCTGTGTGATCCAAACAGTGAAGGGGAGGGTAGGGACTAAAGCAAAATAGAGTTGGAGGGAGAAATGATGCACTCCACTCCCTGCGGCGCCCACCTCTTCCTGAACAACTCCAGGGTGTTGGTCGACACCGCCACTCCTGTTTTTTTTTCAGGGAAGAATCCTGTTTATATTTTTTTCTTTTCTTTTTTTTTAACCCCCACACTACCGCCTAAGTGCGGTAGTGCTTATTATTTCCCCAGCACCCATGGTGTGTGTGTGCAGGTGTGAGACACAGTGAAAGACACAAAGTGCACCAATCTTTATTCAATTTCCACCACCAGGAAGATAGGAAAACACCCGGGTGGCCAGTGACAAATACTGCCCTTCACATCAAAGGGCAGTGCTGTGTGATCAAAACAGTGAGGGGGAGGGTAGGGACTAAATCAAAATAGAGTTGGAGGGAGAAATGATGCACTCCACTCCCTGCGGCGATAACTCCTGTTCTTTTTTCTATTTTTTAAACCCCCACACTACCACCTAAGTGCGGTAGTGCTTATTTTATCCCCAGCACCCATGGTATGTGTGTGCAGGTGTGAGACACAGTGAAAGACACAAAGTGCACCAATCTTTATTCAAATTCCACCACCAGGAAGATAGGAAAACACCCGGGTGGCCAGTGACAAATACTGCCCTTCACATCAAAGGGCAGTGCTGTGTGATCAAAACAGTGAGGGGGAGTGTAGGGACTAAATCAAAATAGAGTTGGAGGGAGAAATGATGCACTCCACTCCCTGCGGCGAACACTCCTGTTCTTATCTGTCAGCCAGGACTCCCTGATTGGACCAGATTAACTGCCCCAATTAGGGAACTCAAATTCTGTGAGGTCCACCTGGCTGACCTTGTTACAATCATTACGCACTCCTGATACTTTTCAAGAGATTCATTTGATCCCTGTTGGCTTTACCTAATAAAAGACTCCTTATTATTCTTGAGCATAGCCTCAATATCTTTGTTCATCCATTGTCCCAGACTCCGACCAGCCTTACTCTTCACTGTAACAGGAACATCATGTCTCTGAACTCTCATTATCTCAGTTTTGCAAACTCCAATTGCCAGTCGTCCCTTTACCTGTGAACAATCTACTCCAATCAAGTTTGAAAGTTCCTGTCTCATGCCATCAAAATTTGTCTGACTCTAATTATATACTACTTTACAATGCCTATACTTTTTCATAACTAATCTAAAACTAACAAAATTATGATCACTGCTCCCAAACGTTTCAGTCGCTTGCCTTACTTTCCAAGAGAATGTCACATTTTGCTCCTTCTCTGATAGGGACAGCTACAGATTGAGACAGAAAATGTCCTTGAACACATTTAACGATTTCCTCACTGTCCAAGCACTGAACACTATGGCAGTCCCAGTCTCTATCTGGAAAGTTAAAATTGCCTTTTATTACAACCCTATTATCCTTACATATAGCTGAGATCTCTCTACATTTTTGCTCCTCAATTTCCATCTGTCTATTGAGGGCAGATAGAGCAATCCCATCAAAGGGATCATCCCCGAGGTTAATAACATCGTGAGGGGAATACAGACAGTGAATAACAAAGGTCTTCGTCTCGGGGTGGGGGGAGTTCAAAGCAAGGGGCATATTTTTAAGGTGAGTGGAGAAAGAATGAAGAGGGGACATGATGGGCAAGTATTCACACAGAGGGTGGTTTGTATGTGAAATGAACTGCCAGCAAAAATGTTAGATGCAGGTACAGTTACAACATTTATAGGAACTTTGTATAGGGACATGAATCAGAAAGGTTTAGATCGACACTTTGGCTCAGTGTTTAGCACTGCTGCCTCACAGCACCATGGGCCTGCATTCACTTCCAGCCTTGGGCGACTGTCTGTGCGGAGTTTGCACATTCTCCCTGTGTCTGCGGTGGTTTCCTCTGAGTGCTCAGGTTTCCTCCCACAATCCAAAAGATGTGCAGGTAAGGAGAATTAGTCAGGGGTGAATGTAGAGTCCATGCACCCTGAGTGTCCTACTTAAACGACAGAGTCGATAAGACTGGGTAACACCCATTGGAAGAGGGCAGGCAGAGGTGGCCCTAATTCCCACATCAGTACCACAGCTTGGGTCATTCCAGGGACTGGTGATCTATTACAGGAAGTTCATACATAACCTGACGTCCATCCTGGCACCTTTGTATCAACCTGCTTGTGGTGCCTGCTTGTACACACATCAGAGTAGTGTGAGCTGATAGGTGGCCCAGTAGAGAGGCAAAACCAATTAGAGATGTATCTGGGACTTTGGCTTCTGCAGAACGTAAATATGCCCAGAGAGGGAAGGTCAATTGGATGGTCATATATTTAGAGTCAGCACATTCTGTTAATACCTATATGAATGCAAATTCCTAATAATCACAGATCACAAACCCCTGTTACGTCTTCTTAAAGAGGATAAGGCAGTGCTGCCCATACCTTCAGGCCGGATTCAGCAATGGGCTTGAATATGAAGTGGTTTAATTACAGTTTGGACACTGTCCGGGAGCCCAAGTAGCAAATGTGGATACATTGAGCCACCTCCCACTGGCAGATACACCACCGATGGTACCACCACTGGAAAAGTCCATAATGGTTTTAAATTTTCTGGACACACTTCCAGTCACAGCTGACAATATCAGACTTTGAATGGAGACAGATCCGATCCTGGCCAACCTGAAATAGCTGGTGTGATGGGGGAAACCAAAGGGTCATCACAATCAGAAGTGAAACCTTTCTCAACCGCAGTAGAGGATGGCAGATTATTATGTGGAGCAAGAGTGTCTGCCCCGAGTCATGGTCATCCAGGGGTTTCCAAAATGAAGATGTCAGCCAGGTGGACCTCATAGGATATGAGTTCCCTGATTGGGGTTGTTAATTTAAGAACAGGAATGTCAGAGATTCTGTTCACTCTGAGAGCTTGCTGTGAGGGAGCTGGATCAGGGTCAGGACTCTGCCTGTGTAAATAAGGGGTGACTTGGTGATGGGATACTGGTCTCTGTGGAGTTATTACAGAGTGTACGGGAATTCTAAAGAGGGATATCAGGAGGGAGGAAAGCGCATATGAGATAGCCATGACAGAAACTGTTAAATACAGATAATCCAAAGAGCAATTAGGGAGAGAACAGGGCCCCTTAAAGTCAATGAGGTCATCACTGTGTGGAACCACAGGAGATGGGAGGGGTGCTAAATGAACACTTTGCATTTGTGTTTATTGTGGAGAAAGAAATGAAGGTGAGGGAACTTGGGAAAATAAATATTGATGACTTAAAACAGTCTGCATTTCAGAAGAGGAAATGCTGGAGTTCCTGAAAACATAAAGGTGAATAAATCATCAGGACATGGTCATGTGTATCCCAGGGCATTATGGGACGTTAGGGAAGAAATTATGGGGTCTCTAGCAAAGATATTTGTATCATCTGCATCCAAAGGTAAGGTGCTGGAGGACTGGACATTGTCTAACATTATGCCTTTATTGTAGAAAGGCTGCAGGGAGATGCCTGGGAACTATAAACCTGTGAGTCTGACATCACTGGTGGGTAGGGTCTTGGAGGAGGTTCTGAGAAATAGGATTTACAGGCATGTGAAGAAGTAAGGACTGTTAAGGAATATAATGTGGAGGTGCCGGTGTTGGACTGGGGTGGACAAAGTTTAAAAAACTCTCCCAACACCAGGGATAAGGGATACTCAGCACTGCTGTGTGCAGGGGAAATCATGTCTCACAAACTTGATTAAATTTTTTGATGATGTAACCAGAAAGATTGATGAGGGCAAGATGGGAGATGTTATTGACTTGGTCATTTTGCAAAGCCTTTGACAAGGTTCCGCATGGTAGACCAGTTAGTAAAGTCAGATCACATGGGATTCAGGGGAAGAATGTGAAGTGGATACAAAATTGATGTGATGGTAGGAGACAGAGGGTGGTGATGGGATTTTGTTTTTACATTGTACCATGTGGCCACATTTGAGGAATATTCTAAGATATCATCCATCTTATTACAGCAATTGACTCCTTGATCAATGTTGCAACACCCCCTCCTCTTTTACATTCCCCTTCCCCCACATGTCTCATCTGACGGTTCTATACCCAGAACATTGTGCTGTCAATGTTGCCCCACCCTCAAAGGAGCCTTCCACATCCATCACAGTTTTACCTGCACATCCACCAATATCATTTATTGGATCCGTTGCTCCCGATGCAGTCTCCTCTACATTGAGGAGACTGGACACCTCCTAGCAAAGCGCTTTAAGAAACATCTCCCGGATACCCGCACCAATCAACCCTGCCCTGTGGCCCAAAATTTCAACTCCCCCTCCCACTCTGCCAAGGACATGCATGTCCTGGGCCTCCTCCACCACCGCACATTCACTACCCGGCGCCTGGAGGAAGGATGCCTCATCTTCTGCCTCAGAACACTTCAACCCCATGGCATCAAAGTGGACTTCACCAATTTCCTCATTTCCCCTTCCCCCACCTCATCCCAGCTCCAACCTTCCAGCTCAGCACCACCCTCATAAATTGTCCTACCTGCCTATCTTCCTTTCCACCAATCCACTCCACCCTCCTCTCTGACCTATCACCTCCATCCCCACTCCCATTCACCTATTGTACTCTTTGCTACCTTCTCCCCACCCCCACCCCCTCTCATTTATCTCTCTACGCTGCAGGCACCCTGCCTCTATTCCTGATGAAGGGTTTTTGCCCGAAACGTCAATTTTCCTGCTCCTCAGATGCTGCCTAACCTGCTGCGCTTTTCCAGCACCACTCTAATCTCGACTCTGGTTTCCAGCATCTGCAGTCCTTGTTTTTACCTGTTTTTACCCACCCTCAACTACGTCTCTGCAATAACAAATAAATCACATACCAATGTGTTAATCTACACCCTCAGCTTGTCTGCCTTACTCACAAGTAAATGCCATCCAGCCATTCCACACTCCCTTATGCCCTCACTTGACGATATTCACACTGCCTCTGGATTTCTTTGGATTGTGTTCTTGTGTCAGTTAGCTCAGTTGGCTGGGCAGTTTGTTTGCGATGTGGAGTAATGCCAACAATGCGCGTTTAATTCCAATACTGTCTGAGGGGCCCATGAAGGTCCCAGCTTCTCAACCGTGCCCCTTGTCTGAGGCAGAGTGGCCCTCAGGTTAAATCACCATCAGTCAACTCTCTCTAATGAGACAGCAGTTCTCTGGGATTATGACTTATTTATTTTTTTACTTCAGTTCTCCTTCTTCATGTCTCTGTGTATCGCCTTCACCCTCTGCAATACTCCCACTATGTACCCCATCCCTCTGCTGTGACTGATGAATGAGCCAGGTTGCTGAAGGCTGGCTCGGTAATAGAGTAGAAAGTGATGGGAAATAGAAAAGATTCTGCAGGGAGGGCCCTGAGTCCTGCTCTTCAGATCACTCTGGGTCTCCTGGAAACTCTCAGGCACCAAAAACTCTCATCAACCAACAGCAACAAACACCCACAGTCGAACCACAAACCACCTGAAGCCTTCTGTTGTGCTCCAGCCTGTAGCTCATTCCACACTGTCCCAGGTTAGTTTATAAGCCATGACTGAAGAATGTGATATATTTTCTCATCATACAACAGATTCAGTGTTTTACCTCACTGTTTGGTGTCTGTGCTGTGTTCATATCCTCTCTCTCTCTCCCCTCGCAGCTTTTTCTGCTCAGGGTTGGTCAATGACAATCGCGGATGGAGTGAGGGCTGAGGAAGGAGGTTCCGCTGTCTTACCCTGCAGCTTCACCCACCCTGACACTCACCTCACACTCACCGGCTCCATCTTATGGTACAAGAGGGAATCACGGTCTTTAATCTTTAAGTGTACATATCCTGGTCCAGACCATTCCCAGGGTGAGCTGTGTGAGAATGTGAGACAGCGGGACGTTGGGAATCGATTCAGATTCGTGGGGAACCTCAGCAACAAAGATGTCTCAATAATGATGGAGGGACTGAGCCAGGAGGATGCTGATTCCTATTGGTGTCGTGTGGAGCTCAATATCGGCAAGTTTCAAACACAGTATCGAACACGTCTGAAAGTGGAAGGTGAGGAACAATGTTCTGATGTGTCACTGCCCTGACAGCTCAATGGGGACAGGCTCCACCAGGTCCGGGAGCTCTCGGGTTGGATCCTTCTCCTGGGCTCTTCCAGTTGGTCTCAGGCAGGAGGGAGTGAGAAGGAGAGTGTGTGTGAGAGAGAGAGACCTGGCTGGGATTTACAGACCAATCCATTTCCGACTCTAAAACCTCCCACAGTCACTCATTTGCTGTGTTCAGACTGGCTTCAGTTTTTTGGGGCAGGGAACAGACAGAAATCGTCAAGGATTCAAGCTCCAAGACCCCCCCCACCAATGACAATCCTGCTCTATCGACATTGGGTGAGAAAAAGAGATCCATAAATTCCAAGCCCTCATTGGATGAGCACGTCGCAGAGTGAGGGAACTCTCAGCTTGCATTGGCTGAAAACCTCACTGTTTCTATCTTCGCTTTCTATTGGCTGAACAGAAAATAGATGGATGGGGGGACTAATACTCTGCAGAAGCTAATGTCCTGGGGAATACTTTCCAATCCATGGCAGATTTGTGAAATTTGAATTTGAAAGCAATCTAGACTGAAAAGCCAGTATAATAACGACCATGTAGGCACCTCTGACAAAAAAAACCTGGTTCACTCATGTTCCTTTAGGGAGGGAAATTTGCTATCCTTAATGGTCTGACCGACATGTGAATCCATACCTACTGTAATGAGGTTGACTCGTAACTGCCCCCTGAATGACTTATTCTGTTGTAGACAAGGAGTGAACCCAGGAGTGCAAATGGAGTTGTGGCTTCAAGAGTAGGTTATAGGCTGGAGGTCCTGGAAATTAACACACCTGACTCCAAAGCATATTGACCCGTTAGACGTGTGATGGAATACTCCCCACTTGTCTGGAAGAGTGCAGGAAAATATATTGCTGCCCTGTCACTGTTACTGGGTCAAAATCCTGGAACTCCCACCCAACAGTATTGTAACAATAAAAATAACAATAAAATACACTGCAGCAAGGCAGCAACACTTCCTCCACCAGCACCTTCCAAAGTAATGACCTCTATGACCTCAGTGTAAAAAATGGCATCAGATACAGACCATCCTGACTGGGAAGTACAGTTATCTTTTCATTGTTCAAGGGGACGTGGGTGTCACATGCTCGGTCAGCCTATATTGGCCATCCCTAATTGGCATGGAGAAGGGAATGGTGAGCTGCCTTCTTGATCTGGTGCATTCCCTCAGCTGCAGGGACATTAGCGATAAGGTTGGTTAAGGATTCCAAGGGCTTTGTCCCAGTCACACTGAAGGAATTATTAAATATTCCCAAATCAAGATGATGAGTGCATTGGAGGGAAGCTTGTGGGTGGTGATGTTCTCATGTATATAGTGGAGGGAAAGTCATTGATGATACAGCAGGAGATGGTTAGGCCGAGGACACTATCCTGAGAAACTCCTGCAGGGATGTTCTGGAGCTGAGATGACTGAACAACAACCACAAC
The DNA here is from genome assembly GCF_037043375.1 of Chiloscyllium plagiosum. NCBI lineage: Eukaryota > Metazoa > Chordata > Chondrichthyes > Orectolobiformes > Hemiscylliidae > Chiloscyllium > Chiloscyllium plagiosum. The sequence goes on from NW_028270140.1 coordinate 152,546,767, forward strand.
AATCTGGGTTTGATTCCAGTCTGAGGTAACAGTCTGTGTGGAGATTACACATTCTCCCTGTGTCTGTGTGGATTTCTTCTGGGTGCTCTGGTTTTCTCTCACAATCCAAAGATGTACAGGTCAGGTGAATTAGCCGTGCTAAATTGCTCATAGTGTTCATGGATATGTAGATTAGGTGTATTAGTTCAGGGTAAATGTCGAGTAATAGGTTCGGGTAGGGGAATGGGCCTGGGTGGGTCACTCTTCAGAGGGTTGGTGTGGACTTGTAGGAGAAAGTGAGGTCTGCAGATGCTGGATATCAGAGCTGAAAATGTGTTGCCGGAAAAGCGCAGCAGGTCAGGCAGCATCCAGGGAACAGGAGAATCGACGTTTCGGGCATAAGCCCTTCTTCAGGACTTGTAGGGCCAAATGGCCTGCTTCCACAATGAAAGGATTCTATGAAACATCTTCCTCTGTGCCAGGTCTGACTGAAACCCATGGAGGTTTCTCCCCTCGGCTTCCCACTGGCTCAGGTTCCTTGATGCTACACTCGCTCAAATACAGCCTTGATGTTAAAGGCAGTCACTGACACCTTCCTTCAGTTTAATTGGCCTGGTCAGACCCACCTTGCTTTTTGTGGACAGGGTATACCTGGACATTGTTGGGTAGATGCCAGTGCCGTAATTAGAACAAGAACAAATAACAATACAGCACAGGAACATGCCCTTCCATCCCCCAAACCAGTGCTGACACATTTTGCCTTTCCATTATAAAACTGTCTTCACTTACAGGATCAGCATCCTTTCCTATTCCTGTGTTCATCCAGATGCTTCTGGAATGCTGCGATAGTGTCTGCTTCTACCACCTCCACTGGCAGTGCGTTCCAGCCACTCACCCACCCTTTGTGTGAGAAACCTGCCTTGTACATCTCTTAATACCACCAGCACCACCCTCCCCCTCACCCCCTCCAAACCCCAGCCCCATTCCTTAAACCCATGTCCTCTAGTAATTGACCCATCTACTCGGGGGAAAAAGCCTCATATATTCCACTTTATCCCTGCCATTCACAATCTTATAAACTTCTATTAGGTCGCCCCTCAACCTCCTGTGTTCCAGTGAAAACAAACCCAGTCTATCCACCCGTTCTTCACAGCTAAAATCCCCCATTCAAGACAATATCCTGGTAAACCATTTCTGTACTCTCTCCAAAGCATCCATATTCTTCTGGTAGTGTGGTGACTAAAAGTGCACCTAATATTCCAAGTGTGGCCGAACTAAAGTTCTTTAAAGCTGCAGCATAACTTTGTCTGTCGTTATACTCAATGCTCCTTCCAATGAAGGCAATGATGCTGTGGGCCTTTTTCACTCCCTTATCTGTCTGCGTTGTCACCTCCAGTGAGCTGTAGACCTGCACATTCAGATCCCTCTGCATATTAATCCTCCTCAGGGTTCTGCCATTCAGTGTTTAATTTCCACCTGCACTTGCCATTCCAAAATACATCGTTCACATTTGTCTGGATTAAACGCCATCCGCTATCGAACTGATCTGTATCCTGCTGAATCTTCTGACAATCCTTCTCACTATCCTTAACTCCACCAATCTTTGCATCGCCTGCAAAATTACAAATTAGACCAGACACGTTTTCCTCCAAATCATTGGATAGACCATGAGCAGCAGACATCCCAGCACTGATCCCTGTGGAACATCACTTGTTACAACCCTCCATTCCATTGTTACCCTCTGTCTCCTATGACTAAGTGAGTTCGGTGCCCACCTTGCCAGCTCACCCATGATACCATGTGACTTCGCATTTTTACCAGTCTGCAGTGAGGGAACTTGTCAAAGGCTTGACTGAAGTCCATGTAGACAACATCAACCGCTTTCTGTACTGGAACATCTGGTGCAGCAATTGTCCCCCACCATTCAGGACTGTCTGTAGCAGGACTGCAGAGCCATCTGATCCATTGGTTACGGGGTGGCTCTGTTGTGTGCTGTTTCTACTGTTTAATGAGCAAGTAGTCCTGGGGATGTTGTAGGTTCAGTGTGTTGGCCTCACACATTTCAGTTTGCCTGGTGTTGCACACAGTCAAGTTTGGAGTGGTGCTGGAAAAGCACAGCAGGTCAGGCAGGATCTGAGGAGCCGGAAAATCAACGTTTCGGGCAGGAGCCCTTCATCAGGAATGTGGCTGATGAAGGGTTCCTGCCCGAAAAGATGATTTTCCTGCTCCTCGGATGCTGCCTGACCTCCTATGCTTTTCCAGCACCACTCTAATCTTGACTCTGATCTCCAGCATCTGCAATCCTCACTTTTGCCTGGTTGCATGCAGCAAAATCACATGTCTCTTCATTGATCTCCCAGCCTGATGGGAATATTGGTGCGGGGGGTGTTAATGTGGATTGTGAGGTTACAGATTGAAGTTCAATGGGCTTACAATGTAGTCTTTAACTTGGTGACTTCATACTGGGGAGTCCCTGGGCAACTCCCTCCTGACTGTACACCACTGTGCCTCCACCTCTGCTGGCTCTGTCCTGGTGGTGGGTCAGGCTGTGTCCAGGGACAATTATCGTGGTGTCTGTGATATTGTAAGTTATGGTTCTGTGAGTTCGACCATGTGAGGTTGTTAGTCGACCCGTCTGTGCACTAGCTCCTAGATGTTACTGAGGAGGACTTTGCAGGGTTGACAGGGCTGGAACTGCACTCACTGTTATTGGGGCCTTGGTCAATGCAGAGTAGTCTGAGTCTAATTGTACTCTTTTGGCATTCCTTCACTGTTGCTGGGTCAAAGTCCTGAAACTCAATCCCTTAAATTACTCTGGATAACCCTGACACCTCAGGGCTGCAGCAGTTGAAGAAGGCAGCTTCTCCTGGGCGATCAGGATGGACAATAAATGCACATGATCTGAGCCAGTGACACCCATGACCAAATAAAACAAAAGTAGAAATTAATGAAACAGCGAACATCCTGAGGAAAAAACAAACAAAAAACTGCAGATGCTGCAAATCAGAAACAAAAATGGAAACTGTTGGAAAAGCTCAGCATGTCTGTCAGCACCTGTGGAGAGAAATCAGAGTTAATGTTTCAGGCAGAGTGACCCTTCATCAAGATCCTGAGGAGCTTGACAATGCAGATTCTGAGAGGATATTTGCTCTTGTCAACAGAAGTCAAACAGGGGAACAATTGCAAAATAACAGATTACCGATTTAAATAAGAATGAGGGAACATTTAATCTCATAGCTCCTCTTTTAAGTTCATGCAGCAAAGAGGCACATGGCTGGTTATCCCCCTCCTCCTGCACCCAAATAATTTACTCAGTGTAGGAAAATGTAATCTGGATTCTGAGTTTAAATTAACCTGTGCTCATTTCAAAGGTCACAGTTTGGAGCTGGTGAATGGTTACATTACGAATGACACCAGGGGGTTCTCCTTCACACAGAGTGTGGTCAATAATTTGAATATGTTTGAGCAGAAAATGTGTTGCTGGAAAAGCGCAGCAGGTCAGGCAGCATCCAGGGAACAGGAGAATCGACGTTTCGGGCATAAGCCCGTCTTCAGGAATGAAGAAGGGCTTATGCCCGAAACGTCGATTCTCCTGTTCCCTGGATGCTGCCTGACCTGCTGTGCTTTTCCAGCAACACATTTTCAGCTCTGATCTCCAGCATCTGCAAACCTCACTTTCTCCTCAATGTGTTTGAGCAACAGAGTGAGGGGGGAGGCTGTAAAATCCTTGACCTTGTTTAAAGAATATTAATATTGAGCAACGGGTGGAGGGTTCTGCATGAATGAATTCAGGAGGGTTCAATGGATCCGATCTGTAAGTATCTTCAGTGGTCACACAGCACCATGTTATAGTCCAACTGGTTTATTTGAAATAACAAGGTTCAGAGCACTGCTCCTGAATCAGGTGAAGTCCTGGCGTAGTGTGACTTCTGACTTTGTCCACCTCAGTGCAACACTGGCAACTCCACATCATGGAAATATCTTGTAATCAAGGTTTTCAAATTGAGTGGCGAGGAGACATTTTGATCAGGGTGACTCTTGTTGGGGAATGTCTAGGGCAGACCTGTTAGAGATGTGAGTGGAGTCTTTAATTGTTCATTTTATTGTGAAGTTGAAAGGAATATAACATATTGAAATAAGAACTTCTGCACACTGACCTCATCCATTCTGATGTTTGTCCTTTCCTCAGCTGCTCAGGGAAATGCCTCAGTGGTGAGTGGGACAGAGGGAGATTCAGTTACTTTACCCTGTATCTTCAGGCGCTGGGATTCCCACACCCTGACCACTGTTACCTGGATGAGGAAGGAGCCCTACCAACACATCGTTACATTTACAGCCCAATCACAGGGAACTTGGACAACTGTACACGGTGGAAATCGGTACGAGCTCATCGGGAACCCAAAGGAGAGAAATGCCTCGATCAGGATAAACCAGCTGAGTGTGAGGGACAATCACACTTACCTGTGTCTGGTGGAATACAGGTCAGAACCTGATTCTCAGTATCTGATCCAGAAAGAGACACGGCTGCAGGTACATGGTAAGAAACCGTTCACACATTCTTCAGCCTGTAGAAGGTGCACAATGAGTGTGGAACAGATTCTGTGAATGTTTTGTGATTTAATTTTCTGGTGAAAGGACATAGAACTAAAACATTAACCCTGTTTCTCTCCATCGGTATTGTCTGCCCTGCTGAGTATTTGCAGCATTTTGATGTTTATTTAAAATTTCCACCTTCTGTAGAGTTTTAGCTTTGAGTTTCAAATTTAATTTTAGTCCATACTTAATGTACGATGATGTGCTGATATTTTTAGGTGCATTCTGATGTCAATATTGAAAGACATTGACAGACTCAGAACATTCAGTTCTATCTCTAAATGCCCCAAAGTTATACTGACATTGAGATCATCTTCTCGAACAGGAAGGTGCAACAGTCTGATGTGTCCCTCTTGGTTACAATCTTCATCAGGAATAATTCCATTAGTGCAACTACATTCCCACAGTGTCCATCTGACTGTGTGAGGCATCACAGCCATGTGGGACTTATCCTCGCCCTGCATTCACACATGGGTTATAAAGGAAGGTGGTGGTATACTGTTACTGTCACTGGGTGACCAATCCAAACACGCAAGTCTGTGGCTATGGGTTCAAATCCCATCACAGCAGAAGGTGAAATGTGAATAAATGTTTTTAAAATCTGGAATTTGAAAGAAAAGCTAACCTAATGGCTGAGATTTGGAAATTCTGATCTGATTCAGTTGAACACTTCAGGGAATCTGGAGTTTGGTTGGTTTGCAAAGCAGTGTGATGCCAACAGTGTGGGTTCAATCCCCACATTGGCTCAGGTGACCATGAAGAACCCTCCTTCTCAACTCTCTCCTCACTGAGGTGTGGTGGCCCTCATGTTAAACCACCACCAGTTCTCTCTCTCTCTCTCTCTCAAGAGAAAGCAGCCCATGGTCTGGTAGGAATATGGTGACTTGATTTAGAGAATGAAATCTGCCATTCACACTCAGTGTCATGTGTTGCCATATGCACAATCTTGAGCCCTCTCTCTCCATCAGCACCACCTCACATAGGCTCAGGGCTGCTCATAATTCACCAACTCTGCACAGTCCACTTCTGTATTGGGAAAACAAAACACAGACTGGGTGATTACTTTGCAGAACAGAAATGTTCGTCCACAAAAATGATGCTGAGCATCCAGTTGCCTGCCAGATCGACACACCAGCTTTTGGGGACCCAGTGACCTTCTGGACTCAATATTTGGGTCAATAATTTTAGGGCCTCAGCACCTTCTCCTATCTCCTTCCCACAACCCCCACACACCAGGCTTTGTCATCACATGGGCTGCTACCAAAACAATCCATTGTCAGTCCCCATCAATGGTCCCCATCAGCAGCTGTTCATTCTCCCAGGCTGACCTTTCCCCTTTCGTTTGTCTGTCCAATTGTTTTTCTCTCTGTCTGGGGTCCATTTCCACTGAGTGTTTACTCCTGCCCCCTCACCCCCCTCCCCATCTTCAGCATCTATACCAACCTTTCCCCAGCTATAATCAGTTATAGAGTCATACAGCACAGGAGCAGACCCTTCAGTTCAATGAGTCCACACTGATCACAATCCCACTTGCCTGCGCTTGGCCCATATCCCTCCAAACATTTCTTATTCATGACATTATCTAAATGTCTTTTAAGCATTGTAACTGTACCCACATCCACCATTTCCTCTGGAAGCTCATTCCACATGAACCACTCTCTGTGTAAAATAAAAACTGCCCCTTATGTCTTTTTAAAATCTTTCTCCTCTCACCTTGAAGATATGCCCCCAGTCTTGAAATCTCCCACAAGAGCAAAAAGACACCTGCCATTCACTTTATCTTTCTTCCTCATGCTTTTATCGATCTTGATAAGGTCACCTCTCAACTTTGTGCATCCAGTGAGAAATGTCCTAGTCGCTCCAGCCTCTTCCAGTAACTCAAGGCCTACTTTCTCGGCAACATCCTGGTAAATCTCTTCTGAACACTCTCCAGCTAAATGATATCCTTGCAATAACAGGGTGACCAGAACTGGACACAATAGAGGCCTCACCAGCATCCTGTCCAACCTGAACATAATATCCCAACTCCGATTATCAAAGGTCTGAGCAATGAAGGCAAGTGTGCTGAACCACCGTATATATAGATGATGCAAATTTGGAAGAATTCTGTACCTGAATCCCTAGGTCTCTGTTCTACAGCATTACCCAAGGCCCTACTTTTAATTGTGTAAGTCTTCCCTTTGTTTGTTTTCCCAAAGTGCAATACCTCACACTTAAACTCCATCTGTCACTCTTCAGCCCATTGACCCATTTGATTATGATCTCTTTGTATTCTAAGATAACCTTCTTTCATTATTCAATGTACCATCAATGTTGGTATCAACCGCAAACTTGCAAAACATTCTTTCTGTGTTCTTATCTAAATTTTGAAAATAAATGATGACAAAAGTGGGCCCAGCCCTGATCCCCATGGGATCCTGCTGGTCACAGGCCTCCAGAACAAAACCCTCCCTCCACCGTCACTCTCTGTCTTCTGCCTTTCAGCCAATTGTGCATCCACTTGCCAAGCTCACCCTGAATCCCATGGGATCTAACTTCACTAATTAGTCTACCATGCGGAACCTTGTCAAAGGATTTACCAAAGTCTAAGTAAACAATGTTAACCCCTCTGCCCTCATCAATTTTCTTGTTTACTTCTTCAAAAAACTCAATCAAGTTTGTGAGATACAATATCCCTCGCACAAAACCATGCTGACTATCACTAGAGTCATAGAGCCATAGAGATGTACAGCATGGAAACAGATCCTTCGGTCCAACCTATCCATGCCGCCCTGATATCCCAACCCAATCTCGTCCCACCTGCCAGCACCCGGCCCATATCCCTCCAAACCCTTCCTATTCATATACCCATCCAAATGCCTCTTAAATGTTGCAATTGTACCAGCCTCCACCACTTCCTCTGGCAGCTCATTCCATACACGTACCACCCTCTGCGTGAAAACGTTGCCCCTTAGGTCTTTTTTATATCTTTCCCCCTAACCCTAAACCTATGCCCTCTCGTTCTGGACTCCCCGACCCCAAGGAAAAGACTTTGCATATTTACCCAATCCATATCCCTCATAATTTTGTAAACTTCTATAAGGTCACCCCTCAGCCTCTGATGCTCCAGGGACAACAGCCCCAGCCTGTTCAGCCTCTCCTTATAGCTCAAATCCTCCAACCCTGGCAACATTCTTGTAAGTCTTTTCTGAACCCTTTCAAGTTTCACAACATCTTTCCGATAGGAAGGAGACCAGAACTGCATGCAATATTCCAACAGTGGTCTGACCAATGTCCTGTACAGTTGCAACATGACCCCCCCCCCCCCCCCCCCCCCCCCGCCTCCTGTACTCAATACTCTGACCAATAAAGGAAAGCATACCAAACGCCTACCTCACTATCCTATCTAACTGCGACTCCACATTCAAGGAGCTATGAACCTGCACTCCAAGGTCTCTTTGTTCAGCAACACTCCCTAGGACCTTCCCATTAAGTGTATAAGTCCTGTTAAGATTTGCTTTCCCAAAATGCAGCACCTCGCATTTATCTGAATTAAACTCCATCTGCCACTTCTCAGCCCATTGCCCCATCTGATCCAGATCCTGTTGTAATCTGAGGTAACCTTCTTCGCTGTCCACTACACCTTTGACTTTGGTGACATCTGCAAATTTACTAACTGTACCTCTTATGCTCGCATCCAAATCATTTATGTAAATGACAAAACGTAGAGGACCCAGCACCGATCCTTGTGGCACTCCACTGGTCACAGGCCTCCAGTCTGAAAAACAATCCTCCATCAGCACCCACTGTCTTCTACCTTTGAGTCATTTCTGTATCCAAATGGCTAGTTCTCCCTGTATTCCATGAGATCTAATCTTGCTGATCAGTCTCCCATGTTGACTATCCCTAATCATTCCTTGCCTCTCCAAATGCATATAAATCCCAAATTTCAGAATTATTTTCAACAACTTACCCACCACCGAAGTGAGACTCACAGGTCTGAAGTTCCCAGGCTTCTCCTGACATCCATTCTTGAACATTAGCCACTTTCCAGTCATTCAGCACCTCACTCGTATTTATAGATGATACAAATGCCAGCGATTTCCTCTTAACTTCTGACAAAGTCCTGGGATTCACGAGATCAGGTCCCAGAGATTTATAATTTCAAAGACCTCTAGCCCTTCCTCTTCTGTAATGCAAACGCTTTTCAAAACATCAATATTTATTTCTCAGCGTTCTCTCACCTCCACTTCTCTCTCCACAGTAAAAACTGACACAAAATACTCACTTAAGATCTTTCCCATCTCCTGAGGTCGAACACAAAGGCAATCTCTTTGCCCTATACTCTATTTCTTGTTGCTAGATTGGTCTTAATGTACTTATAGAATCCCTTTGGATTACCTTTAACCTTATTTGCCGAGGCTATCCCATATCCTTTCTTTGACTTCCTGATCTCCCTCTTATGAATGGCCTGACACTCATTATACAGTGCAAGAGATCCATTTGGATCCAGTTGTTTATATTTAGTATATGATTCTCTCCTATCCCTGACTGGAACCTCCATCTCTTTATTCACCCATTGTTCCTGAAAGCAGTACAGTTAAAACCATCCTTTGTGAACGGTCTTTTCTGTCTCAGAAGAGATCGCAGTGATCCAAGAATCTGAATCCCTGAACATTACACCACCTCTTCAGCCATTGATTTGCCTCCTTTATCCTTTTGTTCCCTCATCTGAGCTTGGCTTTGGGATTAAACCAGAGATTACTACTTTTGAGGGTCTGTTTTTTAATCTTCGACCTAACGTTTGATATTATTTTGTAAAGCCTTAATCCTTTCCCCAACTATGTCATTCCCATCACTGTGTACAAAATCTTCTGGTTTCTCATTGTTCCCTTTAACAGTATGCTTCAAACATTTTGCAATGTCCTTAATCCTAGCACCAAGAAAACAGTATAATATCCTAGATTCATGCTCACTGCTGCAGAACCTCCTGTCTGTGCCCTTGACAGGAGAATCAACTGCAACAATTATTCTTTTAAATTTTGTCAAACCCCTCCAAACATAAGGTTCATTTTTAGCGCCCAAGATCTGACTTCCCTTCTAATTTCCTCTGAGAGATTATCCTTTCAACCGTATGAGAGATTTCTGAACTACCTTCTTACCTTTCCTGACAGTCATCCTTCTATCTGACTGATCCTGCTGTGATATCACCTCTCGAAATCTACTGGCCATCTAACTCTGTGTCTCTTGTATGCCCTCAATGTCATTAAGTCGAAAAAGAAGCAACTTACACTAACACCTTAACTCTAAAGTAAACTACATTTCTTTATCCAAAGAGTTAATATTAAGCACAAGTGGTCCAGCAGACAGCTTTCAATGTTCTGATTAAAAATAAAATCCCACTCCAGAGCCAACCAGGTGTCAGTCTGTCCAAGAGCTCTGTAAACACAACTTGGTTTGAAACAAAACATCCCTCAGCAATTATTTTCCATCAGCAAAACTTCCCACAGTCCACGTGTGTGCAGATCCAAAAAGGCCATGCATAGGACTCTGTTTGATAAAAAAAATTGGGCCTGTCCGTTTTGGGAATTTTTTTGTATTTTTGAATATAAAATAACTAAAAGTGAATCAAACAAAAAGGTTTTCTGACTGAAATTTAATAAATGTAAGAAAGCAAGAAGGAAATCTGGAAATAAATCTGAATCTCAGGAGCAGCTGCGAGATCCAGGCTCCTCTCAGCCCACTGTTTTTGATCATTTTATTTCTGAAGAAGTGTCACTGGACCCAAAACATTAACTCTACTTTCTCTCCACAGATGCCACCATACCAGCTGAGTTTTTCCCGCAATTTCTGTTTTTGTCTCTGCCATCCTTACTTGGTCAGGTCTACAGGACAGGGGTTGACAGTACATCAGGATTGAAGAAGGGTGTTCACTGTGTCAGGTCAGTGGAAGTGAGTGTGGGTCCTGGAGGTTGGGTCAGGGACTGTGTGAGGAACAGCACTAGGTCCCATGATTTCTGTCCCTAGCCCTACCTACACGTCAATGCTGACCCACTGAATTATATTTGCCGGCTGGGTAAGGAATCATCTATGATGCTGGGGACGTCTTATGGGTCAAGTTAGTTGGGAATGCTTCAGCCCTATTATTTGCACTGATGAGCAGGGCTCCCCCTCATTGAGGATGGGGATATTTGTGGAGACTCATATTCCTGTTAGTTGCTTAATTGTCCTCAACCATTCATAACTGCATGTGACAGGTCTGTTGAGCTTATATCTGATGCACTGACACTTACCCCAGAGCATCAATTGTGGTTTATGCTGTTTGACACAGAAGTGGTTTTATAGCTGACATCTCATTTTCAGGTTTGCTGGTGCTGTTCCTGGCATCACCTCCTGCATTGTTCATTTACAGGCCATGCATTTACCGATTGTGTTACAGCCCAATTCTGCTGTACTGATGGCCCACAGTGTCTCAGGGATCCCAGTGTTGACTTGCTCGATCTGTTCAAAGACTATCCCATTTAACACAGGGCTAGTGGGATACATGATGGGGATATACCTCAATGTGATGATGGGACTTTGTCTCCACAGGACTGTGTGGTAGTTACTCCTCCCAATCCTATAATAGGCAGATAGACGGCTGAGGACAAGGTCAAGCTTTTCTCTCTTGTTGGTTCCCTCACCACCTGCCATAGACCCAGTCCAAGAGCTATGTCATTTCAGATTCCACCAGCTCAGGCAGTAGTGAAGCTGCTGAGTCTGTCTTGGTGTTGGACAGTGATGTCTCCCACCCAGAGTACATTCTGTGCCAGTGTTGACCTCAGTGCTTCCTCCAAGTGGTGATAAACATGATCAGAAGCCTGGGAGTGGGGGGATTTTGGCAGTGGGTAGTCATCCGGAGATTTCCTTGCTCATGTTTGACCTGATGCCATCGGACTTCATGATAATGTTTTGAGTTAAGAAAGTTCTGCTTAGCAACTGCTGTCTGATTGGTTGAACTGTGCTGTTACAAAGCTGGACGTTCCTGGAGTGTCTGAAAGTGTAAAGTATCTAGAGCCTACAGAGAGAAAGCAGTCAGCTCTGCCTCTCCCCCATCACTGTAGAGAAAAGCAGAAAAAACACAAGTAATCTGGAAAGATAGAAGTCACATGTGAAAAGTTCTGAGTTCACCTGATTGGCCGTTGGATTTGAAGTATGCCCATCACTGTCCAGAACACAGCATCTCATTGCTGTGAAACAACACAAGGACTGTGAGAGAGAGCGATCCTTCCATCTTGTGGTCAGGACTTTTATTTTCAGAGTCTTGTTTACCCTGTTACCCTGTCTACATTCTTTTGTCACTCATGGTAGAAATATAAGTCATCTATCTTTTCTCTGTCTTAACTGTGATTGTGTGTGTGTATGTGTCTGTGCGTTTGTGTGCGTGTGTGTGCATGTATGTGCATGTATGTGTATGTATCTGTGCGTTTGCATGCATGTGTGTGTGTGTATGTGTATGTGTCTGTGCGTGTGTGTGCATATGTGGCTTTGAAGGGATGCTGTTTAGGAGCATTAATTAGGTATCCATTTCTTTCACTGCTCTTATTAGTGGAATTATTCATTAATGGAATTATTTAACTGTTACTGAAGAATCCTGGTGTTGCTCACTTCTGTCCTGAGTAGCAGTCTGTCAGGCACTTTGGGTGTCGGGATCATCCAATTGGGATTCTTGTACATTTGTATAGCTCCTGACAATGTGTGGATCAGTAGGACATGTTCAGACAGAGCATGACTCATTGAGTTTTAGGAAGGAGTGATGAAGATGATTGATGAATGGAGAGTGGTGGACATGGCCTAAATGGACTTCAGCAAGGTATTTGACAAGGTTCTGCATGATAGACTCGTTAACAAGGTTAGATCACATGGAATACAGAGAGAACTAGCCATTTAGATACATAACTGGCTTGAAGATAGGACACAGAGTGTGGTGGCGCAGGATTGCTTTTTAGACTGGAGGCCTCTACCCAGCAGTGTGCTGCAAGGATCGGTGCTGGATCCACTGCTTATTGTCATTTATATAAATGGCTTGGATGTGAATATCAGAGAAATGGTCAGTAAGTTTCCAGATGACACCAAAATTGGAGGTGTAGTTGACAGCAAAGAAGGTTATCACAGAGGACAATGGGACTTTGATCAGATTGGCCAATGGGCTGAGGAGTGGCAGATGGAGTTTAACTTAGATAAATTTGAGCTGTTACATTTTGTTAACGCAAATCAGGGCAGGACTTATACACTGACTGGTAAGGTACTGGGGAGTGTTGCCAAACCAAGAGAACTTGGTGTGCAGGTTCATTGTTCTTTGAAAGTGGAGTCAAAGGGTAGACTGGTTAATGAAGGGAGCATTTGGTAAACTCACCTTTATTGATCAATGCATTGAGTACAGGAGTTAGGAGGTCTTGTCATGGCTGCACAGGATGCTGGTTAGACCACTTTTGGAATATTGCATTCATTTCTGGCCTCCCTGCTGTAGGAAAGATGCTGAGAAACTCAAAAGGGTTCAGAAAAGATTGAGGAGAGTGATACCAGGGCTGGAGGGCTTGAGTTGTGGGCGAAGCTGAATAAGCTGGGGCAAGATTCCGTGGAGTGTTGGTGGCTGATGGGTGACCTTATAGATGTTTATAAAATCATGGATTCAGACAGGATAAATAGTCAAGGTCTTTTCTCCAGGGTACGGGCGTCCAAAACTAGAGGGCATAGGTTTAAGGTGGAAGGGGCAAGATTTAAAAGGGACCTGAGGGAAAACGTTTTCATACAGAGTGTGGTGTGCGAATGGAATGAACCGCCAGGTGATGTGGTAGAGGCTGGTATAATTATAACATTTAAAAGGCATCTGGATGGTATACTAATAGGAAGGGATCTGAGGGGCATTGGCAAATATGGCAAATGGGACAAGATTTTATTCAGGATATCTGATGGGCATGGGCAAGTTGGACTGAAGGGTCTGTTTCTATGCTGTACATCTCTGTAACTTTCTTTGTACATTTTGTACTGGGTTTTGTCCAACTCAGTGTCTCCCTTTGCCATTGATGTGGGAGTTTTAGTCAAATCTGTTGCTATGGGACTAGAGTCACATGCAGGTCAAACTGGGTAAGGATGGTATTTCCTTTTTCTAAAGAACATCAGTGAACCAGATGGATTTTTTCCAACAATTGATCATGGTTTCATGGTTCCCATTAGACTGATGTATAATTCCTGATGTAATAACTGAATTGAATTTCCAGCAGCTGTCATGGTGGGAACTGAAACTCCGTCGCCAGTGTATTGGTTTGCTCATGAATTTACATTACTATTTGTTCACTACCTCTCATTATAGCTGAGAAACCCTGTTCTCACTAAATAATACACTCAGAATAGAGTCTCCAAGTTTCAGTTCCACACACTGATATCTGTCCCCGGGCTGTGTTCATACTCTATCTCCCTCGCTCTCTCCCCCCGCACAGTGGTTTCTCTTAATGGTTGGTCAATGACAGTCGCGGATGGAGTGAGGGCTGAGGAAGTGGGCTCCACTGTCTTATCCTGCAGCTTCACCCACCCTGACACTCACCTCACACTCACCGGCTCCGTGATATGGATTAAATCTGGCACAGGTGCTATCTTTAAGTGGACATATTCTGATCCAGAGCATTCCCAGGGTGAGCTGTGTGAGAATGTGAGACAGCGGGACGGTGGGAATCGATTCAGATTCATGGGAACCTCAGCAACAATGATGTCTCAATAATGATGGAGGGACTGAGCCGGGAGGATGCTGGTCCCTATCGTGTGGAGCTCAATATTGATAGTTTTCAAACAAAGTCTCAACAAAGCTGGAAGTTGAAGGTAAGGAACAATGTTTGGATGGTGTCACTGCCCCGATAGCTCAATGGGAACAGGCTCCTCGACTGGGAGCTCTCGGGTTGGCTCCTTCTCTTGGGCTCTTTCAATTGGTCTCAGGCAGGAGACAGTGAGAAGGAAAGAGAGAGATGAGGCTGGGATTTATGGACCATTCCATCACTGTGTCTGAAACTTCCCACAGTCTCCCATCAACTCCCTAATTTGTTGTGCTCAAACTGGCTTCAGTGTTCTGAGGTAGGGAGCAGAGAAAACATCACCAAGGATGCAAGCTCCAAGATCCACCTGGTTCCATGTTCCCTATGGGCAATATGGATTCAATGACAGGGATCTCAAGGATGGATCTGGATAAAGGAAGTCGGTGGTCAGAGTGCATCGGTTTTTGAAGATGTCAGGACATATTAAGAATGTGGTTGGAAAAGCAAATGGGATTTACAGATTTCAGAAATGGAGGTGTTCAGAACTGAGGCAGGTAGCCCATAAGACATAGGAACAGAAGAAGGCCATTCAGCCTATTGAGTCTGTTCCACATTCAATGAGATCATGACTGAGATGATAAATGTCAATACCCCATTCTTGCTTTATCTTCACAAACCTCGATTCCGTGAATGATTAAAAATTTATCTATCTCAGCCTTGGCTATACTTAATGACCCAACATTAACTGCTGTCTGTGGGAAAGTAGTCCAGAGGTTCACTACCCTCTTACAGAAAACATTCCTCTCCAGCAATATTTGTTATTGATTCCTTCATGACAACATCTGGTGTGCCGGAATTCCGAGGACAGTCACTATTACCAATTCTTCTCTCCCTCAGTCCGGGGGGAGCTGGAGCTAAATCTGTCCTTCCCATTATCCAGCTGAGACCGGGCAAGTCAGCACCGGATCCAACAACTGCCCTGTGGAACGATGTAAAATATCCATCTAAACTTCTATTCTGTGTCACAGAATTAAGCAGCTGCCTCCTTCAAGAATTTTCCTGATCTGGAAAGCACTGCCTGACAGGGCGATGGAAACAGATTCAACAGGGGCATCTTTCAGAAACAAGGGATAAGTATTCGGAAAGGAGCACTTTACAGGGTTATAGGGATGGACGGGGGAGGGGGATGAACTGGATTGCTCTGTCAAAGAATGCCCAGTGTGTACATTTAATCTCACACTCTATAACCCTGCTACAGGTTTCACTGCAGCAACATTGAGATATTACTAACCAATGTTGTTCTTGCTGTTTTACAGTGAAGACTCAGCCTGCTCAATATGTCTCAGTATATTCGCTGGCCATTCCACTGCTCATCCTCCTCCTTCTCATCATCATCATTGTCATCATCTTCATCACCTTCAGGAAGAAAGGAGGTGGGTTCTGTAGAGAATGAGGTTAATAAAACAATATGTTTCTGTTTTTGAAACAGCAATAAACAATGACACTGGATTAATTTTCCCTCACCGACTCTCTCCTCTTCAGTACATTCTCTGAAAACAGTGGCTTTGTCTTTGGTGGGTGGTGGAGAGTGGGTGAAGGTGGCCTGTTCAATAGCATCACCCACTGTCTGATGTCTGACTCATGGGTGATTGAAGATTGAGGCTGTTTCACAAACAAAGCCATTCCAATCCATTCTGTTAAACTCTGATGGATTAATCCCCATTCTTCTCCCCATTACTGTCAACTCTCAATGCACCAAAATGTCTTCTCATTCACTTCCATTTGACACAATCCCAACAGACCACACCTTTTCCATTCATTCCCACTCAGAACAGAATCTCGATAGAACATAACGGAAGCTGCAATTTGAAACAATTCCTTTTTGTGTTTTATTGTTAAAATTGATTTGCTGCAAAAGGACAGCATGGTGCCTCAGATAGTCTGAGTAACAGACATCTCGGGGTGGAATGGTAACATGGGCTCCTGTTTGGGCCTGTGCAGTGGGGGTAATGCTCAGGCACTGATCTGTTTTGGGGCTGACCTCGTGACCTACCTTTGCACCGGTTGATCAAATTAAAAACATAGTCTCTTTTTGAATACAGGAGTTACATTCGCTATTGTTGAAGGCAGTGGGACCAGCCCAGAACCTTGGGAATTGTGGGAAATGTAAAGCAATTATTCAATTTTCCCGGCAGCTCCTCTTTAAAGACCCTGGGATGAAGTCCATCAGGGACTCAGGGAACTGTCAGTCCACAGCATCAATGATTTACTCAGGACCACTTCTCTGGTGTTTGGAATTTTCTTGAGTTCCTCGTTCCTTTTCATTTCCGGATTTATACTGTTCTGGAATGTTTTTTGTATCCCTTATCCTGAAGACTAATGCAAAATACCTGTTTAATTCATCTGAAATTTCCATGACTAATTCTATAAACTCCTGTTGTTTTTAAACCATCTAAATGTAACGTTGCCATATTCCCAGAGGACCACAGTGGTGTTCTCTGATCAGAGAGAGAGAGAGAGAGACAGATGACTGGTGGTGTGCTTAACCTGATAATCATCTTATCTCAAGTAAGAGGTGAAGTTGAAAAAGTGGGACCTTTGCGGTAAGCTCAGCTAATGTGGTAATTGAATCCATGCTTTACATTACAATCCAGCTGTCTCACCAACATACCTGCAAAATGTCTCACGAAACTCTAACTATCCATTCTTACATGACTGGCTAACTTTCTCTGTACAGTAAGTTTTCCCTCCTTATTAATTTTGTTGCCTTTGTTTGATGATTTTTATATCCTGTCCAATCGTCTCACTTGTTCCTTTATTTTGTGTAAATATTTGTGTTTTCTTTCAGTTTGACAATGTCATTAATTTTTTTACAGTTAACTATTACTCCTCGTGAGATATCTGTAACTGTATCTCTTCACCATTCCCTTCACATAATTTATAAGTGAACTTTAGCTGATTGACCCCTTATGATCAAAATTAAATCTCCCAGTGTGTTAGAAACAGGGACCCTGGGGTTAGTCTTGCCCAAGTAGTCTTTCTGGGTATAAAACAAGATGTGTTTTTGAGTACTGTACTAGGGATGAGTGCTGGGTTGATACAGAGCTTTTATTATTTTTGATTTATAAAGCAGTATTTTGGCATTAATATGGTAAAGTTTGGCTCTATTTTTAAACTTTTTTGAACTTATGTCTTAAGTAGACACATGTTTTTTCTTAAATTTTTTTGGGAATGAGCTTCTGCTATAGTATGCCGCAAACTCTGCAGTATCGTGCGCTTATCTTTCAGAGAGAGACCATTTCATCAAACACAAAAACAACTCAAAATATGCTCGAGCAAACCTGTTTCAGTCTGGGACCTGACTTGTCCAGTAATAACATCAACTGGGATCAGAAAAATATTAATACCTTTCTCTCTTGTTCCTGCTCTTTGACTGAACACATCTTCCTGCATCTGATCCCTTGTTCCCACTGATTATTGTAAAACACTCTCATCTGACTTGGTCAACTATCATTTACATCTTAACACATCCCCTCATTGTATCTTCTGCATTTAAGCCAATATTTTCCGAGCCACCATACAGTTCTGAGGAAAGGTCACCGGACCTGACTGAAACATTAACTCTGATTTCTCTTCAGAGATGCTGCCAGACCTGCTGAGCTTTTCCAGCAACTTCTGTTTTTGTTGTTGGTCCATTATTGATATTGGACTGGGCTAAGGAGGACACTCCTGAGTAAAGCTTTCGCAATCAGATAAGATTCCAGAGATTACTGTATCTAACCGTGCAAAATGTATATATTATTGGTCAGGGATGGTTTTGCTTGAGACTCATCCAACTGTGGAGACAATGTGGCAAATTTGTTCATAATTTTACAAAATATTTACGAATCATTTTTATCTCTTTAGGGGGTTCACAGCAAATGGATCCGACCACAGCTTTGAAAAGGTAAGGTAATCAGTGACTGATATAAACGTGGTTGGGTCATAGGATCATAGAGATGTACAGCATGGAAACAGACCCTCCGGTCCAACCTGTCCATGCCAACCAGATATCCCAACCCAATCTAGTCCCACCTGCCAGCACCCGGCCCATATCCCTCCAAACACTTCCTATTCATATACCCATCCAAATGCCTCTTAAATGTTGCAATTGTACCATCCTCCACCACATCCTCTGGCAGCTCATTCCTTACATTTACCACCCTCTGTGTGAAAACGTTGTCTTTTATACCTTTCCCCTCTCACCCTAAACCTATGCCCTCTAGTTCTGGACTCCCCGACCCCAGGGAAAAGACTTTGTCTATTTATCCTATCCATGCCCCTCATAATTTTGTAAACCTCTATAATCCTCCGACGCTCCAGGGAAAACAGCCCCAACCTATTCAGCCTCTCCCTATAGCTCAAATCCTCCAACCCT
The DNA here is from genome assembly GCF_037043375.1 of Chiloscyllium plagiosum. Lineage (NCBI taxonomy): Eukaryota > Metazoa > Chordata > Chondrichthyes > Orectolobiformes > Hemiscylliidae > Chiloscyllium > Chiloscyllium plagiosum. Next base: position 152,565,520 of record NW_028270140.1, read on the forward strand.
GGCAACATCCTTGTATATCTTTTCTGAATCCTTTCAAGTTTCACAACATCTTTCCGATAGGAAGGAGACCAGAATTGCACGCAATATTCCAACATTGGCCTAACCAATGTCCTGGACAGCCACAACATGACCTCCCAACTCCTGTACTCAATACTCTGACCAATAAAGGAAAGCATACCAAACGCCTTCTTCACTATCCTATCTACCTGCGACTCCACTTTCAAGGAGCAATGAACCTGCACTCCAAGGTCTTTTGTTCAGCAATATGCCCTAGGACCTTACCATTAAGTGTATAAGTCCTGCTAAGATTTACTTTCCCAAAATGCAGCACCTCGCATTAATCTGAATTAAATTCCATCTGCCACTTCTCAGCCCATTGTGCCATCTGGTCCAGATCATGTTGTAATCTGAGGTAACTCTCTTAGCTGTTCACTGCAGCTCCAATTTTGATGTCATCTGCAAACTTGATAACTGTACCTCTTATGCTCACATCAAATCATTTGTATAAATGACAAAAAGTAGAGGACCCAGCACCGATCCCTGTGGCTCTCCACTGGTCACAGGCCTCCAGTCTGAAAAACAACGGTCCTCCAGCACCCTCTGTCTTCTACCTTTGAGCTAGTTTTGTATCCAAATGGCTAGTTCTCCCTGTATTCCATGAGATCTAACCTTGCTAACCAGTCTCCCATCGGGAACCTTGTCGACCGCCTTACTGAAGTCCATATAGATCATATCTACTGCTCTGCCCTCATCAATTTTCTTTGTTACTTCTTTAAAAAACTCAATCAAGTTTGTGAGACATGGTTTCCCACGCATAAAGCCATGTCGACTATCCCTAATCAGTCCTTGCCTTTCCAAATACATGTACATCCTGTCCCTCAGGATTCCCTCCAACAACTTGCCCACCACTGAGGTCAAGCTCACTGGTCTATAGTTTCCTGGCTTGTCCTTACTGCCTTTCTTAAATAGTGGCACTACGTTTGACAACCTCCAGTCTTCCGGCACCTCACCTGTGACTATCAAAGATACAAATATCTCAGCAAGAGGCCCAGCAATCACTTCTCTAGCTTCCCACAGAGTTCTTGGGTATACCTGATCAGGTCCTGGGAATTTATCCACCTATAACTGTTTCAAGACATTCAGCAATTCCTCCTCTGTAATCTGGACATTTTGCAAGATGTCACCATTTATTTCCCTACAGTCTATATCTTCCATATCCTTTTCCACAGTAAATACTGATGCAAAATATTCATTTAGTATCTCCCCCATTTTCTGTGGCCCTACACAAAGGCCGCCCTGCTGATCTTTGAGGGGCCCGATTCTCTCCCTAGTTACCCTTTTGTCCTTAATATATTTGTAAAAGCCCTTTGGATTCTCCTTAATTCTATTTGCCAAAGCTATCTCATGTCCCCTTTTTGCCCTCCTGATTTCCCTCTTAAGTATACTCCTACTTCCTTTATACTCTTCTAAGGATTCACTCGAACTATCCTGTCTGTACCTGACATATGCTTCCTTCTTTTTCTTAACCAAACCCTCAATGTCTTGAGTCATCCAGCATTCTCTATACCTACCAGCCTTCCCTTTCACCCTGACAGGAATCTTCCTTCCCTGAATTCTTGTTATCTCATTTCTGAAGGCTTCCCATTTTCCAGCCGTCCCTTTACCTGCGAACATTTGCCTCCAATCAGCTTTCGAAAGTTCTTGCCTAATACCGTCAAAATTGGCCTTTCTCCAATTTATAACTTCAACTTTTAGATCTGGTCTATCCTTTTCCGTCACTATTTTAAAATGAATAGAATTATGGTCGCTGGCCCCAAAGTGCTCCACCACTGACACCTCAGACACCTGCCCTGCCTTATTTCCCAAGAGTAGGTCAAGTTTTGCACCTTGTCGAGCAGGTACATCCACATACTGAATCAGAAAATTATCTTGTACACACTTAAGAAATTCCTCTCCATCGAAACCTTTAACACTATGGCAGTCCCAGTCGATGTTTGAAAAGTTAAAATCCCCTCCCATAACTACCTTATTATTCTTACAGATAGCTGAGATCTCCTTACAAGTATATTTCTCAATTTCCCTCAATCCCAATAAGGATCATCCCTTTCTTATTTCTCAGTTCCACTCAAATAACTTCCCTGGATGTATTTCCAGGAATATCCTCCCTCAGCACAGCTGTAATGCTATCCCTTATCAAAAATGCCACTCCCCTCCTCTGCCTCCCTTTCTATCCTTCCTGTAGCATTTGTATCCTGGAACATTAAGCTGCCAGTCCTGCCCATCCCTGAGTCATGTTTCTGTAATTGCTATGATATCCCAGTACCATGTTCTGATTTCATCTGCCTTCCCTGTTAGGCTACTTGCAATGAAATAAATGCAGTTTAATTTATTAGTCCTACCGTGTCCCTGCCTGTCCTGACTGTTTGACTCACTTCTCAGATTGATCTCTTTCCTCACTATCTCGCTGGGTTCCACCCCCCCACCTTACTAGTTTAAATCCTCCCAAGCAGTTCTAGCAAATTTCCCTGCCAGTATATTAGTCCCCTTCCACTTTAGGTGCAATCCATCCATCTTGTACAGGTCACTTCTACCCCAAAAGAGATTCCAATGATCCAAAAATGTGTATCCTTCTCCCATACACCAACTCCTCAGCCATGCATTCATCTGCTCTATCCTCCTATTCCTGCCCTCTCTAGCTCGTAGCACTGGGAGTAATCCAGATATTACTACCTTGAGGACCTCCTTTTTAAATTTCTGCCTAACTCTGTAATCTCACTTCAGAATCTCAACCTTTTCCCTTCCTATATCGTTGGTTCCAATGTGGACAATGACCTCTTGCTCGCCCCTCTCCCCCGTGAGAACATTCTGCACCCCCTCAGAGACATCCTTGATCCTGGCACCAGGGAAACAACAAACCATTCTGCTTTTTCTCTGCTGGCCACAGAAACGTCTGTCTGTACCTTGGACTACAGAATCCCCAAACACAATTGATCTCTTGGAAGCTGACATACCCCCCACCCCCGTTGCATTAAAGCCAGTCTCAATACCAGAAACTTGGCTGTTCGTGCTACGTTCCCCTGAGAATCCATCACACCCCTACATTTTCCAAAACAGCATACCTGTTTGAAATGGGTATATCCACAAAAGACTCCTGTCCTAGGTGCCTACCTTTCTTACCCTTACTGGAGTTAACTCATCTATGTGACTGTATCTGAGACTTTCCCCCTTTCCGATAACTGCCATCCATCACATAGTGTTGCTGTTGCAAATTCCTCATCGCTTCTATCTGTCTCTCCAACTGATCCATTCGATCTGATAAGATTCGCGTCCAACAGCATTTATGGCAGATATCATCCGCAGTAACCCTAAAATTCTGTTTAAACTCCCACATCTGACAAGAATTACATATCATTGCAAAGGCCATTTTTGCTCCTTCACAATCTACAGACCCAGAAAAGAACACCATCTTATTCCTCTACAAAACACTGCCCCAGATTAAATTAATAGCTACGGCTTATATTTTAAGTTTAATCAAGAGACTTATCTCCAAAAACATACAATCAAGAAAGAACTGACTGTACTCACTAATACAGCCTTTCTCTTGGACAGACATAAAACAACAATTAACTTATCTGATTCTGTGCTGTGAACTTCGCCCAAACTGGTTCCTCCAAGATTAGTTGTGAAATTCACGGTTTGTTAATCTTCCCAAATGCACTCCGATGTCCAGCGACACATGAATTCAAAAGCAGCAAAGGCAGTAACTGTGCAGGTTCTCTCTTTCTCTCTCTCTCCTGCACTGTCCTCACCATGATCTTCCTTTGTCTGTTCTTCTCCCTTTGACTTTTTTGACTTTTTTTCCCAAAGTTCCAAAACAATGCAACAGCATATAAAACAGTAATTGCTGCTCTTGGAATTTGAGGAAATCACCTCCAACACCTAAAATACCTCAAAAAAGGAGCAGCTCTTACAGCCAGAAATTATTCCCTTCCTCCATCTTGGATTACCCAGAATACTGAATATCTCTTGCTCACAGACAGAATGCAGGTCCTTGCTGATGAGCTGCTAATGTGGTTTGTCCTTTTAAGACCATAAGACCATAAGACATCAGAATGGAAGTAAGGCCATTCGGCCCATCGAGTCCACTCTGCCATTCAATCATGGCTGATGGGCATTTCAACTCCCCATAGCCCTTAATTCCTTGTGACATCAAGAATTTATCAATCTCTGCCTTGAAGACATTTAGCGTCCCAGCCTCCACTGCACTCCGTGGCAATGAATTCCACAGGCCCACCACTCTCTGGCTGAAGAAATGTCTCCGTATTTCTGTTCTGAATTTACCCCCTCTAATTCTAAGGCTGCGTCCACGGGTCCTAGTCTCCTCGCCTAACGGAAACAGTTTCCTAGCGTCCACCCTTTCCAAGCCATGTATTATCTTGTAAGTTTCTATTAGATCTCCGCTTTATCTTCTAAACTCCAATGAATACAATCCCAGGATCCTCAGCCGTTCCTCGTACGTTAGACCTACCATTCCAGGGATCATCCGTGTGAATCTCTGCTGGACACGCTCCAGTGCCAGTATGTCCTTCCTGAGGTGTGGGGACCAAAACTGGACACAGTACTCCAAATAGGACCTAAGCAGAGCTTTATAAAGTCTCAGTAGCACAACGGTGCTTTTATATTCCAACACTCTTGAGATAACTGACAACATTGCATTTACTTTCTTAATTACGGACTCAACCTGCATGTTTACCTTTAGGGAATCCTCGACTGGCACTCCCAGATCCCTTTGTACTTTGGCTTTATGAATTTTCTCACCGTTTAGAAAGTAGTCCATGCTGGTATTCTTTTTTCCAAAGTGCAAGACCTCACATTTGCTCACGGTGAATTCCATCAGCCATTTCCTGGACCACTCTTTCAAACTGTCTAGATCCTTCTGCGGCCTCCTCACCTCCTCAGTACTATCTGCCTGTCCACCTAACTTCGTATCATCGGCAAACTTCGCTAGAATGCCCCCAGTCCCTTCATCCAGATCATTAATATATAAAGTGAACAGCTGCTTCCCCAACATTGAACCTTGCAGGACACCACTTGTCACCAGCTGCCATTCCGAAAAAGAACCTTTTATCCCAACTCTCTGCCTTCTGTCAGACAGCCAATCCTCAATCCATACCAGTAACTCACCTCGAACACCATAGGCCCTCACCTTGCTCAGCAGCCTCCTGTGTGGCACCTTATCAAAGGCCTTTTGGAAGTCTAGATAGACCACATCCACTGGGTTTCCCTGGTCTAACCTACTTGTCACCTCTTCAAAGAATTCCAACAGGTTTGTCAGGCACGACCTCCCCTGACTAAATCCATGTTGACTTGTTCTAATCCAACCCTGCTCTTCCAAGAATTTAGAAACCTCATCCTTAATGATGGATTCTAGAATTTTACCAACAACCGAGGTTAGGCTAATTGGCCTATAATTTTCCATCTTTTGTCTTGATCCTTTCTTGAACAAGGGGGTTACAACAGCGATCTTCCAATCATCCGGGACTTTCCCTGACTCCAGTGACTTTTGAAAGATCTCAACCAACGCCTCTGCTATTTCCTCAGCCACCTTCCTGAGAACTCTAGGATGTAGCCCATCGGGGCCAGGAGATTTGTCAATTTTAAGACCTTTTAGCTTTTCTAGCACTTTCTCTTTTGTAATGGCAACCGTACTCAACTCAGCCCCCTGACTCCCTTTAATTGTTGGGATATTCCTCAAGTCTTCTACTATGAAGACTGACGCAAAGTACTTATTAAGTTCTCCAGCTATTTCCTTATCTCCCATCACTAGGTTTCCAGCATCAGTTTGAAGTGGCCCAATGTCTACTTTTGCCTGTTGTTTGTTTCTTATGTATTGAAAGAAACTTTTACTATAATTTCTAATATTAAGAAGCTGCTCGAACACTCAGAGTTGGAAAGTAATCAATAGACTGAGGTAAATGACAAATTAATAATTTCTGAGCAGGATTTGTCAATTTCCAGCTGTTTGTAAATCTCAAGCTCCAGATTCACCGTCCCCAAATTAACCTGCAATTTATCCTTATGCAAAACTGAAATGTTGCTTATTTTTATCACAGTGGATACTTTGAGTTGTAACGAATGTTTTATGGAGGGAAAGATCAAACTGTTATCACTTGCAGTGAGTGCTGAGGATAAAAAGGATGTTTTTGTGAATCCTACTATTTTCTCCCTTGCTCTCCAAGCAGCTGAATTTCCATTGGGTGGGAATGTGATTTCCTGATCATTCCCCACTTTCCAAGATTTCCATGCCCTGTAATATCCTCCAAAGTTACAGCAGATGGGAAGCCCCTGCAAGCACTGTCCCCTCATCTCCAACACCCTCACTCCCTGCCCTGTGACTAGTTGCTCCAAGCTGAGCCAAAGCTGCCTGGAATGATCTGTCACTGTGATTCCTGACAGTGTCTGCACAGCCCTCCCTGTGTTACAACTGCTGACTACACCTTGGGTTCCCTGGGTACCAGCCATATTCTGATGCCAAGGCAAAACTGTTTCTCATGACAATTTATTCAAGGGTGGCTTTTCTGATTGTGTCTGCATCTGAGTATCTGTGATTTCTAGCAAAGTTCATTCTATTAACTGTGTTTATCACTCTTTGGAATCTGTTCTCTGTGTAACCAAAGCAAGAGATTGATGTACAGTCAGAATGCTCCTTTCTGTGACCTGGCAGAATGCATTTAGATTCCTCGGAATATTCATCTTCCTTGTGTATTTTTCAGGAATGATCCAGGTTCATCCAGCATTCCCGGGACTGGTCAGGCTCAGCAGCTCACTGCTCCAGGTACTGTCTGCACTCTAACTAACTGATCATTGTCCATTTCAGAGACTCAAATGGAGAGAGTGTGAATCCTGGAGAGATATTCAGGGGCAGACTGTTACATTGAGTTAAACAGTTCTCCAGCACAGAATAAAGCCCTTTGGCCCATTGAGTCTGCATCAGTTGAAAACTATCCCTACCCCCCTCCTTAACCCTTCACACTTATTGCACAGATTGATGTCTTTGATAGATGAACCTTTTAACTTTCAGACCATTCAATGTAAATGAGTGAAAAGCTATGGGTTTCCAGTAAGGGAGCTGACCATGAAGCTTACTGGAGCTTAGAGCAATAGAGATGGAAATCTTCTCCTCTGTCACTGACCCTGGTTGGATTCTTGGAAAATAACCATTTCCGATTCCCTGAATCATCTGGCTGAGTAACTGGCTCGGCTCGGTCCTTGCTGCCTCGAGCTGTTCACGGCCAGTCTGTCTGCTGCTTCGATATGGGTCAAGGAAGAGTCCACTTGGGTGTCACACATCTCAAATGACTCCCAGTAGCTGGGCTGCTGTGGGGAACCTGAGGATCAGGTTCATGCTCTGGGGAGAGAGGTTCAATTTTCACCATGGCAACTTGTAGAATTTACATTTAATTATTAAATCTGGAATTGTAAACTCAACTCTGTGATGGTGGCCATCTGAATTAACATTAGTTGTTGTCTTAAAAAAAGTTCTGGTTCACCAGTCTCCTTCAGGGAAGCAAACGTACCATCCTTACCCAATCTGCCCGACAGGTGACTTCAGATCCCCATTTCAAACATCAGTGTGTCTTTTTAGGAGCGATTGAATGCAGTGCCTGACTCTGACTTGCTGCCCTCTGAAATGGCCAAGCAAGCCTCTCACTTCAAGGGTTTTCAGGGATGGGCAACAAACACTGGCCTTGCCAGTGAGAC